>NC_060145.1:283342105-283666792 GCF_021461385.2 Schistocerca piceifrons | reverse complement strand
CGCTGCCAAGCAGGCATTTAGGACCAGGCTGCGTAGTTGTATACTGTTAAGGCAGATTTGCGCAACGAGAATGAAGCTCCATTTCCCCTTGAACCAACTTACGACCTAGATGCAGGTTCACTTGGGAATGTTGTATCTAGAAACACGACATAAATTTCTAAATGTTAGAAGGAAGATTCGACATCTCTTTTTCTGAACGTGGCTGTGTGTTTCGTAGAGGTAAAATACATGCTGTTGAAGCTGTACTGTTTGTACATTTATTTTACATATAAAAGTAACGTACCCAACTTCTCCTCTTTGGTGAACAAGTCTGCACGCAACGACAGTTGAAGCAGAAATGAGCGGCTTGCGTTGCAGACAAGTGCACAGGCAAAAGTGTTGACGTTCTGGCGTAACACGAGAGCTCTACTGGGAGGTGTTTGCGTAGCTACATTTACATGATTAATCTGCTATTCACAATAAAGTGACTGGCAAAGGCACCGTTCCACTCTCGAACGGCACGCGTGAAAACGAGCACTTAAATTTTTCTGTGCAAGCCCGGGTTTCTCTTATTTTATAGTGACGATAATTCCTCCCTGTGTAGGTCGGTGCCAACAGAATGTTTTCGAAATATGAGGAGAAAACTGGTGATTGAAATTTAGTGTGAAGATCCCGTCGCAACGAAAAACGCCTTTGTTTTAATGATCCCCACTCCAATTCACGTATCACGTCTGTGACACTGTCTATCCTATTTCGCGATAATACAAAACGAGCTGCCCTTCTTTGTACTTTTTCGATGTCATCCGTCAGTCCCATCTGATGCGGATCCCACATCTCACATCAATACTCCAGAACAGGGCGGACAAGCAAGGTGTAAGCTGTCTCTTTAGTAGAGCTGTTCCACCTTCTAAGTGTTCTGCCAATGAATCGCACTCTTTGGTTTGCTCTACCCACAGCAATATCTATGTGATCGTTCCAATTTAGGTTACTTGTAATTGCAATCCCTCAGTATTTACTTGAATTTACAGCCTTCAGATTTGTGTGACATCGCGTAATCGAAATTTAGTAAATATCTTTTAGTACTGATGTCAACAACTTTACACTTTTCTTTATTCAGCGTCAATTTACCACTTTTCGCACCTCACAGATATCTTATCTTAATTATTTTGCAATTCATTTTGGTCATCTGATGACTTTACAAGACGGTAAATGACAGCAGCATCTGCAAACAATCTAAGACGGCTGCTAAGATTGTCTCCCATATCGTTAATATAAATCAAGAACAATAGAGGGCCTATATCAACACTTCCTTGGAGAACGCCGGATATTACTTCTGTTTTACTCGATGACTTTCCATCTATTACTACCAAATGTGACCTCTCTGACAAGAAACCAATCGCACAACTGAAGCGATATACCGTAGGCACGCAGTTTGCTTAGAAGATGCTTGTGAGGAACGGTGTCGAAAACCTTCTGGAAATCTAAAAATATGGAATCAATATGTCATCCCCTGTCGATAGCACTCATTACTTCATGAGTACGATGAGCTAGTTGTGTTTCGGAAGAACGCTATTTTCTGAATCCATGCTGACTATGTGTCAATAAATCGTTTTCTTCGGGTACTTCATAATTTTCCAATACAGTATATGATCCAAAACCCTACTACAAATCGTCGTTAGTGATATGCGCCTTAATTCAACGGATTACTCCTACTTCACTTTATGGGTATTGGTGTGACTTGAGGAATTTTCCAGTCTTTAGGTACGGATCTTTCCGTGTGCCAGCGGTTGTGTATAATTGCTAAATATGGAGCTATTGTATAAGCACACTCTGAGAGGAATCTCACTGGTATACAATCTGGACCAGAAGCCTTGCATTTATTAAGTGATTTAAGCTGCTTTGAGACACCGAGGATATCTACTTCTATGTTTCTCATCTTGGCAGTTATTCTTGATTTCTAATTCAGCTAATGCCGATTCCGGCTACGGTGATCTCAAATTCTAGGGCATTACTCAATTTTATTGCGACAGTTTTCAAAAATGGTTCAAATGGCTCTGAGCACTATGAGACTTAACATCTGTGGTCATCAGTCCCCTAGAACTTAGAACTACTTAAACCTAACTAACCTAAGGACATCACACACAACCATACCCGAGGCAGGATTCGAACCTGCGACCGTAGCAGTCGCGCGGTCCCGTGCGACAGTTTTCAATGTCAACAATAACAAACTCTATATCACTGTAACTGCCTTCTCAAGAGCTATCGAATGTCCTTATAAAGACTATACGGTTCCACTTTAAAAATCCACTTAATTCAGTTGAAACTAATTCTTTAATTATTTCTTTATGAAGCACTGACCTATGGAGTTTTTCCTCACAAGGATGACTCAACCTATTTATTTATTACCCACAATATACAAGCCCAATGCAATCTGACTGCTCTGTGATGATGGCATGACTTCAAATAATTAACTCAAAAGAATGGGCCTGAATTAGAAGAAATCGTAACAATAGCCCATACATTTCAGAATTACCTCACAGAAAATCTTCATAACACGAACTACAGCAATTACAGCAAGCAGCAACTACAGGCAGCCGAATAAAAGATTCTGCCTAATATAGGCTCTAACTAGTGGTAGGCATATGGTTAGCAAAAGAAAGATTTTGTTCAAGAGCAAACAATGTATTTAGCAGATTTTACCTTAGTCATGTGACATCCAGTTCAAAAAATTATAAAATCGTCAATAATTCCACCACCGAAAAATTAGCAGATACATCGATCATCATTTTACAATGCATGTCCTACCAACACTAAATCTCCATGGAAGACACACGTCAAAACCGTCTGCTCGCTGCTAACTGCTACACAGCGCTAAAATGATTAACCAAACAAAAAACTATGTGCCCTCTATGCTCTAACTTTTTCCGAAAACCGCATGTGACACTTGTAACCACTACGAAATAAAAGGGATGTTACGTCTTACGGAACTCATTCTGTATAAATGTAATTGCTGCTTGTTTTATTCACAGCAGTTTAAGCTGTGCACTTAGGTTCCTGCCTAACCACAACCTCGGAAATCACGACAAAGCCTGAAAAAAGTCCAAATATTTGTGACAAGCAAATTTATTTTTCGTTTCTCAATCGTACTTAAGTCAAAAAATCGAAGAGACTCATTGCTTAGAGTGTGTGCTCCCATTTTCGAATAACACTGAATGTTGCAGAACGCACTTCTATTAGGTGAATAAGGAAGTCCCAGAATCTGTTACAAATGCGAAGATAAAAAAGAATCATTTGCATGCAGTACCATGTGAACCTACTTCCTTCGTAACTGCTCTGACCACGAGGCCAAAAGTGAAGACACCATAACCCAGAGCAATATTATCATTCATCTTAGAATCTCCACAAGGCTTTTGCCGCCGATGTGCGATTAACTATCATTTAATTATAACAAATCGTACCAAGAGTGACATGTTTGTGAAAATCTTCAATGCGTCATTGGCTTGAAACAGCATACTCTCATAACACGTAACCTGCAACAGAAAAACAACGAATTAAGTAGATCGAATATGGCGTCGCCGCGGTACCAACTGACAAGGAAAATGTCGCAAAAGGCCAATGATGTTTACGGCGTTCGACGCCCCACATTGTCTACCATGCAACCACAATGGCAACAGGAGGCGGGACTGGAAATATCCAGTGGTGAGCACAGCATGAGACTACGGAGCTTAGTCGACAACTCACAACACTGCTACAGCGCTTGTGGTGTCGATACAAAGCAAAGTAATGGCTACGATAAACAAAACAAACATTGCATTATATCTACAACAGTTGCCGAAAGTGACATTTCGACAAATAGGAACCCAAGTAATTTCAGAGTGAGTAAGAACTGGCAGATGAAATATTAGCGTTTCTGCAAGATGAGTCAGTATGGTGTCGTATACGTTCGACTATGCGGACAATGTACACGAGGAGTACAATGATGACGATATGAGCTTAACAAGTGAAAGTAATAGTGAAATAGGATTAGAGCCATGTTGCCCATCATCCTTGCCGGACAGGGAGCCACAGTCCGCCCCGGGCAGCTCAGTTGGTGCCGGCACGGTAGCTCAGCGTGTTCGGTCACAGGGTTAGCTGCCTCTGTAATAAAAAAAGTGAGTGAGCGGTTCACCACTGACGTTGAACGAGTGCTATGTGACATCCGCACCGAAAAAATGCAACGAACAAAATCGAACAAACATGAGAACAATAAAAAAAAAGTGGTCAGCGCGACAGAATGTCAATCCTAAGGTCCCGGGTTCGATTCCCGACTGGGTCGGAGATTTTGCCCGCTCAGGGACTTGATGTTGTGTTGTCCTCATCATCATCATTTCATCCCCGTCGACTCGCAAGTCGCCGAAGTGGCATCAACTCCAAAGACTTGCACCCGGCGAACGGTGTACCCGACGGGAGGCCCTAGTCACACGACATTATTATTATTAGGAAGCTACAAATACCGTCTCCAGTGAAACGTAGTAGAGGACAATCGTTGTCCAAGTAGCTGATATTAAACACAATTGTTTACTTGAAGAATCATCCGCAGCATAGTAAAAAAACAGTTACGAACAGATTTCGAATGAGTCCGCAGCAATATGTCAGCGTGGTGCATAAGAAAGACTACATATTCAGCGGAGGACAAGGCGCACTTATACAAAAACTGGTGTTTGCCCGTTTCAAGGATGCTCGATGTAATTTACAGGATGTTTCGTCACAGGGTTATTTGGTAAGCGTGATAGCGTTACGGAGATGTTTAACAAACTCAAGTGGCAGACTCTGCAAGAGAGGCGCTCTGCATCGCGGTGTAGCTTACTGTCCAGGTTTCGAGAGGGTGCGTTTCTGGGTGAGGTATCGAATATATTGCTTCCCCCTACTTATACCTCCCGAGGAGATCACGAATGTAAAATTAGAGAGATTCGAGCTCGCACCGAGGCTGTCCGGCAGATGTTCTTCCCGCAAACCACACGCGACTGGAACAAGAAAGGGAGGTAATGACATTGTCACCTAAAGTGCCCTCCGCCACACACCGCTGGGTGGCTTGCGGAGTATAAATGTAGATGTAAATGTACATGATAGTGACCTACTACACTATGCACGTCAAATTGTTCGCGACATAGTTTACACTGATTTCAAGGGAAGTAGTGAATGGTTGTTTAACTTCAAATAGTGCTACAGAATTGGAAAACGTAAGATATCGAAATTTCAAATAAAGCGTCAACTTCACGATGCATAGCAAACTACGGAATCGACCCCGAGATTTCTAAAAGAGATAAACAAATTTATCCCATCGTCTAGCAATGAATTTGTTTTCAATTTTGACCAATCGGTGTTTGAAGAGGAAATAAGTATGAAAGGAATCTTGGAAATTAGAGGTAAATTGAAATTCAAATTTGTGGTAACATCTTATGGGATCAAACTGCTAAGGTCATCGGTCCCTAAGCTTACGCACTACTTAATTTAACTTAATATAACTAACGCTAAAGACAACACACACACCCGTGCCCGAGGGAGGACTCGAACCTCCGACGGGGGGAGAAATTAGAGATACCAACAGTGATGTATCAAGATCAGTTAAGATGAAATGCCTTAATGCATTCGTATACAATTATGCCGGCTCTTAACCTGGATGGTAAATTGGCTGAAAAGTTATTTATTGTGCTGGGAGACGTTGTAGGTGCTACGATTCTTTCTCATATGCGTGATCTTTCAAGGGCAGAAGGGAATATTTACGTCGCAGCAAGCAAGAATGGGAAAATGGGCACAAGAGCACTGCAGCTATGGTATGAGCACTGCTTTTGGCGAATTGTTGGTCAGAATAACTTGCTTTTCCTTGATTCCTGGTCTGACTGTTCCGCATTCTGTTGCATGCCATCACGTTCCATCGGTTCTCATCATCCAGTTACGCCAATATGATTACATATGCAAACTGGTTTGTTTTGGAAATCAGCCTTATGCAAACACACTTAGTATATTTTTATATTTACCCAGACATGTTTCGACACCAATGTGTCGTCTTCTGTGGGTCAATTTTTTTTTTTTTATTTTTGTAAAGTACAATATCACATTTGCAATAATCAAACTGCTCTAGGCCTTTGAAATACATTTGCAACTTCCTTCGTTTTGTTTGGACACTCACCTTGAAATTACATCGCTAACTGAACTGTATTGTTATACATCGATTTTAGTGCTCGTTTTCGTCGTTTTTTTGACAGCATGTCGTCTGCAAACTAGCCATGAAGAAAATTATTGCGTATTGCGTTCTTTAAGAGTGAATACCTGGCTGGACGTCCTGCACGGTTTGTAACGTCCAAGGAGTTCGCATTCGATCTTGATGGTCCGAACCTCTGTGATCATTATGGCGCTGCATTTTTCTTTCGTCGTTCTCAGTGCAAGTTAATGGTTTCTTTTGAACATTTCTTGACCGTCGACGAAGTCCATTTTGTGAAGTGTAATACATACATCCGATACAAGATTGCTCTCTGCACCTCCGGGACTTATTTTCTGTCGTTCTCCTGATGCACATGGTGAATCATTAGCAGCTAATATTTTGGCTGTCATAATTGTTAATACAACACTTTCAAATGGTTCAGGTCGGTCTAAGCACTATGGGAGTTAACATCTGAGGTCATCAGTCCCCTAGACTTAGAACTACTTAAACCTAAATAACCTATGGACATCACACACATCCATGCTCGAGGCAGGATTCCAACCTGCGACCGTAGCAGCAGCGCGGTTCCGGACTGAAGCGCCTACAACCGCTCGGACACAGCGGCCGGCATACTTTCAAATGAGTCTTAATAAAGACTGAACTTGCAACCTTCCACTCAAGGGGTTTCTTGCGAGTGACGTCCCGTGCCCGATTTCCGATTTCAGCCGTAAGAGGTTGCTGCGCCCTCGTTTTAGTCACTCATTCTACTGTATATGTCACGAGCGGCGGCACTTCGCTCTTTTGGATGGCAGTTTGGTTACAGATCAATATACGAGCATTCCGACACAGTGCCAGGCAACGGCTAATGAATGATACGTATATGGTGAATTTTCCAAATGAAATGGTACTTATAAACGCCCGCACATGCTATCTGGCATTTTCATCTTTGCATCTCTGTGGTAACAGGTTCGTTAATCGATACACGGAAATGGCGAGCAGGCCGATGTTGATAGGCTCGCGTGCTGGGCGCGTGATTTAGGAACACAATCGGCTCTGCCGACATCCCCGACGACGATCTCCAACTCGGGAGGTTGATTTAAAAGCCTAATCACTCTGTGTTGATACAATCAAGAGCGCCGTCCCAGCAGCAGTTCATTACACCGCCGCGGCTGGAGCGGCGCATTAATTATGAAGCGGAGCGCAGCAGTCCATAATTCCAGCGCGGCGTCCCCGCCCACCCAGCGGCTGTCGGTACACGCGGAGTGCGGCCATTACCGAGCTACAACCTCTGCCCTGCCACGCTCCGCTACCAGCTTCTCTTCTCTGAGTACAGTCCGCTATCGCTCAGCTCCGTGTCGTAATCGTACAGATATCGATACCGCTACGATGCATCGAAGCTTACGCCATTACTCACCTGTGCTGGAGCCAAGATCGCTGTTTACACCCGTCAGTTCTGGAGCTTTAGGCGCCCACAGAAAAGGTGTGTAGTGTTGATCTGCGAGATCTGCTCATGAACGAGTCGGGGCGCTCCCCGTTGTCACTATAGGGGCGCGAAGTAGTAACTCTGTGATTTAATATTGTGCAGTACGAAACAGTACATTTTTTCGTTGCGGAGACTGAACGTAATTTTAAATAACAATGATTAACTCGACTGAAAATGTCAACAGTGTGAGCGTTCTAAAATAAAATTTTTACTCTCCAGCGGAGCGTGCCCTGAAATGAAAGTTCCTGGCACATTTAAAGGACCTTTGCCATTCACAGACAAATGCTCTACCAGCTGGGCAAACCAAGCACGAGCTCTCCTCACTGCTTTACTTCCGCCAGTACCCCGTCTCCTACTTCCCAAACTCCACGGAAGCTCTCCTGCAAAACTTGCAAGACTAGTACTACTGGAAGAAAGGATATTGCGGAGTGCTAGTCTTGAACGTCTCGCCGGAGAGCTTCTGTTAAGTTTGGAAGTTAAGAGAGAAGGTACTGACGTAAGTAGAGCTGTGAAGACCGGATCATGAGTCGTGCTTGGGTAACTTGGTCAGCAGAGCACTTGCCCGCGAAAATCAAAGGTCCACAGTTCTAGTCTTGGTGCGGCACACAGTTTTCCTGCCAGGAAGTGTCAGTATGAATGTTGATGTACTCTGAATGGGCTCTAGATCGACCAGGACATTTGCATCTGGCCACCTATTAGTAGGCATTAACATGTGTTGTGTTTCCACCCTTCTCCTTTATGGCTGATTGAACTCTGCTAGGAAACTTCCAATCAGGTGCCTGAATGTCTGTGCGGGAATGGCAGCTCTTTCTTCGAGAGCCAAAGCCAGAGAAGTTAATGATACTGGGAGTTAAGTCTACGTTGTAACTCATTATAAACGTATTCCGTTGGGTTCATGTCGGGACTCTGGGTAGGCCAGTCATTTCATAAGTGTTACCGTCCACAGACCATACCTTGCAGATGCTGCTTTATGACAGGATGCGCTGTCATGCTGAGAGAAACAAACATCATCCCCGAACTGTTCCTCAACTATGCGCAGTATACAATTTTTCATACTGTTGTGCATTTTGCGTTTTCTTAACCTCAATAACGGGACCCCGCTCTAGTCACAAGGAGCACAACACCGTACATCACCTCGTCGATACTACTGTTGGCAGTACACATAATGCAGGTTCTCCAGGCATTCGTCACACCTAAACCACTGCTCAGAGTGTAGCGTCATTCATCACTCCAAATCAGTCATTTCAAGTCATACAGCGTCCAGTGGCGTCGCTGTTCACCTCAAGTATCGCTTAAGGTATGTAGCTTACGACAAGCTCCTCAACACTTGTATCCCATCTCTTTAACTCCAGACGCAGAGTCACTGTGCTAGATGGAGTGCTGGTAGCACACTGGAATTCGTGAGAGACTTTTTCCGTTCATTTCTTGTGATGTTTTTACAACCACCCTCCATAATTCTCGACGACTCCTCTCCGTCAGTAGATGAGGCCTGCCTGGTACTGCTCTAGCTGTAGTCGTTCCTTCGCGTTTCCACAATCACAATCGCTCACCAACTGTCGTTTTGTGCTGTTTTAGAAGAGTTGAAATGTCCCTGATTTCTTACTCATTTGACGTACAATGAGCAGTCCACGTTTAAAGTCACTATTACTTGTTCCCGACTGTGAAGATAATATTCTGCACATCCGAGTCTTCTTGTGGCCAATCCTGCATGAAATATGGGTGTCCTGAAACTTTTGATTAGATATTGTACAAGGGACTGTGGCAGTGCTAGCCCTCAGTTCGAAAGGAATTAGGCTGATTACATAAACTGGCGTATTTTAGAATGCACCACGTTCTGGTAAGAAGCAGTCCCACATCAACCTTTACAAAACACTGTTTTCTATATGAGCTGAAATACACTCCTGGAAATTGAAATAAGAACACCGTGAATTCATTGTCCCAGGAAGGGGAAACTTTATTGACACATTCCTGGGGTCAGATACATCACATGATCACACTGACAGAACCACAGGCACATAGACACAGGCAACAGAGCATGCACAATGTCGGCACTAGTACAGTGTATATCCACCTTTCGCAGCAATGCAGGCTGCTATTCTCCCATGGAGACGATCGTAGAGATGCTGGATGTAGTCCTGTGGAACGGCTTGCCATGCCATTTCCACCTGGCGCCTCAGTTGGACCAGCGTTCATGCTGGACGTGCAGACCGCGTGAGACGACGCTTCATCCAGTCCCAAACATCCTCAATGGGGGACAGATCCGGAGATCTTGCTGGCCAGGGTAGTTGACTTACACCTTCTAGAGCACGTTGGGTGGCACGGGATACATGCGGACGTGCATTGTCCTGTTGGAACAGCAAGTTCCCTTGCCGGTCTAAGAATGGTAGAACGATGGGTTCGATGACGGTTTGGATGTACCGTGCACTATTCAGTGTCCCCTCGACGATCACCAGTGGTGTACGGCCAGTGTAGGAGATCGCTCCCTACACCATGATGCCGGGTGTTGGCCCTGTGTGCCTCGGTCGTATGCAGTCCTGATTGTGGCGCTCACCTGCATGGCGCCAAACACGCATACGACCATCATTGGCACCAAGGCAGAAGCGACTCTCATCGCTGAAGACGACACGTCTCCATTCGTCCCTCCATTCACGCCTGTCGCGACACCACTGGAGGCGGGCTGCACGATGTTGGGGCGTGAGCGGAAGACGGCCTAACGGAGTGCGGGACCGTAGCCCAGCTTCATGGAGACGGTTGCGAATGGTCCTCGCCGATACCCCAGGAGCAACAGTGTCCCTAATTTGCTGGGATGTGGCGGTGCGGTCCCCTACGGCACTGCGTAGGATCCTACGGTCTTGGCGTGCATCCGTGCGTCGCTGCGGTCCGGTCCCAGGTCGACGGGCACGTGCACCTTCCGCCGACCACTGGCGACAACATCGATGTAGTGTGGAGACCTCACGCCCCACGTGTTGAGCAATTCGGCGGTACGTCCACCCGGCCTCCCGCATGCCCACTATACGCCCTCGCTCAAAGTCCGTCAACTGCACATACGGTTCACGTCCACGCTGTCGCGGCATGCTACCAGTGTTAAAGACTGCTATGGAGCTCCGTATGCCACGGCAAACTGGCTGACACTGACGGCGGCGGTGCACAAATGCTGCGCAGCTAGCGCCATTCGACGGCCAACACCGCGGTTCCTGGTGTGTCCGCTGTGCCGTGCGTGTGATCATTGCTTGTACAGCCCTCTCGCAGTGTCCGGAGCAAGTATGGTGGGTCTGACACACCGGTGTCAATGTGTTCTTTTTTCCATTTCCAGGAGTGTAGTTTCCATTCGAAGGCCGTACAGTCCAGAATCGATATGCCCATCTGGCAAAATGAGGGAATCATCCCACCGATGCACCAGGTTTACCCGTTTGGTAAAACACCGTGAAGAAGTTCGCGACTGTCTGCTGCACATCCTTGTCCGACACAACTCGCTATTCGTTCAAACACTTTTGAAGGAACTGAAGGCGCGGTAAAGGCATGAGCGGAGATCAGGAATACAGTGTGGGTGCTCTAGTGTCTCCCACTTGAGTTGCCGTAAATTCTGCATTACGACAATTGCGATATGGGGCCGTGCGTCATCATGAAGCAGCAGCATACGTTGGTGCATTGTTGGTTTTCGACAGATATTCTACCCCATACAGATACTTCATTCTCCGATGGATGTCTACCCGTGTGTGTACTCCGGCAGTCAAGAAAAGATAACAGCTCGTTGGTCCCGTTTGGACGCATTTGGTAATATCGTCGTCAAAGTTCACTTTTCCACATTTACCGCATGCGCACCGGGAAGAAACGAATTCCTGCATATCGGTGCCTACATACCCACATCGGAGTCCGCTACGTTGCTTATTCGCTGATCAGCCACAACACTATGGCCACCTGTCTAGTAGCCGGTATGTTCACCTTTGGAAAGGATAACAGTGACATTCAAACAGTAAGGATTTGTTAGGTCGTACACTACGTTGCTTATTCACTGATCAGCCATAGCGTTATGACCGCCTATCTAATAGGCAGTATGTTCACCTTTGGCACGGATATCTGCGGCATTGAAACAATAAGGATTTGGTAGGACGCTGGAGGGAGTTGGCACCACATCTGCACATGCGGGCCACCTAATTCCAGTAAATTCTAGGAATGGGCGAGCTCTGACACCACGTACAGTCACATCCCAAATGTCTTCGATCGAGTTCAGATTTGGCACATTTCGGGGCCAGCACATCAATTGGAACTAGGCCCTATGTACCTCGAATCACTCCACCATACTTTTGGCTTTGGGACGTGGCACATTATCTTCTTGGAAAATACCACTGCAGTCTGGAAACATGATAATCATGAAGGGGTGCACTCGGTCTGCAACCAGTGTACGATACTCCTTGGCCGTCCTGCTTGTTTCCATCCAGCAGTACAGGAGTCAAGGAGCTGTTTCCATGGAAGACGACGGATTTGCGCGCTGCCGTCGGCATGATGAAGGAGGTATTGGGATTCATATGACCATGGAACATGGTCCGACTGCGCGAACGTCCGGTGCTGATGGTCAAGTGTCCATTTCAGTCGTGGTTGCCAATGTCGTGGTGTTAACATTGGCACATGCATGGGTCGTCGGTTGCGGTGGCCCACCGTTAGGCGCATTCGGTGCACTGTGTGTTCAGAAATACTTGTACTCTGGCCAGCATTTTGATATTATTCTGTCAGTCTGTCCAGCCTACGACCTCCGATATTTCTAATTAGTGCTGACCTTCCAACCCCACAGCGACAAAGTAACTGGTATAGGTATGTGTTTTCAAATACAGAGATATGCCGACAAGTGTCAGACGCAGTTGTTAGATCGATTACTGCTGGTACAATGGCCGGTTATCAAGATTTAAGTGAGTTTGAACGTGGTGTTATATTCGGCACACGAGCGATGGGACACAGCATCTCCGATGTAGCGATGAAGTGGAGATTTTCTCGTACGAGCATTTCACGAGCGTACCGTGAATATCAGGAATCCGGTAAAATATCAAATCCGCAACGTCTCTACGGTCGGAAAAAGATCCTGCATGAACGGGACTAATGTCACGGAAGAGAATCGTTCAACATGACAGAAATGCAACCCTTCCGCAAACTGCTGTAGATTTAAATGCGGGGCCATCAACGAGTGTTGTCTTGTGACAGCCAGAGCGAGAGCACCAGCAGCAGCGAGTACTGTTTGTATAAAGCGTTTATTTTGCATTTTGTTTACGACCTTCCACTAAGGAAGGGATTCTATTTGTGTTTATCTGCTCTGCATAGTAACTAACAGTTCTTGATAAAACTTTACGTAGTTTTCGTGTTAGATTTCTTAGTGTTTTCTTGAGCGTTTAGAACAGAAAGCGCCCTAAAACCGTCTTTTGTTTGTTTCGCGGCCGTTAGCCACTAGTCACTTGAATCAGCAGTTGTCTTGTGACAGCCAGAGCGAGAGCACCAGCAGCAGCGAGTACTGTTTGTATAAAGCGTTTTTGTACTTATTTGCTGCGCTTAGCTTTTAAATAGTTTTTCTGGGAAAACCTAGCGTAGTTTTCGCGTCTCGTATTTCAGTGAGTGTTTCTTGATTATCGGAGTAGCTCATCAGAAGATTATCTTGGGAATTTGTCACCGTATAGAGTAGGGTAAACATAGTCATGTGTAGGGACTGTGGTTGTTGTGAGCGGACGCAAGGAGAATTGGCCACTCTTCGGGGGCACGTGGAGGCTTTGTCTGTTAGGCTCATCGAGCTCGAGGCGCAGGCGTCGGCTCGTAGTGGCGTTGGGGCAACTGTGGTGAGACCTATGCCTACTTCGGTGGCCTTGGAATCACATGGAACCCCTGATGTCGCTGCGTCTTCCGGCAGTGAGCATCTTACCGGTCAGCCATCACTCCAGGGTGAATGGCGGACAGTGGTGGGCTCGCGCGTGCCTGGCCGAAAGGCGAAGGTGGGATCTGGCCGCGTGGCAGCTGCCTTACCCCTTTCCAACAGGTACGGGGTGCTTCCTAGTGGTGATGACATCGTTTCCGAGCCACCACAGGATGCCTCGCCTGTTGGGCCAGTGGCCGATTCTCCGGCAAGGTCCCGACAGTCACAGAGGGCGGGCCTATTAGTTATAGGGAGCTCCAACGTTAGGCGGGTTATGGAGCCCCTCAGGAAAATAGCGGGTAGGTCGGGGAAGAATGCCAGTGTGCACTCGGTGTGCTTGCCGGGGGGTCTCGTCCGTAATGTGGAGGAGGCCCTTCCGGCAGCTATTGAACGCACTGGGTGTGACCGGCTGCAGATAGTAGCACATGTCGGAACGAATGACGCCTGCCGCTTGGGTTCTGAGGCCATCCTTGGTTCCTTCCGGCGGCTGGCTGATTTGGTGAAGACAACCAGCATCGCAAGCGGAGTGCAAGCTGAGCTTAATATCTGCAGCATAGTGCCCAGAGTCGATCGCGGTCCTCTGGTTTGGAGCCGTGTGGAGGGTCTAAACCAGAGGCTCAGACGACTCTGCGACTATAATGGTTGCAAATTCATCGACCTCCGTTATTGGGTGGAGAACTGTAGGGCCCCCCTAGACAGGTCAGGCGTGCACTACACACCGGAAGCAGCTACTAGGGTAGCAGAGTACGTGTGGCGTGCACACGGGGGTTTTTTAGGTTAGAGGGACCCCCCCTTGGGCGAAACGATAAAATACCTGACGGCTTACCAGAGAGGACATTATCATCGTTGATAAAGAACGTCCGTCCTCAGAGACCAAAAACAGGAAAAGTTAACGTAATATTGGTAAACTGCAGGAGTATCCAGGGCAAGGTTCCTGAATTAGTATCTCTTATTGAAGGAAATAGTGCGCATATAGTATTAGGAACGGAAAGTTGGTTAAAACCGGAAGTGAACAGTAACGAAATCCTAGACACAGAATGGAATATATACCGCAAGGATAGGATAAACGCCAATGGTGGAGGAGTATTTATAGCAGTAAAGAATTCAATAATATCCAGTGAAGTTATTAGCGAATGCGAATGTGAAATAATCTGGGTTAAGTTAAGTATCAAAGGTGGGTCAGATATGATAGTCGGATGCTTCTATAGACCACCTGCATCAGCAACCGTAGTAGTTGAGCGCCTCAGAGAGAACCTGCAGAACGTCGTGAAGAAGTTTCGTGATCATACTATTGTAATAGGGGGAGACTTCAATCTACCAGGTATAGAATGGGATAGTCACACAATCAGAACTGGAGCCAGGGACAGAGACTCTTGTGACATTATCCTGACTGCCTTGTCCGAGAATTACTTCGAGCAGATAGTTAGAGAACCAACTCGTGAAGCTAACGTTTTAGACCTCATAGCAACAAATAGACCGGAACTTTTCGACTCCGTGAATGTAGAAGAGGGTATCAGTGATCATAAGTCAGTGGTTGCATCAATGACTACAAGTGTAATAAGAAATGCCAAGAAAGGAAGGAAAATATATTTGCTTAACAAGAGTGATAGGGCACAAATCGCAGAATATCTGAGTGACCACCATCAAACGTTCATTTCTGAGGAAGAGGATGTGGAACAAAAATGGAAAAAATTCAGAAACATCGTCCAGTACGCCTTAGATAAGTTCGTACCGACTAAGGTCCAAAGCGAGGGGAAAGATCCACCGTGGTATAACAATCATGTACGAAAGGTACTACGGAAACAAAGAAAGCTTCATCATAGGTTTAAGAGTAGTCGAATCATAGCTGATAAGGAAAAGCTGAACGAAGCGAAAAAGAGCGTAAAGAGAGCAATGAGAGAAGCATTCAACGAATTCGAACATAAAACATTGGCAAACAATCTAAACAAGAACCCTAAAAAGTTTTGGTCATATGTAAAATCGGTAAGCGGATCTAAATCCCCTATTCAGTCACTCGTTGACCACGATGGCACCGAAACAGAGGACGACCGAAGAAAGGCAGAAATACTGAATTCAGTGTTCCGAAACTGTTTCACTGCGGAAAATCGTAACACGGTCCCTGACTTCAGCCGTCGCACGGACGCCAAAATGGAAAAAAATTGAAATAAACGATATCGGAATTGAAAAACAACTGCTATCACTTAGTAGCGGAAAAGCATCCGGACCAGACGAGATAGCCTTAAGATTCTACAGTGATTATGCTAAAGAACTTGCCCCCTTTCTATCAGCAATTTATCGTAGATCGCTGGAAGAACGTAAAGTACCTAGCGACTGGAAGAAAGCGCAGGTCGTTCCCATTTTCAAGAAGGGTCATAAATCAGATGCGAATAATTATAGGCCTATTTCGCTTACGTCAATCTGTTGTAGAATAATGGAACATGTTTTGTGTTCTCGTATTATGACGTTCTTAGATAATACAAATCTCCTTCATCATAACCAACATGGATTCCGCAAACAGAGATCATGTGAAACTCAGCTCGCCCTATTTGCCCAAGAAATTCACAGTGCCGTAGACACTGGCGAGCAGATTGATGCCGTATTCCTGGACTTCAGGAAGGCATTTGATACGGTTCCGCACTTACGTTTAGTGAAAAAAATACGAGCTTACGGAATATCGGACCAGGTTTGTGATTGGATTCAGGATTTCCTAGAAGAAAGAACACAACATGTCATTCTTAACGGTTCAAAATCTGCAGATGTAGAGGTAATTTCGGGAGTACCGCAGGGAAGCGTGATAGGACCTTTATTGTTTACAATATACATAAATGACTTAGTTGACAACATCGGTAGCTCCGTGAGGCTATTTGCAGATGACACGGTTGTCTACAAGAAAGTAGCAACATCAGAAGACTCGTACGTACTCCAGGAGGACCTGCAGAGGATTAATGCATGGTGCGACAGCTGGCAGCTTTCCCTAAACGTAGATAAATGTAATATAATGCGCATACATAGGGGCAGAAATCCATTCCAGTACGATTATGCCATAGGTGGTAAATCATTGGAAGCGGTAACGACCGTAAAATACTTAGGAGTTACTATCCGGAGCGATCTGAAGTGGAATGATCACATAAAACAAATAGTGCGAAAAGCAGGCGCCAGGTTTGAGATTCATAGGAAGAATTCTAAGAAAATGTGACTCATCGACGAAAGAAGTAGCTTACAAAACGCTTGTTCGTCCGATTCTTGAGTATTGCTCATCAGTATGGGACCCTTACCAGGTTGAATTAATAGAAGAGATCCAGCGAAAAGCAGCGCGATTCGTCATGGGGACATTTAGTCAGCGCGAGAGCGTTACGGAGATGCTGAACAAGCTCCAGTGGCGGACACTTCAAGAAAGGCGTTACGCAATACGGAGAGGTTTATTATAGAAATTACGAGAGAGCACATTCCGGGAAGAGATGGGCAACATATTACTACCGCCCACATATGTCTCGCGTAATGATCACAACGAAAAGATCCGAGAAATTAGAGCAAATACGGAGACTTACAAGCAGTCGTTCTTCCCACGCACAATTCGTGAATGGAACAGGGAAGGGGGGATCAGATAGTGGTACAATAAGTACCCTCCGCCACACACCGTAAGGTGGCTCGCGGAGTATAGATGTAGATGTAGATGTAGATGAAGTGTCAGCGTGCAAACTATTCAACGAAACATCATCGGTGTTTCGGAGCCGAAGACCCGCTCGTATACCCTTGATGACTGCATGACACAGAGCTTTACACCTTCGCTGGGCCCATCAACACTGACATTGGACTGTTGATGACCAGTCGGAGGAGTCTCGTTTCAAATTGTATCGAGCGGATACACATGTATGGGTATGGAGACAACCTCACGAATCCATGGACCCTGCATGTCAGGAGTGGACTGTTCAAGCTGGTAGAGGCGCTGTAACGGTGTTGGACGTGTGCAGTTGGAGTGATATCGGACCCCTGATACTTCTAGATACGGCTCTGACAGGTGACACGCACGCAAGCATGCTCTCTGATCAGCTGCATTCATCTCTGTCCATTGTGCATTGCGACGGACTTGGGCAATTCCAGGTGGACAACGCGACAACCCACACTTCCAGAACTGCTACAGAGTGGATCCAGGAACGCACTTCTGAGTTTAAACACTACCGCTGGCCACCAAACCCACAGACATGAACGTTATTGAGCATATCTGGGGTGTCTTGCAACGTGCTGTTCAGAAGAGATCTCCACCCCTCGTTCTCTTACGAATTTATGGTCAGCCCTGCAGGATTCATGGTGTCAGTTTCCTCCAACACTATTTCAGACATTTGTCGAGTCCATGCCACGTCGTGTTGCGGTACTTGCTCGTGCTCGCGGGGGCCCTACACGATATTAGGTGGGTGTACAAGTTTCTTTGGCTCTTCAGTTTGGCCACCTTGGTTTTGCCACGTGTTGAAGACCTTCATCATAGCACTCTTCGAAGAGCCGACAAGACGTGCAGTTTCCGGAATGCTCTTGTCGAACCTTCGGGCCATCACATTCTGCCCTCGGTCAAACTCAGATTGATCGCCCCCTTCCCCATTCTATTTTAAAGATAGTATACTGAGAGGACACGCGTCACTTACGTACCCGGTTACTGAAATTGTTAAAGTCATATGTGTACCTCGGGAGTAAGTTGTCCGAATGTGCTGTCGAGGAGTAGTCCGTTGCCACATCAGTATGTCAGTTAAAAACTAATCAAGCAAGAGAACCGTTCATAGAACCGTCGAAACTACTTGATATCTTACGAAGCGTCTCCGTTGCAGATCCCGATAGAGGGTTTGGGTCTCAGTTATTCAACATCTCTGTATGCATTTGAATACCCAGCTCTCAATATGACGAAACTTTTTAATGATTGTTCTATGGGCATTTTGCTCTGTATACCTTTGTATATTTTCTGTCATTTGTATTTTGGTTTCCAGACTATTTGATAATGGGTATGTCCCGAAAGGAGTCGAATAAAGTCATTTGTTCTTTAACTAGTGGCATTTCATTTAGCGACCAATTCAGCAGTTTTGCAGCAGTCATATCAAACTAGTTGTCATTTGCTTAAGAGCTTTAGACAATGGAAAGTCACAGGTTTCAGAGCGTTAATTATAAAGTTTTAATTATCCTCCGAAAAATTAAAAATATATAACGAATTTTTGTTTCTTTTCAGGTACATGTTTACAGTACTCATCAAATGGTTCAAATGGCTCTGAGCACTATGGGACTTAACTTCTGTGGTCATCAGTCCCCTAGAACTTAGAACTACTTAAACCTAACTAACCTAAGGACATCACACACATCCATGCCCGAGGCAGGATTCGAACCTGCGACCGTAGCAGTCCCGCGGTTCCGGACTGCGCGCCTAGAACCACTAGACCACCGCGGCCGGCACAGTACTCATCATCATTACATCATTTATTGCACTTACACAGGCCATTTAGGCCCATGGCAGAAGACAAAAGTATACAAATACAAGAATACATAGAACATAAGGAAATTATTAATCCATCAAGTCCACGAATTACGAGAAAATAGTTCTAAGGTGACAGACATTTATTACATCTGTTTGGCGATTTACTTCTGTCTCGGGCATCTTCAGTGCTGGCTGTTGGATGTACTTCTTCGAGGTTCACTAAGGTCCTGTCTGTCCACCTCGTTCGCAGACGACCTCTTGGACTTTTACCAGATGGCTCTTATAGAAATACTCTGTTATGTATAGTGCCCTCTGCCCGTAGAACATGTCCTGCCCACTGCAGCTTTCTTCTTCCAATCACTCTCGCAATATCAGCTCTCTTAAACCGCCACTACCGATCTTCATCGTGACTTTTTTCGTATCTTGCAGTTTCTGCATTGTATATCGGACCATAAATTTTACTTAAAATCGTTCTCTCAAACGCACGAATTGGCTCTTCCACTGTCTGTGTGCTTTCCCATATCTCTCAACCATACAATACAACCGGTTTCACAAGTGACATGTATAGCCGTATTTTGCTTTCTTGTGATTCTATGCATGACACGTATACCTAGTTTAAACTGTACTAAACTCTATTCGCACTTATTATTCTTTGTTGAATTCCTTCTCTGTCCCACTTTCATACGACAATATTGACTCAAGATACTTGAATTTTTCTTCAAAATTGCGACCTTCTATACTGATGGCGTCCATGTCATTTAGCAGACGAGAGACTGCCATATACTCTACTTTCTCATCGTTAACCAGTAACACTAGTTTCCTCGCTTCTAGCATAGATCGAGAGATATCTGCTGTCACCTCATTCAGAGTTTCGCCCACATCATCTGGAAATGTAAGGATCGTATCGCTTCCAACCATCTTCACCCTACTACGATCAACTACACGTCTCACCTTTTCCAGCGCAATGTTGAACACAACTGCTGAGAGAGGATCACCCTCATCCCATTCTTAACTGCGAAGGGACCCGACAGTTGATCTGCAAATCATACTTGACAACTTGATCTCTTGTAGCAAGCTGCAATCAGCCTAATGTACTTCACTGCTATGCTTCCACATCTTCCAGAGGGCTGTCCGATCAATGCTGTAGTATGCCTGCCAGAACTCAATGAATGTAACGTGTGGGTGTTTATCGAATTGTTAAAACTTCTCCATCACTTGTCTCGATGTCAAGGTAGCCGGTGGTTGAACGTACAGTAGTAAATCCACACTGGTATGTGCCTACAACCCCTCCGAACAATGGTTTTAGTCGACCTAGTACTAGAGTGGTGTATATCTCCCACAGCGAGATCCCTCGCTAATTATGCACTTTTGTGCCTTTTCCAGTCCACAGGGATCTCCTCTGCTGACCATATTCCGGCCGTAAGGTGTCAGAGACCTTTTATTACCGCTTATGCCCCAAACCGAAACAACTCAGCATTGACGCCGCTTCCGCCTGTGGCCTTGTTGTTTCTAAGGGCTTATAGGATGGCTCTTATCTCATCCGATTTTCGTTCAGAAACTTCTTCTTCTGTCTCTCCAGTTATTTTGTTTCTACCTGATCTTCATGATTTAGTACTATGCCAAAATATTATCCAAAGGTATCTGCTTGCTCCAGTCAAGGAACCACTCTTTCTCGGTCATCCGTCAGGATTAAAGTTTGCAGTCTATAAATATCTCTCCGAAAACTTGGCCGCAGAAAGAAGGAGCGGGTTGGTTTCCTTGACTCCTAAATTTTCTCAGTAGTTGTTTACTGTATTCTCGTTTCTTCTGCCTCATCATTCTGTCTGTCAGTCTTCTTTCCACCGTGTATAATATCTTTGTGTTGGCAGTGGGATTCATCAGCCTTTCTAATCTTCTTGCTGTCCTAATCTTCAGCGCCTCTTTACACTCATCAACAAATCACTGAGTTTTTTAAGGACAGGATTCAATAATGAAATTTCTATCAAAGTTTAAGATTGTTATTGTCTTGGCAGAATGGCTGAGAGCCGCGTCTACTCAACTTGAATAATTGTCCGTTAGAATGTTACTAGGTACAGTCGAGGCTGTTGCATGTGAAATGCAGTGAAGTGTGCTGTTGTGGAGAAAATACGGGGCTCGTAAGAGCTGTAGCACACAATACCGTAAGCTGTGATGACTGCTGTCTGGGCCACTCGCTGCTGACAAATAAGATAACTCTCGTTCTATCTGGATTGACCTTCGCCAATCAAACTCTCCCTATGCCTTGATGAAGTCAAGGACTCCTATTCGCCCCTAGTCTAAATATTGGCGTGGTACGCCGATCAGATAACCAGTCCACCACGATGCCACTCAAAAATTCGCGCCGGCCATGGTGGCCGTGCAGTTCTGGTGCTGCAGTCCGGAACTGCGGGACCGCTACGGTCGCAGGTTCGAATCCTGCCTCAGGCATGGGTGTGTGTGCTGTCCTTAGGTTAGTTAGGTTTAAGTAGTTCTAAGTTCTAGGGGACTTATGACCTAAGACGTTGAGTCCCATAGTGCTCAGAGCCATTTGAATCATTTTTTTTTTCAAAAATTCGCTTTCAGGCGTTTAACTATAACTTTGTCCGTTCACACCGCACAATAAGTGTGGCGGCCAACACAGTGAACAATGCTTAATCGCAAGGAGTCAATATAGAGTCGCACTTCAATTCGCTCTCGACAGAGGTGCTCTCCCAGTGAAGTACTGAGGAGAGACTTGTTCCTCGCTCTTTGAGTACACGTACGAGCGCACACGCACTCGTTATGTGTTCTCGCTCTAAGAGCGACAACGGAACGGCGCCTCTCAAGGCCAGACGTGAAGGGGTATATCTTTTGGTCTGTTCCATTACTCCTGCAGCTCAAGGCATCAGGAATATCGTCTGCCAATCAGCATTGTCTTCTAAAACGGGGGAATGACGTTTCGTTTAAGGCAACCAATCCAGAAATCTGTAGCATCGGCGTTTGGCGTTTGCTGTCTCCCTGTGAAAACCTCTGAAACTGCGTGCTATGTCTGTAAAGAATGCGTAGGCTGGGCACTCCCACACAGTGTAGCGGAATTTGCTTTTAAGCCCAACATTGGGTCGTTCTCCCTTTCACTTGGGCAAACGCTGTCTGCTCTACGGGCGGTAGCCGGCCGACGTAGATAGGTTGACTCGTCCTCTGAATGGACCGGCCTCCTGGCGTGCAGTTTGACTCACCAAAACTAAAAGCTTTTGTGGCCGTCGTGTCTTGAATGTGTGTGTGTACGCCAGCCTCGAGTATTTCAACCACGGTGCGTAGTTGCGATTTACTTGTTATTTGCAAATCCTTTACATGAATTCATACAACCTTGACTTTATCTTATCGAGTTTGGGTTCGAATAATGAAGGTCAGGAGACCACGACGTGTTACATACCTCCCTCCTTCTGACAAAGTTTTGGTCTGGGGTTTGTCAATGCCGAGGAAAACATTGACAAAGTCAGGAAAAAATTGTTCTTTTAGATTTTCCAATAAACTTTTCTCAGCGAATCTTAACAATTTTTTCTAATGATTTCTTTATAGCTATTGTTTCTATTTTTTAATTCTAAAATTTATGTTTTGTTCTTAGGCAAATATAGACTTTACAAAGGTTGTTATTCTTTGTCATTGCCAGTACGTGTCCCTGTTTTTCTTTTTCACTTCCAAAAATCGTTTTTACACTATTAATTTTTCTAAACTCGTTAGCGTACAGTGTATCATGTTTTAGTGTGGTTATATCTTTTCTTTAGTTAAGCTTCGCGTGAATGTTCGCAAAAGCTCTGTTGTGTGACTTTGTTTTATTTATTTAGGCATTATTTTTCCTTTTTTTGAGTTAAAAAGAGTTAGGAAGTGTTTTTTTTCTTTATTCTATTCTCTTTCAACCTATGATTAACCAAAACCTTTTCTATATAAAAAAACTAACTTGGTTTTACAGGGATTTTTGAGATTATCTACTTATACTAATTAATTATCTTTACATAATATTTTAAGGTCTCTGTCACATTATGGGCTTTACATATATGATAAAATAATTACTTTTACCAAAAAGGAAAGAAATATTTTTACAAATATATCAGTTTCTTAACTCTACATTTGTATTTTATCAGTCTTTTCGTTTTGTGCTGCGTCAGTTTCTGTGCTCGACGATCCCCACTGAAATACTGGAAGGCGTCGACTCATTTGTAAGGGTGTCACAAATCATGAGAGAAGCACTCTAGCATGCAATGCCGGGTCTTACATGTTGACATTGTCATCATGGCATGGTACTTTTAACTGATGATGATGACTGTGGTTTACTGCATAAACAGTGATGTCTTGGTACTCCTTTGCTGTCACGCCTGGGGCGGTATGGCAGTTCGATAATTGTAGTTGAGTACCGACGATCGTCACCGAATACTGTGCCGTAACATCTTGGTACTTCACACCTGGTTCGGTATGGCAATTTGATGATGTGGTAGGGAGAATACTGCTCATTTTGCTAAATCTATTTCTAGATAATGTTGGTTGGTACTACTTAATATTCCGTTTGCCGTTCGCTTGTATTTGTTTGACGATTCAAGGTTTATTTTTGGAGAGGTGGTTGTAGTAGTTGCCATGCCTCAAAGTTCATGGAAAGACGTTTGTAGCTATTTGCTTTGTAGGGTAGGAGAAAAGGGTATCTTGCTGTCTTCTGCCCTTCTTCATCTTTCGTCTTCTGTTCTTCTCTTCTTTCTTGCATTCTTGTGTTCTTCTTGGGCTAGGAATATGTGAATTTTAGTGTAGGAGTGACATAGGATTTGTAGGATCTGACTGCCTTTCCAAATGTTACTTGATGAGTTTGTAGATCTTAGTAATTTTTTGTACCTTCATTGTCGTCTCGTCGTATTATGATTCTCCCCACGCTCCTCCGTTGTATGGCAGTGTCGTGACATATGAAATGTCTGTGCTGCACGTTGTCCTCCTGAAGTCCAATCTGGTTGCAACCTTCATTTCCAGTGTGGCGTTGGTCGTCATGTTGTTGTTATTGCCCTAAGCGCTTTTCTAACATGTCTATACACTCTCCGTCGCTATCTCGAAGCATCTGGTGTTAAGGGAGCTGGTGATTGGTGTTGGTGGCGATGTCCCTTTTTTCGTGTGCAGAAATTTTTTATAATGTTTTGTTTTATACAGACAACAAGAGATTTTGACTCTATACAATTCAATTTTTATAAAAATGAAGAAAATTATTATTTACTTCTCATATGATAATTTAATTAAAGCATATATCTATCATTTTTATAGCCCACCGCTTCTTCATTCTTTTAATTGTTGTGTATCATTATTGTTTGTGTGCATGTTGTAGTGTACTTGAAACTACAAGAGATTGTTGGTGTGTATTGTGTCTCTTTTTCTTTTAATTAATGTGTTATTTTGTTGATTCTTAATGTATTTTTTGATTTAGTGGTTACTACACGGAAATAGGATCACATTTGAGGAAGTGGAGAAAATGGTCAATAGACTGCAGTGCAATAAAGCAGCTGGGGTGGATGAAATTAAGTCGGAACTCATCAAATACAGTGGAATGTCAGGTCTTAAATGGCTACACAGGATAACTGAAAAGACCTGGGAGTCGGGACAGGTTCCATCAGACTGGACGAAAGCAGTAATCACACCAATCTTTAAACATGGAAACAGAAAAGATTGTAACAACTACAGAGGTATCTCTTTAATCAGCGTTGTGGGTAAAATCTTCTCAGGTATTGTTGAAAGGAAAGTGCGAGTATTAGTTGAGGACCAATTGGATGAAAATCAGTGTGGGTTTAGGCCTCTTAGAGGTTGTCAGGACCAGATCTTTAGCTTACGGCAAATAATGGAGAAGTGTTATGAGTGGAACAGGGAATTGTATCTATGCTTTATAGATCTAGAAAAGGCATATGATCGGGTTCCTAGGAGGAAGTTATTGTCTGTTCTACGAGATTATGGAATAGGAGGCAAACTTTTGCAAGCAATTAAAGGTCTTTACATGGATATTCAGGCAGCAGTTAGAGTTGACGGTAAATTGAGTTCATGGTTCAGAGTAGTTTCAGGGGTAAGACAAGGCTGCAACCTGTCTCCACTGTTGTTCATATTATTTATGGATCATATGTTGAAAACAATAGACTCGCGGGGTGAGATTAAGATATGTGAACACAAAATAAGCAGTCTTGCATATGCAGATGACTTAGTTGTGATGGCAGATTCGATTGAAAGTTTGCAAAGTAATATTTCAGAGCTAGATCAGAAATGTAAGGATTATGGTATGAAGATTAGCATCTCCAAAACGAAAGTAATGTCAGTGGGAAAGAAATATAAACGGACTGAGTGCCAAATAGGAGGAACAAAGTTAGAACAGGTGGACGGTTTCAAGAACTTAGGATGCATATTCTCACAGAATGGCAACATAGTGAAAGAACTGGAAGCGAGGTGTAGCAAAGCTAATGCAGTGAGCGCTCAGCTACGATCTAATCACTTCTGCAAGAAGGAAGTCAGTACCAAGACTCGGTTCTAGCCGCTCAGTCCGCAGTTCGCAGGTTCGAATCCTGCCTCGGGCGTGGATGTGTGTGATGTCCTTAGGTTAGTTAGGTTTAAGTAGTTCTAGGGGACTGATGACCACAGATGTTGAGTCCCATAGTGCTCAGAGCCATTTGAACCACCAGCCAGTACCAAGACTAAGTTATCTGTGCACCATTCAATCTTTCGACCAACTTTGTTGTATGGGAGCGAAAGCTGGGTGGATTCAGGTTACCTTATCAGCAAGGTTGAGGTTACGGATATGAAAGTAGCTAGGATGATTGCAGGTACTAGTAGATGGGAACAATGGCTGAAGGGTGTCCACAACGTGGAAATCAAAGAAAAACTGGGAATGAACTCTATAGATGTAGCAGTCAGGGCGAACAGGCTTAGATGGTGAGGTCATGTTACACGCATGGGAGAAGCAAGGTTACCCAAGAGACTCATGGGTTCAACAGTAGAGGGTAGGAGGAGTCGGGGCAGACCAAGGAGAAGGTACCTGGATTCGGTTAAGAATGATTTTGAAGTAATAGGCTTAACATCAGAAGAGACACCAATGTTAGCACTGAATAGGGGGCTATGCTCCAGACTGAACGCTGAAAGGCATAATCAGTCTTAAATGATGATGATGATGATGATGATGACACGATTTGCGATTGCCCCTCTGTCTCTTTCCCTTCCTTCTCTTTTACCATTTCTTCCTTTCACATTCTTTTAGGTGGCTCACGTGGTAGATGCCAATACTTTTACCTGTTTTCGGGTTCGTTAGCTCTACGGCATTTTCGTGAGCGATCCTGGAAATTATCATTGGCCCTTTATAGATTGCAAAAAAAAATTTTTTTATTGTTTTAATGAATGGACGTCAGTTTGCCTAACCTGTTCCGGATTTTCCCGTCAATCTTTACGTTTTTCAGGATTTGGTGGCCTAATTTTTACTTCTGGTTTCCCTTTGCTGTGTTGCTCTTGTCTCTGTGGACCATAATTTCCTCGGTAATCATTCGCGCCCTGGTCTCGCCAGTTTCTGTTTCTAACATCGTGACCTCTTTCAAAGTACCCTTGACCGTTGGCATTTTGATTCCTAAACCCATATCCGCCACTGTATGAGTGTCCATTGCCGTTCCTATTTTGGTACCAATTATTCTGGTTATCGTTTCTATGCCAGTTGTCTCCATTGTGCCACTGTCCTTGTCTGTTAAATTGCCTGAAAATATTGGTGTTAGGATTATGGTTATCATTATTGGAATATTCGTTCCTAGTCCTCCCCTTTTGCTGTTCCTTTTCCTTTCTTTTTACTTTCACCTCGTCTTCTTTAAACATAAATTCAAGTTCCCTTAAAACCCCTTTGAATTCTTCGGTATTTTCATTTTTCCTACTGTCGCCTGTTGATACTTTACCGGTAATTTCATTCTACATAGACGTATCACCTCTCCGTTACTGTATGGTTTGACTAGGCATTGATTCTTTTTGTCCATTGTATCAAAGAATTTTACCACACTTTTCTCTCCTGAGTTTTCATATGGTGTCATCTGAAGTAACTCGTATTTAATTTTGTTTTGCGCCTCCTTAGTCCAATATCTTTCGAGAAATGCTGTTCTGAACTGTACGTAAGACGTGCAAGTAGCCGCGATCTTTTGCATCACCTCTGCTACTGTCCCTGACATGGGTGCACAAATGAGGTCAAGTTTATGAGCTACGCTCCAGTGGTTTGGTAAGCCAACTTGAACTGGTCGATGAATGTGCGTGCATGCAAGCTACCGCCTTCTTCCTTGAAATTTTCTAACTGTAAGGAAGTGGTCTGTATCATATCTACTCATAAATCCGGTTTGTGGCTGATTCATGCCCTTAAATAGTGTTTATTCTCTGGTAATCTACTGCCTGTCTGCCTATTCTCAATTTCCTGACTCATATCCACGTCAAGCTACTGTGCCTGGTCCTGTGACATGTCATGTATTACTTTAATCGGGGTTTTCTGTTTTGATTTCTGCGCGAGTGTTACATCTAGACTTGGTTCTACTTGAACTTTCTTAGACGGCGCGTGTTCGTGTACTGAATTAATGCTTGATCTGTCAGTTGTTTTTCTACAGGTGTAATCGGTCTCGATCTTTTCTTCGATAGTTTGTATCAACTCTGGTCGAAGCTTTTCAAACTGATCTTTGTTTTTAAGTTCTATTTTATTGATCCGCTGATCACCAATGAAACCTTTGCGACCTTGCTTTGAATTGCTTGTTCTTCCGAAATTTGTATTGCTGTTCCACCTATATGTCAACGTTTACGATGTCCAATTGGACTTTTCCACGTCAGCGCGTAATTGCTGCTGACCTTGTGTTGGTACCTGAATTCTTTCTGTAGATTCTTCCGCGTCTTTGTTTATCTGGACTATCAATTCTGGCGATCCCTTCTTCCATCTGGATTTTAACCTGTTGGATCTGTGCCTTAATAGCCTGATTATCCTGTTTCAATTCCTGATACTGTTTTGTCATCTGTGTATTCTGTTTCGTTATCTGTGTATTAATATCCTGATTCTGTTTCTTAATACTAGCATTCATTTTTTGTAACATCTCCATGATCGCGTCTTGTCCTGTAACACTACCTTCTGCTGAACTACGTATTCTCGATCTATTGTTTTCTATTCGGCCAGTTGCATCGTTTACTGGGCTATGCTGTGGCGTTTCTAAGTTTGATAGCTGCAATAACCCGTGCTGTCTGTGTTGAGGACTAGTTGCGTTTGTCATTGAACCGTTACGTGGCGCAAACAACTCCGCATTCTGCCCTCTCTGTTGTGTATGTCTTGTGTTTGCAGGTACAGTTGCGTCTGTTACGGAACCTTTTCGTGGCGCTCGTAACTCCGCAAAATTCTGTGTCTGTTGTTGGGGCATATTTAGAATGTGTACGATAGGTTCGATGTATTCTAAATGTTCCCCCTCTTCCTCACTGTCTACTTCTCTTTGAACGTTAGCTAACTGCAAGTTCATTGACTGTATTGACGCGTATGCTGTCCCTGAATATGCTGCAAACAAACGCGTTTTCTGTGCTCGTTTCGCTTCTAATGTATGCCATTTCCTACGTGGGCTGTCTATTTCTGGCTCAGAATGTGCCCTACCTGGAATTTCATATTCTGGAAATTCGATGTTCTCGACCCTTCGATTCCCATCTGTCTGATCTGTCCCAATTTTATCCCAGTCTAACTCAGCCTGCTGACTCTGCAACTCCCTGACTGCTCTATTCTCTGATTCACCGTCTGTCCTATTCTCAGGTTCACCTTCTGTCTTATTCTCAATAAGCTCGTTTACTTGCTGTCTATCTGGTTGATTCTCCCCCATCTTCTCTACTTGCTGTTTCTCACGTAACCTTTTGGCTTGTGCTCTCGTTAACATGGAAATTCTTCCAACACACCACAACCCTATCTACAAAACTGTACAACCAGTTGGTTGAACCAACAACAACAACAACAACAACAACAACGTCGTGACTTCTCAGCTATGTTCTGTCTGCTCTGCTACAGTCTCCAAACTCCACCTGTGCGCTTGCAAAGGAAGATAAATGTTATTTCTTAATTATAACTTATATGATGCTGCGTCACACTACGTCTCTGCGTCACTCTGCGTCTGTGCCTATCACCTGAAATTCCTATGCCCTAACAGCTACACAAAAATCGTAAAAAAATGCAAAATTTTCCAACTTAATAACACACGCCCTTTTCCCTCCAGTCTGCTTTCTTCACTACCTGTATCTATTCTGATCCCAATCTTTGCAAATAGCTATTTAATACAAAGTACTACTGCTGTGACCTGCCGTACCTAACTATCCTGACGCTTTCCTATTCTGGTAGCTTACCTATTTTACCTATCCCTGCAGGGTCGCCATTTTCTGTGAGCGATTTGGGTGCTATTCTGTCATTCTGCGCAACGGATTAATCTGAGATGTACCCTTTACCCTGTGGCTCTTGCAAGATGCAATTTCCACCCCCACACTACTACAGAAGTCAGACAGACGCTCCTAACGTTCTAAAGAGAAATGCCTGCAAAACTTTCAGCAATAAATATCTTCTCGAGTCGTCCGCTGTAAGGAAATGACACAAAAATTCACAAAATTTCTTACGTAACTAGTGGGATACTTGGGTACTGGAGTAGTGCTAGTTAGTGTAAGAAAAACATGAATTCATACAACCTTGACTTTATCTTATCGAGTTTGGGTTTGAATGAAGCGTCTTGATGTGCGGAATATGATTGTGAGGGCGGGTTATGTAAGCAATGAAGGTCAGGAGACCACGACGTCTTACAGGATGTCAGCCGAAATATCGGAACGAGACTTAATAATACCTGGGAAGCTCGTCCGAAAGATGATGTAATAACTGTTATTTTGCTTTTAATCAAAAATTCCTGGATAATGTAGGCCGCATGTCGTCGGGCATCGACGTGGCGGAGACCTCAGTCCTTCATACGCCAGTTCTGTGGTTGTTCTATCTTCATGAGGTCGATCTCCTTGCGTCCAAACGTAGGAATGCAGTGGCGACTCTGGGACGGTACCAGCACCTGACAAAACCTTCCCTGTTCCCCCGCGCTCCTCCTCTGCAACCACCTTTTCCCCATGAAATAAGGCCGGCCGAAGTGGCCGTGCGGTTAAAGGCGCTGCAGTCTGGAACCGCAAGACTGCTACGGTCGCAGGTTCGAATCCTGCCTCGGGCATGGGTGTTTGTGATGTCCTTAGGTTAGTTAGGTTTAACTAGTTCTAAGTTCTAGGGGACTAATGACCTCAGAAGTTGAGTCCCATAGTGCTCAGAGCCATTTGAACCCCATGAAGTAACATATTCCGAAGCCACGCAACCTTTCTAATACACACCATTTTTTTTGGAAATAAGTGAATCACAAGGCTTCTAAGCTAACACACACATTTTGCTCTCCCACTATTTTACTCTCTACTCGTATTTTCACCTCCTTGAGCCCCCCGCCATCTTTTTAATTTTTTCAGATACACCAATCAGAGAATAGCGAAGCATCTTACAGCCATATCAGATTGTCAAATCCAATGCCTCAATTCCTTCTTAAGGTTTATCGCCACAGCCCTTTTCTGTTTCATTTCTTGGAATTGGGCCAATCAGAGTTTGATGATCGAAGCATCACATTATCTTCGTCCAGTGATGATGGAAACTGACTGTCTGCCTTGCAGGCATATACACTGCCTTGCAAAATAAATAAATAAATAAAATAAAATAAAATAAAATAAAAAAATAAAAAATGAAGCAACCAAAAGAGCAGGTGGGAACGAAACAAAACTTCACAGGTTGACATGGTATGTGATGTTATATCAGTGACCAGTACCCCAGTTGATGCGGACGTGACAATTGTTGTAACTGGTCTTTTATACCCTCTAAACTGGCACTAACACTGGGTAGATGTCCAAGATGGTCCGATACATGTTCTTTAAGGGAAAGATCTAGGGATCTTACTCGCCAGGAGCGTGCCTCAACATCATACAGAAAGCTCATAGACATCTATCTGTACGAGCATTGTCCTAATGAAAATCGACAACATGATAGTGTAACATGAGAAGTAAGACAGAGGACTCAGAATGTATACTGTTAGTTTCCTCCCCTTACTACCAGTCGACACTAGAAGTCATACCTGAAGCCTCCTCGCGCTATCACGCTTAAAGCAATATCGGCATGCCCTTCCAAAACATAGGAAGAACGGGACTTCTCCTGAGCTCACCGCCATACTCGCTAACGATGGACATCCGGATTAGTTCAAAAACGCACTTCATCACTGAACACATTATCAGTCTATGCTTCCCTGTCACGGCACCACACCAAATGCAAACTTTCCTGTTTTGGCATAACGACAGACTACACATTTGACAGTATTTCTATAGTACGGTTGCTGCTGATCTATGACTAATGGAGTGGAACGGCAGCTGCAGGGAATCCATTACTTGTTCTTGGATACTGGTTAGGGACATATGACGATCCTCCCTTGCTGTGGTCAGACATGGTGACCCAGAATGTTGACAACAAGTCCTGAACCCTCTGTTCCCACGCCGTCCAACGTCAGCCCACTTTCGCATCAGAATGCCGCACACGATTTGATCAGCTGGTCCAGTGCAAACCAACCACATAGAGACCCCTTTCAAACTGTCAGATACTGATAACGCTGCTCCACATGAGTGTGTGTCATCTCCGTGTCTTTCACAGTGGTCACTCAACGACTGACGCTGTCCACGCCTATTATATTCCCTACTAGTCATCTAACAACACAAAACATGCCCAACACTAAAGCACTTCGGTGACTGTTCTATCTGTCGCAGAGGATTGCTACTCTACCAGTTGACAGTAGTTACACCGGCTCTTCCTGCTTGCTGTCACATGAGATAATCTATGGAATAATATACGTACATGATGAGATGGAATATTCTCTGTCCCATGATAGGTATAGACCGGCCTTCACTCCCCCCCCCCCACCCCCTCCCCCAAAAAATGAAATGATGACATATGTAGCTTAATATACACTGCCAGAGAAAAAAATCGCACCACCAAGAAGGAGTTGTGCGACATCAACGAAACTGCATACGCATGTTTCAGCATCTGACAGATGATGTCTATTCAAATTTCGCGCTAGCCACATATCGGTGGTGCTAGTAGCGCTACTATGAGGATGCAAATAAGGTTTGCTTTAAACACACACTGTAAGGGCCGTGAGCGATAATTAGCTTTGAGACTGGATACGGTGAGTTGATGTTAGTCAAGAATGTCTTTGAGGAGACAAAAGCGCCATAACAACCATCTCACAGAGTTTGAACAAGATCGTGTAATAGGGCTACGAGGAGCTGGATGTTCCTTCTGCAGTACTGCAGAAGTACATGGCAGGAACGTAGCCACTGCACATGATTACTGCAGCAGCGGTCACGAGAACATACGGTCGCAAGAAGATCAGTGTTGCTGATAAAAACTGGATCTGCTTCGATGCCAGTGATGGTCATGTGTTGGTTAGAAGAGGGCCAGTTGAGGATCCGCATCGAAAGTGCCTGTGTGCTAGACCCACTGGACCTACACTTGGAGCTCTGGTCTGGAGTGCGATTTCGTATGACAGGAGGAGCACTCTTGTGGTTAGCCCACGCACTCTTACCCCGAATTTGTACGTCCGTCTGGTGATTCGACCTCGTTGAGCTGCCAATCATGAACAGCATTGCAAGGGTAGTTTTCAACATGATAACGCTCGCCCACGTACCGCTGTTGTAATCCAGTATGCTCTACAGAGTGCCGACATGTTACCGTAGCTTGCTCGATCATCAGATCTGTCTAGAACCGAGCACATGTGGGACATCATCGGACGACAACTCTAACGTTATCCATTACTAACATTTGACGGACCAAGTGCAACAAGCATGGAACTCCATCTCACAAACTGACAACCGGCACCCGTACAGTACAATGCATATACGCTGGCATGCTTGCATTCAACATTCCGGCGATTACACTTGTTATTAATGTATCAGATTTCACATACGAAATATCTTACCTCGCGCTTATGTTAACCTGTGGTCTTCCTGTGTTAATCAGTGAAGTATGTTACCTTCACAAATTTATACCCTATATTTCATTACTCTACACTGATTGTTTTTTGGCGTTGCGATTTTTTTTCTGTTAGTGTATTGTGGTACATTACACTGTCAATGCCTGTTCTTACAACAATCGGCAACTGTAGAATAACTCTTGCTGTTTTCATGTACGATATAATCTATGATTTGATCTGTTTGAAATGAGCGTTTTAACTTAATTTTAGAGTAATTTTAGCAATGTACATTCCTTCTGAATAAGGTACCCTTAGTGGCACTGAAACCCGGTCAAGGCCTATTACAATAAACTTTATGCGACTGACTGGCTGTACAAATGATTTATTAGTACCGCTAGATTACAATAACGTTCTCATATAAATCTACAATCAATGCGTTACATTTTCAGAGCAATTTATTTACGTATTTTCTGCATCTAGGACATGTAGGTGTAAGCCTCAGAGCATTGTATCACCAACATATATAGGTTATAATTTCGTTTTCGTCCACAATCAGTTTCTTACTGCTAACACACCTTCTGCCAACTCTAAAATGACTTCAAGCCACAGGGCTCACTTTATCATCAAATATGAAGCGTTTATCATCTTTTGCCAACGGTGCCAATTCACATTGCTTTAGACTGAAAACTGAATGTAACTTGGGTTAAACTATAGTATATACTAAACAGTCGATTTCTCAGCGTCATTTATTACACTCCCGGTAATCATGAATGCTTATTTTTCCGGAACAGATGAGCACTGCACACCATTCACTGGATACATTACGTGTTGTTTCAGCTTCGAGAGTGTAGGCCTCCATTTTTACTCTCACTTCTATGAAATTGGCAATGATATCCCATGATAATTCGTCTTTTACTAAACCTACCTTTTTATTGACACGTGGCACGTTATAAATGTTATTATCAGGTTAACCCAAAGTGCCAAACTACCAGTTCAAACATAATTTTTAATATCCTCATTGTGATGTGAGGTATTTACATGACGTATTGAGTTATCAGTGTCTGTGTACTATCACAGATACCATTGCAGCCCAGGTGACTATTCTCCTCAGCATGATACTGCGCCCACCAGCTACATTCACAGTGTAATTCACATTTCGAGCAATCGTGCGCCTGAATGATGGTGTATTCGCAAATGGAAGTCGGCGTGGTATGGGAATGAAAGTGATGCATCCGGCAATACTACATAACTTCATTCATTCACGATCCTTCTCAAATGATCACATAACCAATGCAATCTGTAAGGAATCCACAACCTCTTACCCAGCGATAAACATGTTTTTGGGTATCAAATCAAACACCTTTCAACCGTTAAGTTCCAAACTTATTTTATTTGGCTACCACTTTCGGTGATTTACTACGCCATCTTCTGGCCCCTGACCGACGTTTAGTCAAAATAGGGGCCAGCATTCAAATACTGGTATCTGTAGATTTATGCTTGGTATCGCAATCACTTCAACCATCTCTCCCGACGGTTGAGCGAGGGAGGAGGGTGGCAGAGGGGGCGAGGGGGAGAGTGGAACGTCCTCTGGTGGTGGCAGTGTGTACAAGCTCAGTTGATCCCTACCTGTCAAGGTGTGCACACACAGGAGAACTGTCCAATAAGACGACACCTTCAATCTGCCACAGTGCAGTTTCGTAATTAGGACATGTAGTTCCTAGATGTGAACTTTTCCCACCAAATAAAAGTGAGATCCAGCCCCAGCAAACTGAATTTTACAAATAAACAGTATACCCTATGCTATATAATTGAGTTTCTTGTCGTGAGATCCTTTCTCTACAGCACAGAAAAGGGTTCAAATGGCTCTAAGTACTATGAAACTTAACATCTGAGGTCATCAGTCCCCTAGACTTAGAACTACTTAAACCTAAATAACCTAAGGACATCACACACATCCATGCCCGAGGCAGGATTCGAACCTGTGACCGTAGCAGCAGCGCGGTTCCAGACTGAAGCGTCTACAACACAGATGGCAGCTTAGAGCCCATGGTGGAATTCATTTTCAGTCAGGAATTTGCCTTGGAAGGAAGGCGTCTCGCGTGCGTCGGTATTTTACAAGCGTTTACATGGTAAACACTGCTTTGTTTGTGGTGCAGTCCAACCACGACCGACGGCTAGTGGAGGTCTGACATGACACTAGGATAAACAGAGGAAGAGCACGTGTCTCGACAGGAATTTCTCGGACGCTTTTGTACGAGGACTAATGAGGCATCCGGACTGTCAGTCAGGGAGCGCAAACGAACACCTACGTATAGCGGCCGCTTCTCAGGCTCTCACCGGTGCAGCCCGACTCCTGGCAGCGTGTGCGGTGGCATTCTGTGCGATCCAGTGGACGATGCATGCTTCACGATCGAACGATTTTTAACATCTTAATTACGTGTGATGGGCGTTTAATGGCGGTATTCTTTGCGCTATCGGAATTCAAAAAAAGGATCGGTTTAATTACTTCTTACAAGACCTGCAACTTCCCAAGCAGCAGAGAATGGTGAGCAAGAGAAATCCAACCCCTGCAAACTGAATCTTTATAAATAAACAATATATCCTTGAATTTCATGTCATGAGATCCTTCCTCTCCACCACAGAGCCGCCAGTTTCCACATAGGGGAGGGGCAGAGGGAAGGGGAGGGTTTGGGGGTTACCAGAGGGGAAGGGGTTAGTTAATTGATCAATTTAATTAAGTAGTCAGTCGAATTGATAAGAGTGAGAGGGGGCTATTCGAATAACTCAGGCCAGAAAGTGTGCCTGAGTCAGAAAGGGAAGGGGGTGAGTTGGAGGTTTTCTGAGGGCTTGGGAGGAGGAGAGGGGGGAGGGGTGGGGCAACAATAGGTTAGGGACCTGCCAATCAAAAGGATGGATCATCCCCAGGAGGCCATTACCTATCAATGAAAACAGGACAATAGATTTGCCCCTGAGTGCATACCTGCCTGTGATGTAGGCAGCCTGCATTAACAAATTTGAGGCCCTCGTGCGATTCATGCAGGAAGCAGAACGGAAGAGACAGGAAGTGGAGATAAATATGAAAGAAGCTGAGAGGAAGAGGCAGGAGAGAGAGAAGATAGCCAAGAAGGAGATGAGGGAATTATTCACTAGGGAGACAATATCTTGTTGAATGTATAGAACAGATTAAGGAGCAAGTCGCGGGTGTTAACGAAGAGCTAGAAATCGTCAAGAAAACATCAACAGAGACACGAGAGTTCGCAAACGAGGCAAAAAACGATGCCTAGGCGGCAGGGTTAGTAGCCCAAGGTGCATGCAAGGACGCTTTGATAGCTAAAGAACGAGTAAAACAGTCCAAAACCGAAATGTGGACAGCCAAAAAGGTTCTTGCAATGCTCCAAAATCGTGGAAGAAGGATCCATCAGGAAACGCAAGACAAGATTAGCGAGAATGTGAAGCGCTTCAAGCAGATTGAGAAGAAGTAGGCAGAAATATCAGACGTTAAAGAAGAGTACTCCGGATCACGTCACAGCAAAACGAGGTAGCAAAAGGCGTCCAGCAAGCACGTCAGTGGGTTGCGCAATTAGAAAATCGGTCTTGTACAGCAGCACTCCTCCATGATCATGGAAGGAGAGAAGAGCATACATTACGACATTTCGATACGCAACATGGGGCCAGCACAAAGGCGAATGCTGCAGGAGAACAACCCAGCCGTCATAGAGTGCACAATAGAGCACGCATCATCAGAAACGCACAGTATGGCAGGAACCGACCCAGAACACATTTCTGTACAGCTTCGGCGAGCGGAAGAAGTCGATGAATCTGACGACACAAGAGGAGGCTCTAACGGTGCTCAAGGATCGTTTGAACACCGATATAAGGAGACACATGCTGCAGAAACGAGGGAAAATTCGTTCTAAGGACATGTAGAATTATTAGACCACAAGCATTTCTTATCCGCTCAAAAGCTCCAGGTGTACAAAGAGAATAACAGTACATTACATATAAAAAGTTGGATAGCTCATTGCGACAAAGCGCTACCAGAATCATCGCCACTGGAATACAGGCTGGAATTAATCTGCAGATTTTTAGAGGGGTCAGTCACGGAACACACGCACAGTGTTTCTAAGTTCTGTCGCTCACGCAAAGAGCTCAAGGACGCGTTCCTGAACACGCAGAACACGCGAGCAAGACTCAAGCAGGAGATTATGCTGGATAAAAACGTAGAGTTGTCAGTATTCCGTAGTCTGGTAAAGTTCTTTGAGTCACTAGTTAAGAAGATTCGATTTTTGGACCATCTGGACAGTCCCATGGAAATTATGAGGCACTGTTATGTATTACCTCTGCATTACGAAAATCGCCTTATCGGAGGGTGCAAGAGTGCCACTGAATCATTCAAGAGCGCTCTACTCGAAGTAGACAATGTCAACGAAATACAGAATGAAAGAAACAGGAATAGAAAAGATGGATGAGAAACAAAACAGGGGAAATTATCAATCACATGGAACAATAACTCGAACTACGAAGACCCCCGTATAGGGAACACGGCTCTTTTGTGGGTATATGGGTGGTACACACAGGTCCCCGAACTATTGCAGTCTTTCTTCCTTTCTCGGCTGCTTTACCTTCCCCTTCTTTCTCCTTCCCTTTCCTTGTTCCTATTCCTATCTCTTTGCCCCCTCCTTTCCCTCTCTTGGTGTTCTTCTTTATGTTGGCCCAGCTAACCTCCTGACTTTGCTTCATATTGCGGTTTTGGTTGGTTGCTTTCCCTCCTCCTTTTTGGCTTTTCGTTTTTTGGTACCCCTCAGGTCTTTGACCTCCATCTCTGAAATCTGTAGTGTGAGTCAGATGGGGAAGAACTCCCTCCCTAGCGTCTTTGGTGTTGATTCCCCTCCCGCTCTTCCTCCTACCTCTCTCCCTTTTACCCCTTTCCCTTCCCTCCCTCCCATAGCTCTTTCGCCTCCTTGCTAGGTCACCAGCTCGGTAGCCAATCTGCATGGTGGGACTGTTATGTACCCATCTGGCTGAGTTCCCTGACGCCACAGGGATCACACTGCTGGTGCCTGCACTGTGAATGACTTGTGCAAGCCTCGGAGTGGTTGCCATCTTTTCAGGATATCGAAACTCCCAGCTACAACTGTCCTGCCAGGCAGCCATTGTTGTTACTGGGTGGTGTCCACGAGGCTAATGGGTTGTACCAGGGTGGACGTTTGGCACATGAAATGTGTTAAACTCACCGGCTTCTCTTCTGCGGCCATATCTCTTTCTCGATACAGTTCTGTCTCAGTTCCTGTTTCTGCCTTCCTTTCCTTACCCTCCTTGGCTACCCCTGGGAGGAGAGACAGGCCCACCAGCTTGGGGCGAAATCCTTTCTGCACTGCCTGATCTGCACCATGACTTATGGAGATACTTATGCTGTCACCTAACTCCTTTTCTTTGTGCAACATAATGAAGACAAGTTTGGTGAAGTTGAGCTAGATGAGATCTGGCTCTCTCCTTATAAAGACATCTGCTAGTCAGTCGATCTCCCTCTGCGCCTGCAGCCATTTAGGAAACATCCTCATGACTATCGCTTCTCACAAGTTACTGAAAATGACACAGGGTGTAATTTTCCATAGGGACCTTCTCCTCCAGCCTGATGATGAACTTAAGAGCTAATCTGGAATGAAGTGGCGTTCATTTCGTCTGGCATGTCCACAGAGGCCCTAAGGACAATCGTGTAGACACTGGCGATTTCACCGGGGCATTTGAGGGGGATACCCAACCCAAGGGGATCAAGGTAATGGTGTACAGATGTGACATGAAACCGTACACTCCACTTTCCATGCATTGTTTCAGTTGCCTCAAGTTCGGCAACATATCCTCGCGATGCAGTGCCACTCTGATCCGTGGTGACTGTGGCCACACTCTTCATGTAGGGTGCCCTTGCACCCCACCACCTAACTGTATAAACTGCTCTGGTCTCCATTCCTTCCGCTCACCGGAGTGTCCAGTCTATATGAAGGAAAAACGAATTCAGGAAATAAAGATCCTTCACCATCTCAGCTACTATGAGTCCCAGAAGAGGTTTGACCTCTCCTCTACCTTGCCTCTGTTACATCTTCCCCTCCTCACTCCTCCCCCTTACCACCCTCCAGACTCCCTTCAATTTCCTCGCCCTCTTGTGGCTCTCCTCCCTTCCCCTCCAGGAACTGCTCCTCATCCTCCTCCTCCTCCTCCTTGGCCAGTGAAGACATCCTCTGCTCGGACTCCTCCCAGGTATGGGTCTCCCTCTCAGAACACCCTCCCAGGCGTTCTCAGGGTAGGAAACCTGCAACTCTGATTGGATGAGAGAACCATGCTCGGAGGGCCCCAAAGTCACTCACTCTCTGTCAAATCCTGACGACGCTGCCACCTGTTCCCTTACTGATAACACCTCCTCCCTCCCTCTGAGAAAAAGAAGAAGCAGCACAAGTCAAAAGACGAGTCTTCCCCAGCTTCCCGGGGGGCTTTGCCTCCACCTCCTCCTCATTCCACATCAGACCCATCCTCATCGGTGCCGACCACTGACTGAGTGACATGACCTCCCTTCAGTTCCCTTATGTGTAACCTGTACTCTCACCAACTGATAATCCACTATAATTGCAACGGTTGTTATCGTCACCTACCAGAAACACAACGCTTTGTTTCCTCCTATTCTGTATTCTGTCCTGCTCTTCAAGAAACACACTTCTGTGATGGCAACTCTCCAATTTTTTGTGGTTAATGGGCATTCTGTTGGAACTGCCAGGCCCAGGATAACGTCTGGGGGAGGGGGGCTCTGCACGTTGGCTCGCGCCATTGTCATTAGGGACTGGATCTCCTTTTATACCAACCTGGAAGGAATAGTGGTTAGAGTGCAAATGACCCCAGCAGACACTGATTGCAATGTCTACTTCTCCCAAATAGGTCACCTCCTTATGCTGAACTTTCTACATTGTACAGCAAATCCTGCCCCTGTACCTCCTCCTCAGGGACTTTACTGCACACCATTCCCTGCATGGGAATGCCACTTTGACAGGCAGGGGTCTTCTAATTGACTAACTTACCATAGACTTTGGTTTATGTCTCCTCAATGACCGTTCCCCTACCCACTGCTCTCGTGGCTTCCCTACAATGATCACACCATGATGAACTTTGTGACAGTGACCAATTTCCATTGATACTGTCGTTCCCCTGTGGCGCCAGGCAGGCAGGCCCACATGTTGGGCATTCCACAGGGCCAGTTTGCTTTTATATGCATTTGCTGTGCACCTTAACACCTCTCTCTCCAATTGATTCAGTCGTGCAGGGCGTCTCTACCACTATTCTTCATGCTGCTGGCAATGTTTTCCCCCTATCCACAGGCCCCCTCATTGTCAACTGGTACCGTGGTGGGCCGAGGACGCAGCAGTCGCTGTCCGGGAACGTCGATGGGCGCTGCAGCGATTTAATCGACTCTCCTCACAGACCACCCTCCTCGCTCTTAAGTGTCCCCATGATAAAGCTTGCTACCTTACTAAGCGGAGTAAAAAGTAATGGTAACAGCACTATGTTTTCTCCCTGGGGACATACGCCTCTTCATTGCAGGTTTGGTCCAAGCTCCATAGCCTTTTGGGCCACTAGGAACAGTCAACTGCCCAGGGTCTTATGCTCCAAGGTGTTCTGTGTACTGATTCACTGGTCATTGCAGAATACCTTGAAACACACTTTGCGACAGCTTTGGCGTCCTCTTCCTATCCTGGTACCTTTCTCCAGCAGAAACGCCGAGTTGAACAGACCACCCTCTGTTTCATCTCCCCCAAGCTGAACCCTACAATGAATTCACTGAATGGGAATTCTTGCAGGCTCTTACCTCTTCACATAACACGGCCCCAGGCCCAGATCCAATCCACCAGCAGATGATCCAACACTTGGCAACATTTACTCACGGTCTTCAGTCGCATTGGGCACATGGGTGATGTCCCCTCTCAATAGGGAGACAGCATAGTTATCCCTATCCTTAATCCTGAGAAGAGCCTAGTATCTCCTGGCAGCCCAATTACGATGATGAACATACTTTGTAAACTGCTTGAGAGGATGGTCATCTTCCCATTATGTTGGGTACTCAAATCTTGGGGCCTTTTGTCCCAGTATGAGTGTGGTCTCGGGGAATGACAATCTCCAACTGCAAATTTACTCAGATTGGAAACAGCAATCCGACAGGTTTTTACTAACTGCCGACACCTTGTCACAGTCTTCTTTGACCCACACAATGCATACAACACACCTTGGCGCCGTCACATTTTAGCTAGCCTCCATGACTTGGGTTTTTCAGATCCGCTTCTGATTTTTATCCGCTACTTTTTATCACACCGGCTCTTCAAGGTTGGCACTTCACTCAGCATCCCTCGGATTCAGTAGAAGTGTTAAGTATCACTCTCTTCCTCATCATCATAAATGGGCTTGTAACCTCCGTTGGGCCTCTGTTTACCCTGACGTTGTATGTCGATGATATTTGCATCTGGTGCAGCTCCGACTCGGTAGCGTCTGCTGAGTGCCGACTTCAAGATGCCATCCAACAGACCTCTGTGTTGGCCATCACCCATGGCTTTGTCGAAAACGCGTGCTATACGTGTTTGTCGTCGACCTGCAGTACACCCCGATCCATAACTTTATTTAGGCGACCAGCACCTAGATGTTGTAGCACAGTCCTGTTTCTTGGGCCTTATTTTTGATAAAAAGCTGACATGGCTGCCTCATATTCAACAGATGAAAAGTACATGCACATGGAAGCATAATGATCACTGCATCCTGGCCCATACATCTTGGGGTGTGGACCGTGCTACTCTTTACTGTGCTTTCGTCTTGTCTGGTCTTGTCCAGATTATGATAATCAGGTTTATGGTTCAGCAGTTCCTTCCACTCTGAATATTCTTGACTCTATTCACCACTGCGGGGTGTGTCTGGCTATTGGTGCCTTTTGCACTAGTCACATTGAGTGTCTCCTTGCAGAAGTGGAAATTCCCCCTCTTACAAACATTATGGAGCCAACTTTCTGGTTTCTTACACAATCACCACTCGCTAATTCCTTTGACCATCCCGTGTACCCTGTCCTCTTTGCAAATGAGGGACGTCTTCCTCCTGATAACCACCTATGTGAGGGATTGCCAGCTGGAATGCATCTCACTCCCCTGTGTCAAGATCTCCATCTCCACTCATTAGAATGCGCCCATGAATTTCCTCCCACTGCCGCCCCCCCTTCCTTGTACAATGCCTAGACCACGGATTAGGAGTGACATATTCAAGGGTCCTAAGGTCTCTGTCACCCCTATGGTTTTACAGTGTCTTGTACATTCCATCCTTGCAGAGTTCTTCTACAATGATCATTGTAACAGGGATAACAGGGATAAATAAGGTGGGATATCCTTTCATGTCATGTATTGGCTTAGAATATCATTTATTGCCAGGATCATGTAGTGTGCTCACAGCACAGCTGCCAGCCATTAATAGGGCCCTCCATTTTCTTACTCAGGCTTTCCTCCACTTTGTTTTAATATGTAAAGACTCAATGAGCACCCTGCAGGCTATCGACAAACGCTACTATCATCACCCTTTGGTCTCTGCTATCCATGACCTTCTCTCTGTCCTTGGCCATGCCACCTGCTCAGTTGTCTCTTTCGGGATCCCAAGTCAGGTGGGCATCCCAGGGAATCAACTGGCTGGCCATTTGGCTAGAGCAGCAGATACTTACCCCCATTCCCTGTCATGATTACAGCTGCAGCTATGTGGGTCTACGTCAAACCTCTCTTTGCCCAATATTGGAATGACATCTGGTGTGGTACTGCTCTCAGTAATAAACTCCACACAATCAAGGAGACTACTGTGGTTTGGCGCTCTTCCTTCTACTCCTCTTGGAAGGAGTCCACTGTCTTATTCCGCTTATGCATTGCTCATACCAGGCTGAAGCATTGTTTTCTCTTGCATAACGAACCACCCCCGCAAAGTGCTTGTGGAGCCAGACGGTATTCTATACATTGGTGGAATGTCCCGTTCTTTTGACCCTGTGTACTAAGTATAATTTTCCAGATTTATAATTTTAATATTAGTAGACGATTCACATATGGTTGAACTGATTCTCAGTTTCCTCCGTGAAAATGGTTTTTATTTTCAGATATAAGGCTTTGCTTTACTCCTGGCGCAGGGACAGGGTGGTTGTGGGTGGGACATCTCTTCATGTTTTCCTGGCCTGGGACCCATCTACATCTACGTCCATACTCCGCAAGCCACCTGACGGTGTGTGGCGGAGGGTACCTTCAGTACCTCTATCGGTTCTCCCTTCTATTCCAGTCTCGTATTGTTCGTGGAAAGAAGGACTGTCGGTATGCCTCTGTGTGGGCTCTAATCTCTCTGGTTTTATCCTCATGGTCTCTTCGCGAGATATACGTAGGAGGGAGCAATATACTGCTTGACTCTTCGGTGAAGGTATGTTCTCGAAACTTCAATAAAAGCCCGTACCGAGCTACTGAGCGTCTCTCCTGCAGAGTCTTCCACTGGAGTTTATCTATCATCTCCGTAACGCTTTCGCGCTTACTAAATGATCCTGTAACGAAGCGCGCTGCTCTCCGTTGGATCTTCTCTATCTCTTCTATCAACCCTATCTGGTACGGATCCCACACTGCTGAGCAGTATTCAAGCAATGGGCGAACAAGCGTACTGTAACCTACTTCCTTTGTTTTCGGATTGCATTTCCTTAGGATTCTTCCAATGAATCTCAGTCTGGCATCTGCTTTACCGACGATCAACATTATATGATCATTCCATTTTAAATCACTCCTAATGCGTACTCCCAGATAATTTATGGTATTAACTGCTTCCAGTTGCTGACCTGCTATTTTGTAGCTAAATGATAAAGGATCTATCTTTCTGTATATTCGCAGCACATTACACTTGTCTACATTGAGATTCAATTGCCATTCCCTGCACCATGCGTCAATTCGCTGCAGATCCTCCTGCATTTCAATACAATTTTCCATTGTTACAACCTCTCGGTACACCACAGCATCATCTGCAAAAAGCCTCAGTGAACTTCCGATGTCATCCACCAGGTCATTTATGTATATTGTGAATAGCAACGGTCCTATGACACTCCCCTGCGGCACACCTGAAATCACTCTTACTTCGGAAGACTTCTCTCCATTGAGAATAACATGCTGCGTCCTGTTATCTAGGAACTCCTCAATCCAATCACACAATTGGTCTGATAGTCCATATGCTCTTACTTTGTTCATTAAACGACTGTGGGGAACTGTATCGAACGCCTTGCGGAAGTCAAGAAACACGGCATCTACCTGTGAACCCGTGTCTATGGCCCTCTGAGTCTCGTGGACGAATAGCGCGAGCTGGGTTTCACATGACCGTCTTTTTCGAAACCCATGCTGATTCCTACAGAGTAGATTTCTAGTCTCCAGAAAAGTCATTATACTCGAACACAATACGTGTTCCAAAATTCTGCAACTGATCGACGTTAGAGATATAGGTCTATAGTTCTGCACATCTGTTCGACGTCCCTTCTTGAAAACGGGGATGACCTGTGCCCTTTTCCAATCCTTATGAACGCTACGCTCTTCTAGAGACCTACGGTACACCGCTGCAAGAAGGGGGGCAAGTTCCTTCGCGTACTCTGTGTAAAATTGAACTGGTATCCCATCAGGTCCAGGGGCCTTTCCTCTTTTGAGCGATTTTAATTGTTTCTCTATCCCTCTGTCGTCTATTTCGATATCTACCATTTTGTCATTTGTGCGACAATCTAGAGAAGGAACTACAGTGCAATCTTCCTCTGTGAAACAACTTTGGAAAAAGACATTTAGTATTTCGGCCTTTAGTCTGTCATCCTCTGTTTCAGTACCATTTTGGTCACAGAGTGTCTGGACATTTTGTTTTGATCCACCTACCGCTTTGACATAAGACCAAAATTTCTTAGGATTTTCTGCCAAGTCAGTACATAGAACTTTACTTTCGAATTCATTGAACGCCTCTCGCATAGCCCTCCTCACACTACATTTCGCTTCGCGTAATTTTTGTTTGTCTGCAAGGCTTTGGCTATGTTTATGTTTGCTGTGAAGTTCCCTTTGCTTCCGCAGCAGTTTTCTAACTCGGTTGTTGTACCACGGTGGTTCTTTCCCATCTCTTACGATCTTGCTTGGCACATACTCATCTAACGCATAATGTACGACGGTTTTGAACTTCGTCCACTGATCCTCAACACTATCTGTACTTGAGACAAAACTTTTGTGTTGAGCCAACAGGTGCTCTGAAATCTGCTTTTTGTCACTTTTTCTAAACAGAAAAATCTTCCTACCCTTTTTAATATTCCTATTTACGGCTGAAATCATCGATGCCGTAACCGCTTTATGATCGCTGATTCCCTGTTCTGCGTTAACTTTTTCAAATAGTTCGGGTCTGTTTGTCACCAGAAGGTCTAATATGTTATCCCCACGAGTCGGTTCTCTGTTTAACTGCTCAAGGTAGTTTTCAGATAAAGCACTTAAAAAAATTTCACAGGATTCTTTGTCCCTGCCACCCGTTATGAACGTTTGAGTCTCCCAGTCTATATCTGGCAAATTAAAATCTCCACCCAGAACTATAACATGGTGGGGAAATCTACTCGAAATATTTTCCAAATTATCCTTCAGGTGCTCAGCCACAACAGCTGTTGAGCCAGGGGGCCTATAGAGACATCCAATTACCATGTCTGAGCCTGCTTTAACCGTGACCTTCACCCAAATCATTTCACATTTCGGATCCCCGTCAATTTCCTTCGATACTATTGCACTTCTTATCGCTATAAACACGCCTCCCCCTTCACTGTTCAGCCTGTCTCTACGGTATACATTCCAATCTGAGTTTAGGATTTCATTACTGTTTACGTCTGGTTTCAGCCAACTTTCTGTCCCTAGTACTATATGGGCATTGTGACCGTTTATTAATGAGAGCAGTTCTGGGACCTTTCTATAGACGCTCCTGCAGTTTACTATTAGCACATTAATATTGTTATTCCCTGTTGCATTTTGCCTACTCCTACCTTGCCGCGTCTCAGGAGGCGTCTTGTCGGGCCTAGGAAGGGGATTCTCTAACCTAAAAAACCCCCATGTGCACTCCACACGTACTCCGCTACCCTTGTAGCCGCTTCCGGCGTGTAGTGCACGCCTGACCTATTCAGGGGGACCCTACATTTCTCCACCCGATAGCGGAGGTCGAGAAATTTGCACCCCAGATCTCCGCAGAATCGTCTGAGTCTCTGGTTTAAGCCTTCCACTCGGCTCCAAACCAAAGGACCGCGATCGGTTCTGGGAACGATACTACAAATTGTTAGCTCTGATTCCACCCCGCGAGCGAGGCTTTCCGCCTTCACCAATTCCGCCAACCGCCTGTACGAACTGAGGATGACCTCTGAACCCAGACGGCAGGAGTCATTGGTGCCGACATGAGCAACAATTTGCAGTCGGGTGCACCCAGTGCTCTCTATCGCCGCCGGTAGGGCCTCCTCCACATCTCGGATGAGGCCCCCCGGCAAGCAGACAGAGTGAACACTGGCCTTCTTCCCCATGACCACTCCCCTGTGGAAAGACCGCTTATTCACCCCTCAATTTTTCTAGTTTTTGGTTTACTCATTTGTGCCTTCCACTGTGTGTGTTTTAAGTCCTTCACTTCTTAGTTTGACTCCTCTGACTGGATCTGCCCACTTGTAGTGGACCCTATCTCTTCCACGAGTAACTTTGGAATCACAGGACTGATGACCTCTCTGTTTAGTCCCATAACCTCTCCCCCCCCCCCCTCCTCAATTTATCAATCAATCTATCGAACTGTAGAGGGAATAATCATCCACGATGGGAAAACAGATGTAGATGAGGCAATTACAACAATTATTACAACAAACGGCTAACAAAAACTGTGAAGAACAACGAAATACAAACCAGTTCCATCGGGATATTAGGGAGCCACAGCAGCAAAAAAACAACTGGAAGAATATCAGTCGATATCACCACAAAATCAACAAAATCATCACATCCAGATTAGCCCGTCCAACCCGTCACAGGAGTAACTTAGCGGGAGTCCAAATAGCGGGAGTCCAAATAGAAACTGATGCTCCGCTCCTGCAGACACAGCTCTAAACAAGGCCTTAGAAACTATCGGAACGAGCAACATCAAGATGTTAGAATATGAAGACAACATTTTTATAATAGGTGTATATAATAGTTCACTTTGGTCAGAATCATTTTGTACATGTAACTCCAATGGATAAGCAAATTCAAGATTTTCCATTTATTGAATTTCTGTGACTGATGTATTTGTAATTGTCATTTATTAACTTATGGTATGAGTCATTTTCGTACGCTGTCAGGTGAGTTGCGTGGTTATTATAACATCGTATCAATGTGTTCACTATGTGTTTGAAAATCAAACTCAGGATTGAATAGAAATTCGCCATATGTGACAGCTCCTGGTATAAACTGACACTTTCTTGCGCCATGACAACCCATGCGCGTTGAACTGAGCTCTTGGTTGTGTAGGTACATGGTGAAAGACCCCCGCCCCCCAGGTATGGTAAAGTTAAAATTTATTTAAAAAAAAAATGAGACAGCGATCGACCATAAGCGTCGCCGAAGACATTAATTATGAATGCGCGGTAAGGCGCAAACAAATGAAAAAATCATTCATTTTTCTTTGTACATGATCTTTTTCACTCTCTCGTATTTAGAAGGATGGATAATATGTATTGCTTTAAGTATGAAGTATTTAGAGTGTTATGTATATACGTTTGTGTGAATAAGAGAAGATTTAACAACAGTATTAAGTATTTTTATTGACGTGGAGTCAAGTAAGGGGGATTTTCTTCATTTTTTGACAGACACTAGTGCCCTTGAAGTCGGCTGCCTGCATCTACAATTGAAATGTAAGAGAGGAAGTTGAATAGCCTAAATTCGTACAAGCAGAATACTTCTAATAATGCAATTATATTATCCTTTTGATTTCTTTCAATTCATATATGTATAATTTTTTTTATTATTATTAATATAACGCATGGTGGAACCAGCATTTTACCTATGTGACAAATGGTCATTATGTCTTTGGGACGCACTGTCGTTGTCCATTATCACGCTCCAAAGAGAACAAGAATGTAGGTCAAGAAACAATCGCATTATGAGCGTCTAATTCAGCTGTATACTTCTTGAAGTTGTGTCTTCTGTAATATCACCATCGACTGTTAGATTATTTCTGCCCTTTCCCAAGCTATCTTGTATACTGCCCACGAGGTAAGTGTATGTTGCTTTCTGTTACGCAGTGACGGTAGATCGGCACTGCATCCACTTATCACTCAAACAAGTTCACTCCACTATGCTTGTTTGTCTCGATTTATGGTGTGTTATGAGTGGTATTAGTTGCCCATGCATTGAGTGCCTGCCGACGCTAATTTTGCCGGATTTCTGGGCCATCGCCAGTCGTGTGATGAAGCATTTCTCGAGGTCTTTGTAGTTTGCTGACGCTATGAGAGCGGCGTGAGCGAAATGTATTATGAGGCATGATGAAGTACAGTACGAGCAACGATGGTGTGGCATACCTGAGGCTCAGGAAAAGAAAAGGAGTTGGTGCGGATGAGGATCAGCCTATATTAGAAAAATAATTTACCTTTTTGTATTTTATAGCGGCGATCCATCAAGATGAAGGCTGGAGGCATTTTTGTAACTTGTAAAGCTGCTCAGAAGTGGGAAGTAATCACATTTATAAGTTTCATATGTATGAATACAGGAGTAGTTGTCATGAGACAGAGCATCTATGCAAAAAAATGGGTGAATAATTTCAGACCACTATAGCATTGGGTGACAACCCCACCGGAAGTATTAAGAACAAGACTATAATCTAAGACTATGGAAAGCTTAGAGGTAAAGTTGAAAGGTGTTGGGTAAAGAAAATAAGTTAATATTAATTGTTTTGTGGAGTGAGCATGTTGAGTGATAAGTGATTGCAGTGTGTGCCTATTGTAGGGGTATGTATGGCGAGAAATGGTACTAATACAACTCTTGTGCACAGACCACAGACGCTTCACGCCATATTCTTAAGACAATTGTAACTGTTAAAGACGTCAATAAAATAACACTTATGTCTTCGTTTCATTTTGTTACAGTCTCTGATAGCCATATATATGTTCATACTGTACTTATTCAAAGAGATTATTTTTGTGTTGTTCCATTCATGAGAAACTATTTGTAAAAACGATGTAAAAACATGGCACTGAAGCATACAATGAGGACTGTGCAAATCTTGGCAGGTGTCAAATCCAGTATCAATGAATCCTCTGGGGTATCGTGAGGCAACACCCTGCAGCCAGTGATGACAACCATGAGGCAGCTTGAAGGAGAATGCCTGTGGCATGGGCAGCACCTAAAGCTGCTGAAAAGATGGCCAGTTGGCCGTACTGAATGAATGCAGGATAGCTGGTGGCTGGCCAGCCATCTTCACAGCCTAACTAGAGTGAAAGCAGAGGAGGAACTGCACCAAACACGGCAGCTGCTATAAACCAGCTTACCCTGGGTGGCTATGAATGGAGGTGGCCCACTGGACAAGGGTAGCCCCCCATTGATGTCACATCAATCCCTCGAGACCTTGGCAGACAGCTGAACACCAAGCAATTGACAGCCAACAGCAGCCACCCACAGAGAAACTGTGAATGTGACCCGCCGGAATGGAGACGCATCCCTGATGTTATGACACATCCTCAAAGGACCTGGAGACAATCTGGCGCCCCAAAGTGTCTTAGATGAATCCCCCAGGCAGACACACCCTTCTACAGATGGCGTGCAGAATTGGATGGCCACGATCCACGCGAATTGTTACTGCAGTCGTGCTTTATAACGCACATGAGCACTGGCGCTTGTGGAGACATCACACACTACCAACTGGTACACTGAGAGACAAGAATTCATCACTAGGAGACGGTTTGTACAACAAATTCAACGGTGTCTCACCAAACAATCAGAAGGAAGATTGCACTTCTTTAGCAACCAGGTCGAGAGATAAGACAGGGGCAGAGATGTCACTCCCTCAGTTAGAGACGTTGGACACTGTCCATCAATTCTGGTATATCATTTCCTCTCACCAGATGTAATGTCCATCACACCCAACAGCACGCCAGACTGCCAGGTCGAGATGATGACAACAGCCTAACTGCTATGTTCACGATGAGAGACCAAAGCCATCTGCTGCTGCTCCTACATCAAGTATTGAGTGGAGGGCAACCCTCACTTTGGCGCAACCTCGCTGCACCTTGTTGCTCGCTATTCCAGAGACAATTTGTGTGTCTATATAGTGCAATGTTCTACATGACTTTGTAAATGTAACATATCTCCTCAAAACCCCTTGCAGAGAGACCGATAGGATGTTTTGTAAACTCATAATTTCAGGTAATTCTTGTGAAAGTGATTTAATTTTTGTGACAGAGCTATTATTGTGAAAATACTTTGTCAAATATTTATGTAAATTCTATTTGAAAAGTATGACAAGCAAATGTCTTGTAGGGAGTAGAAACAGTATTACCCTGCCCTATGAAATAAGCACAACAGATGACACTTGTTACTTGCTTGTTTATAGTTTGAGAATGGTTGTGTTTCTAAAATTATAATTATTGTCCATTTACGTATTGTGGCTTACTGGGAGCTAGTGGCTGACTGAGCAGTGGTAAATCACTGAGGCAGAGAATGATTCGAACTCCACAGAACTGTAATATGATGAGGGACATTAGTCGTCTCTGACGTCAGAAACTGTATGAGTGAGTAAAAATGATGCTGCAACATCTTTTTAGCCCTTTAACAATTGTTCACCTGAAGGCTGTGGTGTAGCAATGACCATAGGGACCACATGAACCATTCTACACTCAGCAATGTACATATGTTCTTCTTGCAGGCTTGCAGCTTTGTGTGAGTGATTGACTCCTGTGCTGAATGAGGTCAGGTTTGAATGGTTTTTTCATGTGCGCTCTTGGTTGGAAAAATCGTCCTTATCACTTATATTATCAGTGCAAGATCTCAATATTATTTGACGATTTCCTCTATTTCATTTCACACTATAACATTCTAAAGTGAGACACTACAGATGCAAAAATCAACAGCAAATGGAGGGCAGTGAGATAGGACAAGTCACTCTCTCACTTATTTTCATATTCAAGACTATTCTTTAATGTTGTTATTACAGCCTGGACGTCATTTTTGTGAAATGACAGCAAGTTAGCAACATGAGCAGGCATTGATGGGAGCATGAACGCTGTTGATGCATACGAAATCTTTATGGTAGCTCTCCTTAGAATAGTATTTTCTGGAGTAGAGAACAAGCAGGCAGTTTAGTGATTTGACAATACATCTTGCAGTGAACATTTGAGGCTTGTAAGCCACGTGTATCTATTAGGGAGAGCAGCACCTCAAAGGTGCGCAGAATACTGGTCCCAAGAATGCCTTGCATTAGTGTGCAGACAATGCTTTTGGCCAGAGAGGAGAAAAACTGCCTAACTGGATCTACCGGTTAGGCGTTTCTGGCTACAGCAGGGGCAGGGGTGCAGCAAAGAAGTGGGTCACCCTGCCAAGGCACTTCAACTGTGTTGTAAATGCGCATTCCATAAAGAGACGGCGTCAATAGAAATCCATGAGTTTCCATATTCACGTTGGACAGGACGCTATTGATTGAAGTGTTTCTTGGGAACCCTCAGGCCTACGGAAGAATTTTAGGATGGAACGCAACATTTATGGTGGCTCGAAATGGTCGATGTTGGGACACAAAAGCAGTTGCTTTAGTTTATCCTAGGCCCGTGGTCGGACATGCTGTATCGCTCGGCCCATCCTGATAATGATCTCTGCGGTAAATTCGTCGTTCACTTTGGCGTAAACGAAAACTCTAAACATACCGCAAAAAGTGGCCATGGGAAAAATAATTTGGAGAATAACGTCTTCTCGTCGCTGCATAGGAATTTGAGTCAGGGATTGGCTGCTTCTCCAGCAGCGAAAAGAATATTGGACAGAGGGAGAGTAGACGAGCTAGAGGGAAGACATAGCACTCACGGGGTCTTGTGACTGGCATGAAACCCTCGTGGGGGTGGTTACATGGGTGCTCTTTTCTAGTTTACTGAGGTTGGATGGAAAGGGATGAGTGGAGAAACTGGCCATCAGATTCAGTCTCTGGTCTGGAGAGGAGATTCTGGCCTTGACTCTTGTTATGGTTCAAATGGCTCTGAGCACTATGGGACTCAACTGCTGAGGTCATTAGTCCCCTAGAACTTAGAGCTAGTTAAACCTAACTAACCTAAGGACATCACAAATATCCATGCCCGAGGCAGGATTCGAACCTGCGACCGTAGCGGTCTTGCGGTTCCAGACTGCAGCGCCTTTAACCGCACGGCCACTCCGGTCGGCGACTCTTGTTATGCGTGGGTTGCATTTGGGATGCTCATCCTGAGTCTGACTTTGGACTGGCACTGATCTAGACTCGTGAGCCTGTGGCGAAGTCTTACCTGTACCGACAGTTTGGGCCTCAGTCATCTTGGACAACTCACTGTGCAGAGGACAATCTTATTCATATCAGTTTTGCCGCCTTGATGTTTGAACTCCTTGTGTGCACTGCCGTATAAGCGAGTCAAATTGGTCCGTGGTATGACTGGTGAACAGTAGTGTCATATACTGGAATCTGCCGAGATTCCAGGGTTCCATCTGAGAGTAATTGCGATCCGTCTAACAGATGTCCTACCTGCAACTTTGCATGCTTTTTGGCTGCTATAACAAATTACAAGCGCCCCACATCACTACTCTGCAGATGCTTGCACCACGAGCCTCACCTAAGACAGCGTTACATGTTGAGAAAAGGGTATAGTACTGCTGCTCTGGAATGACAGGGTAAACAGAATCAAGTCTCGCCACTTATTCTCAGCTGCACCAACGTAGTATAACCACTGTGTAGAATTAATCCATCAAAGTATGTTCAATGTTAGATAATTTCAGATTGAATTATCCATGTTTTGAGAAAGTTTAAATATATGACACAGATAAACCTTGCTTTTGGCAACCAAACGCCACCCAGTGGAGTGCTAATTATTTGTTGCTTCTATTTGTGTTGCCAACAGTTCACAATTTATCTGTCATCTAAGTTGAGTTGTGTTGTTTATCCTATTTTACGATCAAGAAACTTTTGCCATTTTTTATAAGAGATTGATCCAATGTTGAAATATTAATCATCCATCAATAATTGACTACAATAACGACATAGACCCATTTCATTAAATTATTTCAGCATTAAATCTTTATTTAACATTCTGCAAAAATGATAACCTCGAATGCAGGCTAGCAACAACCACAGAGGGCAGAATCAATGTAGTAGATGCATGACGAGGTAGACAAATGGATCGCTTCAAGCGAAGTGATTGCTGTCAGGGTGTACGCTTACAGTCAGCTATTGTCTTTCAAATCAAACGGAAAGATCCGTGTGGTCTTGCAAGATACCAACCTGACTGTCGTCTGCCATACCACCTGACAACAAGGAATGATCCTGTGGGCTGCCATTTCATATCATAGATCTGGTATAATTTTTTTTTTAGTAATTGAAAGCTTTGTTGCTTTGGTAAAAATAAAATTTGTTCTTTTTGTCGTGACAGAATAAATTACTATTAATCACACCAGATTTGTCGGAGAACAGCAGCAACATGTGTAATTGATCCAGCTTTAAGAAATTCTATTACCTTTTAGCGGAAAATTCGTGCGGTACTCTCCGACGTTAGAAAAGTCGTGGTGTTCCGTTCGGAGCAGGAGGCGGCTGTCTTCTCATTCGCGATATCGAAAATTACTAAAAAATGAACAGAATTTTTTTTTCCGGAGGAAGATCGCGCGGAGAAAACAGACAGAAGTTACATGAAAGAAACCTAAGGGACCAACTAATTGGATTTGTACGAACATATAAACGGAACTGAAAGAACTTGGAATAAATACTATAACGATGTCGTCACGACAGCCTCCTGTTCCGACAGAGCACACGCTGGATCATAAGCTGCATAAATCTTTTAAACAGGAAATATTATCACAAGTATAATTAATGAAAATAAGGTTGAGAGATTTTCTTTGAAATTAAATAAACTTCAAGGCTTCAAGTATTATATTATGAAACGGAAACTTACGTTAACATGGCCACCCATTGTGGCCGTGGAGCGAATTTTCATGATACACATTCTCGCTTGTTTGTGGCTACATATATGTTTAATCACTTAAACTGTTAAATTTACAATAAAATGATTATATCAGTATGGACCACAATACTTTTGCGTCCGACTTGCAACACATTCACAGAAGAACAGCTAGAGAGCGGCGCTGCTCCCTGCAGAAGTAAAGATTGGCAATTGTTATTATGAAACATAGGTGCATCGTTTTTTTTTTTTACTGACGATAGCAGCGTATAACAGTTTATAGCTATCGTGATATTCTGCGCTTTTCAGGAGCGCGGCAAAGATATCTGGTTACAACATTCATTGGTATATGTTAAAAGTTCGCACATACTGACGCGAATACGGAAAAAAAAGCTTTTACGTGTTAAAAATCGCAGTGATAAAGGCTGTAATGTCACAGTGCCTCCCATGTGAGGCATGATGATTCCGGAAGGATCATCAGGACTCACATGTAGTTTCAAGACATTACTGTGTTTTATCATCTGTTTACTTTCGTTCTAACATAAAATTGGAATGACTTTGTCATCTAGTTATTTTATGCTTCCAGTACAGTTATGAAAACAAAGTCTTTCAGTGTCTTTTGTGCACTTTGGCACTTCTCTCAGTTCATTGTAAGGTGTCCTTGCACTGTTATCTTAATTGCTGTTACTGTGAAACAAAATATGACAAAAAACAATCTTAAGTCTAACACACACAAAGATAAATGAATAATACTCAAGATAGAAAACAAAACATGTCAGTAGACAAACATACACAGATACATTGAAATAATTACTTAAACAGTCCTCTAAAATTGTCTGACCTGTTTGGTCTCGTAATGTTTTTTATCCGTTTCATTAGATTCTTTTAGACTGTCGTTGTTAATCAGGACGTTTCACTTGACACTACACTGTACACTTTTATCTGTCACGCGCTCACTTAACCGGAGTCTGCAACGTCTATTCTCGTTCGGTGAGCGGCGTCGTCCGAGAGGTCACGACCCTGGGTAGCGTCTTTTTTGTGTTCGCTCGTGTTGCCTCTCTAGTGTCTCGCATCAAGCGTCATGTCGTTTACATGCAAATAAACAGAAAGAAACCTGTGTTAGGTTCGTGCTATAATGTAGACTTACAGGTAAAGGTTTTATAGGATTCTGGACAGGATTGATAACCTTCCGTTCCAGTTAACGTTTCAGTGCTCAGTAATGCCTTGTCTTTATTTAACTATCTATCGCAAAATATCCGACGTGACTGATTAAATGGAAATTAAATACAGAATACAGAATAAATAAAGTTCATAATTAAGTTTCACTGTGATAGCTTTAGCAATGTCTCTTGTGTAGTTGTGAGACGGAAAACATTCTAAGGTCAATGACACGCCTCCACAGCGCGCGCGTCGGTTGTGTTTCAAATGTTAATTGTTGAGTCCTACTGCAAGCAGCTCCGCGCTGTTGCCTGTTACTAGTCCAGTGCAACACGCGCTCGTGTATGCTCGTATGAAGTTTAACGTGTGTCACTCGCGCTCTGCTGAAATGAGAACACGCGGAAAACACACGTCTAGTGTCCTTTCTCCATCGTCGATCGGCGTATCGAAAACTTGGGTAGAAAATACCACCGTCTGTTTCGAGGATTTCACACGACAGTCCCTGCGACCTGCCATGCTGCTTACACACAGGTAAGTGAAGCCAACGTTTTACATATAGTTTGCAAAATGTTTTGCTGTGATCGCTGTCACTACCTGCACTTGCGTGTACACACGTCACTGCACACGTATTTTGTACACTTTATCACTCGCATTTTGTTTAGAACGTCTTAGGGTGTCTGCAAATTCATATCTCCCATCTCACATTGCGATTTCAAAGTTCACAGTTCAAGTTACTCACAGGTAAATACATTACAAGATTAAACAATGTCCATAAATTACATACATACATTTCTTAAGTTTGCTTACAGTCACAAAATTCTGTTAACCTTTTCAGTCACGCCACGCCGGATTAGCGTATTGAATATCACTACTTGTGCATCAAGGCACGATTATTTCGGTTATTCTCTCTCCCTTTTACAAAGGTACAATTTTTCTTAAAACAAATCTTTTAAGCAGCTTGTTATTTCGTTTCTCTTCAAAATTTAGTGTCACTGTTTATGTAGAGCACAGATTGAACAAATTCTGTCTCTACTGGTCGAGCATACTCATGCATTTCTGTCCGGAAGATTCATGCTTCATAAAGTTACTGGCTGCAAGTACTACTCGCGGAATGTATTATAATCTCTGTATGTACAGAACAGGGAATCAGTGATCATAAGGCCGTTGCAGCATCCCTGAATATGGAAGTTAATAGGAATATAAAAAAAGGGAGGAAGGTTTATCTGTTTAGCAAGAGTAATAGAAGGCAGATTTCAGACTACCTAACAGATCAAAACGAAAATTTCTGTTCCGACACTGACAATATTGAGTGTTTATGGAAAAAGTTCAAGGCAATCGTAAAATGCGTTTTAGACAGGTACGTGCCGAGTAAAACTGTGAGGGACGAGAAAAACCCCCCGTGGTAGAACAACAAAGTTAGGAAACTACTGCGAAAGCAAAGAGAGCTCCACTCCAAGTTTAAACGCAGCCAAAACCTCTCAGACAAACAGAAGCTAAACGATGTCAAAGTTAGCGTAAGGAGGGCTATGCGTGAAGCGTTCAGTGAATTCGAAAGTAAAATTCTATGTACCGACTTGACAGAAAATCCTAGGAAGTTCTGGTCTTACGTTAAATCAGTAAGTGGCTCGAAACAGCATATCCAGACACTACGGGATGATGATGGCATTGAAACAGAGGATGACACGCGTAAAGCTGAAATACTAAACACCTTTTTCCAAAGCTGTTTCACAGAGGAAGACCGCACTGCAGTTCCTTCTCTAAATCCTCGCACAAACGAAAAAATGGCTGACATCGAAATAAGTGTCCAAGGAATAGAAAAGCAACTGGAATCACTCAATAGAGGAAAGTCCACTGGACCTGACGGGATACCAATTCGATTCTACACAGAGTACGCGAAAGAACTTGCCCACCTTCTAACAGCCGTGTACCGCAAGTCTCTAGAGGAACGGAGGGTTCCAAATGATTGGAAAAGAGCACAGATAGTCCCAGTCTTCAAGAAGGGTCGTCGAGCAGATGCGCAAAACTATAGACCTATATCTCTGACGTCGATCTGTTGTAGAATTTTAGAACATGTTTTTTGCTCGAGTATCATGTCGTTTTTGGAAACCCAGAATCTACTATGTAGGAATCAACATGGATTCCGGAAACAGCGATCGTGTGCGACCCAACTCGCTTTATTTGTTCATGAGACCCAGAAAATGTTAGATACAGGCTCCCAGGTAGATGCTATTTTTCTTGACTTCCGGAAGGCGTTCGATACAGTTCCGCACTGTCGCCTGATAAACAAAGTAAGAGCCTACGGAATATCAGACCAGCTGTGTGGCTGGATTGAAGAGTTTTTAGCAAACAGAACACAGCATGTTGTTATCAATGGAGAGACATCTACAGACGTTAAAGTAACCTCTGGCGTGCCACAGGGGAGTGTTATGGGACCATTGCTTTTCACAATATATATAAATGACCTAGTAGATAGTGTCGGAAGTTCCATGCGGCTTTTCGCGGATGATGCTGTAGTATACAGAGAAGTTGCAGCATTAGAAAATTGTAGCGAAATGCAGGAAGATCTGCAGCGGATAGGCACTTGGTGCAGGGAGTGGCAACTGACCCTTAACATAGACAAATGTAATGTATTGCGAATACATAGAAAGAAGGATCCTTTATTGTATGATTATATGACAGCGGAACAAACACTGGTAGCAGTTACTTCTGTAAAATATCTGGGAGTATGCGTGCGGAACGATTTGAAGTGGAATGATCATATAAAATTAATTGTTGGTAAGGCGGATACCAGGTTGAGATTCATTGGGAGAGTGCTTAGAAAATGTAGTCCATCAACAAAGGGGTGGCTTACAAAACACTCGTTCGACCTATACTTGAGTATTGCTCATCAGTGTGGGATCCGTACCAGATCGGTCTGACGGAGGAGATAGAGAAGATCCAAAGAAGAGCGGCGCCTTTCGTCACAGGGTTATTTGGTAACCGTGATAGTGTTACGGAGATGTTTAATAAACTCAAGTGGCAGACTCTGCAAGAGAGGCGCTCTGCATCGCGGTGTAGCTTGCTCGCCAGGTTTCGAGAGGGTGCGTTTCTGGCTGAGGTATCGAATATATTGCTTCCCCCTACTTATACCTCCAGAGGAGATCACGAATGTAAAATTAGAGAGATTAGAGCGCGCACGGAGGCTTTCAGACAGTCGTTCTTCCCGCGAACCATACGCGACTGGAACAGGAAAGGGAGGTAATGACAGTGGCACGTAAAGTGCCCTCCGCCACACACCGTTGGGTGGCTTGCGGAGTATAAATGTAGATGTAGATGTGAACATTGCTACTCGCGATACGTGATTAGAACAAAACTTTCGCTAACGGATCTCTCCCACAAATTTCGTTTCCACTTCAACCGTCTAAAGAGCACTCGGATGAGCCTGTCAAATTCTAATCCTCACCTTTTTTTTTAATGGGATAGGATGGGGAAGTGGAAGAGGAGAGGATCAAACATGAACATAAATACACTATATACATATACAAATTCTAGCACAACTACACTAGGATATTTTTGTGACCTTAGATGCATGACATGCGTCACGTGTGCCTTCAAGTGGCTATTCTTTAATCTAATATCAGATCTTAGTTTTATTATTATAATGTGAGTCATATCTGGTGACAGCTTTCTAGTTTCTCACGCTTCCTTCTGGGCGATTGTCGGGCTTGGCTGTGAAATAGCTAATTACTTTAGTGCATCTTACATGTTTAAAGAAGAAACGTTTACCATCAGGAATACTTCAGACTTGTCAGTACGACGTATATGTTTCCATGTAGTGGCATTCTCGACTACATGACCTAACAGCTGTTGTAAAACAGAATAAAGGAAATGCTTTGTTGCTTAGCTATTAAATCTTTATGAGGCTTACTGTTCGTAGAGGATACTTTGAATCTGAGATTGAATCTACTGAAAACTATCAAATACTACGTGATACTATCTCTCTGTTATTTACTGCTTTTGACAGTTCAAACACTTGGCTACACAAATCTGTTTAATTCTGAAGATCGCGCTAACAAAAGGCATAGTTCATGGCGGTGTTACAATAACGCACAGTTTACACGCAATAGGCTGTACTCTGTACACTTAAAGACTAACATTCCATCTTGAGGGCTGAAAAAGAAATTGCTTAACCTAATATTTCACATACATATATATTCATTGGAGTTGTAAGGTGGCAATCTGCTACTTCCTTCCGTATCTCCTTTCACCAATAACGGCATTCCTCAATGCCAACAGCCAACTTGGACTGCTTACACCTATGAATAACTTAAAACTAACTGAGAATCTGTCCTCTCAAATGGAATGTGCTTTCCTTTTCGTACGCCATAATAAATCAAATCTTCAATTACCTCCATAGTTTTTCGCCAAAGTGTGAGTACTCGTATTGGTGTGTTTGAATACCGAAGTGTTTCACAGGTTAAACCTTAGGCTAATGTTCCTTTGCTTGTTACTTTGCCTCGTTATACTTCTTGAGATCCTGGTGGTGATACAATCCTTTAATTCTGCCAGATGCTGGATGCGCTATTAGATAACATCCTGTATGTGGTTTTCTAATTACTACAAATGGTCCGTCGTACAATAGCCTCCATTTCCGATTTCTTTTCAACAGCTTCGATGGCTTAAAATGTGTCTGTAAAAGCACCTTTTCATTAATATCATATGTAAGAGGCTTAGATACTTTCTTGTCATAAGACTTCTTGCGTAGATTCGCCTGTACAGTTAAGGATCCAATGCTTGCCTAAGTTTTGCATCTAAATCTAATTCTGGTTCTACAATTTTAGGTATGGGATCTAACCATTCATTTCTTTCCCGATGATTCGTCATTAATTCCGCAGATGTAAATCCAGTTGAGAAGTGTGGAAGATTGTTGACAATCTGCTCGAATGAAGATACAAAGTCAATCCAACGGGTTTGTCGATTAGGTATGTAGGTTCGAATGAATCTATTGAACTCTTTGAAGATACGTTCGGTGGGATTAGATTGCGGTCTGAAACGAGATATAAGTATTTGTTTGATGCCATGTCTGGCAAGAAAATTGCGCCATTGTCTGCCAGTGAAATTCGATGCATTATCTGATAGAATGGCCTCCGGCTTGCCAAATCGAGGAAAATAGTCTTGTTCGATTCGACGGATGATCGGAAGTGCACTGGATGATTTCACTGCATAAAGTCTCACATGTTTTGTGAAAAGATCCATCAATGCGACTAGGTATTTCATCCCTCCCCTCCCTTGCGGCAGGGGGCCGGCGAGATCAAGGGCCAGAACTTGATTTGGTCTCTCAGTAATAATTTGATTCAGAGGAATTAGGTTCGAATGGTTGAAGGGTTTTGCCTTCTGGCAGATAAGACATGTACTTAACAACTTGTGGATTCGATGGTGCAAGTTTGGTACATAGCAATACGCAGAAATCTTTCGTTTGCATTTTTCAGGTCCATAATGACCCCAGGAAAGATGTGTGTACCAGATAAGGTGTTCAACGTATGCGTGTGGTATACACACACACCATCTACCAGAGTGGAGAGAAGTTCGATGGAATAAAACATCGTTGTGTAGTTTATAAAATTTGGACAAGTGGTGATCGGGTTTTGTTAGAAGAAGTTGTTTGACCTTACGCCATTTGGGATCTGTTTCTTGGAGTATACGCATTTGCTTGCAGAGCTGAAGCAAATACTGTCTATGTAGTGGGTCTTTCATTAGAAGAATTCGGTAGTTAGACATCTGCTCGATAAGTTCACTGGACTCGGTAGGTCCTTGCGGCATGCGTGACAAAGCATCCGCGATAATGTTGTTTTTACCCTTGATGTATACTATTTCTAAATCATACTCTTGCAAGAAAGAGACTCCATCGTGTAAGACGAGAATGAAGAAGTTTACACGAGAGCAAGAAACTAAGAGCTTGGTGATCAGAAAAGACCTTAATTTTCCGACCATGGATGTAGTAATTGAACCTTTTAAAGGACCATACAACGGCCAGAGCCTCCAACTCTGTCACCGAGTATGACCTCTCACATTCTGTGAGAACCCTACTTGCAAAGCTGATAACTCTTATATCTTCTTTTCCATCAATTACTTCTATTTGAAACAAACAAGAACCAAGCCCCTGAAATGAAGCATCTGACGAAATACAGAATTCTTTATCCATGTCTGGATGGAACAAAATATTGCTGTTAAGAAGTGCTTGTTTAATGCGATCAAAATCTGCCTGACACTCTGGCGTCCAATGCCAGTGAGTATTTTTCTTTAGAAGATCATGCAATGCTTGACTGTTCATCGACTGGTCCGAAATAAACTTTCTGAAAAAGGAAGTCATTCCGAGGAAGCCTTTCAACTGGCGTTTAGAAGAGGGCACAGGAAAGTTTTTAATAGCTGCTAGTTTGTCTGGATCTGGGGTAATTCCCTGTGATAATACAAGATGTCCTAAAAATTTAATCTCGCTTTTACCAAATTTAGACTTATGTAGATTAGCTGTGACTCCATAGTCAACCAACCTCTGGAAAACTTTGCTTATTATGTCTAAATGTTCTTCCCAAGATTTCGTAGCAATCAGTAAGTCAACACACACTGTTACTCGATCCAACAGTTCAGGTCCTAATACATGATCAAGTGCAGCTATGAATACGCCTGAACTCACATTCAAACCAAATGGAACTACTTTGAATTGGTATGATCTACCTGCAAATATAAACGCTGTATGTTTTCGAGACTGTGATGTCATCTTGACCTGCCAGTAGCTCGATCTCAAGTCTACCGATGTGAGGAATTTTACTCCATGAAACCTTTGTAATTGTTCATCCATAGCCTCAGGTCGAGTTCTTACTGGAATAATTATTTTATTTATGTTTCTTGCATCCAAAACTATACGTACACTACCATCCTGCTTCAAAACTGGCAATAACGGGCTACTGTAAGGTGAGTCTGACGGTTCAATGATCTCCCACTTAAGCATTTTACGTATTTCATTTTTCACAGCCTCGCGCCTTGCATACGGGACAGAGTACGTTGTCTTGCAAAAAGTAGAATGGGGAGCGACCTTCATGTCATATTCGTAGTCACGTATTACTCCAGGTTTCGAAGAAAAGACATGAAGATACCTCATAAGTAAGTGCAGTAAATCTTGCCTTTGTATGTAATCAAGTTCACTTGATTCGCTTACTTTATTCAAAATCTCTTCTCTAGTCGGAAGACCGTCATCAGTATCAAAATCCGTCCAACTGTTACCCTGTCTTGTCATGTGTGCTTGGTTCAAAAACATTCGCTGTACCAGTCTGCGTACCTTAACTTTGTGCTCAGTGTTGACTCTTTTGACCTTGCCGCGCAACAATTGCAGCGTTACCTGCTGTTCACCTACTCGGATTGTACAGATACCCTTTTCTATATCAATCACTGCCTTATTTTTCCTCAGGAACTCCATTCCTAATAAGCATGACACTGACAAATTCTTAACTACTAGAAATACACACATGAAAGAAGTAGAATTAATCCTTATCGGTACCTGAGCTTGCAAATTGACTCGCTGTGATAAAGATCCTACCGCTCCTGTTACTGAACAACCTTGTACTGGTAACGTTAAAATTTTCATCCCTGCGGAAACTTTCTTAAACATACATAGTGATAAAGCATTTACGTTTGCACCAGTATCAATAATATCATCTATTGGTGTATTGGCTATGTAAATTTTAGTCATTGCTTGTACTTCGTCTTCCCATACGTCATTCAAGTCTGTCTCAATATTTTCCTGCAACAAATCGTCTCTCAAGTCAGTGTCGCGATCATAACGTATTACGTTAAGTCGTTCAAGGTCGAGTTTGCCCCCATTATGTCCCGCAGCATCCCCAAGGAGGCGAAAAGGTGCCGCCTTTAGTTTTCCGCTTTCTTGTGATGCGACTGATTTGATTCTTCTGTCACATCACTTGACCATTCTCGCTGGTTTTTTACCCATTGTGTGTGTTGATTTGTATCAAACCCTTGTTGGTACTGCACTTGGTTACCAGGCTGAAAAATCGGTACATTACTTGCCTGCGTAAAATATACCGGTGGATTGTATTGTTTTCTTGGTTTATTGTTATTGTATCTAAAGTCCTGTTGTGGTGGCGTGTACTGTTATTGTTGCATGAATGGTTGTTGCTGAGGCGTATAGTGCTGTTGTTTCTGGTGTTGTGGCTGCCCATAGGGTTGTGGTGGAGGTAGCTGACCTCCGCAATTTTGATTGTTGCAACGTTTACCCTTGTATTTGTTCCCATTCTGGTAGAAGTTACTACCGTTATTGTTTGATTGGTATGGGGCATTCCCGTAATACTGTTGTTGCGTGTTGTATATTGGATTGTACCGTTGGTTGCCGTAATGCTTGTTTTTGTGTTTACCATTACGGTAACCATTGTTTCGGCCTCTATTGCGGTTATTGTACTGTTTGTTTCCGTATTGTGTTTCGTGTGAACCATTTCCATTACTACCGTTTCCATTCGAATACGTGCCTGCGTTGTTCTTACGGTTAGCATTCGCACGCGCGTCTTCGTGTATAAGATCGAGCGAATCAAGGACGGATAAAAATGCGTCCTGATCTTCCTCTGACACGTTCACTAATTTTTCGCGTATGGAAATGGGTAGTTTTGACTTAAGAATCATAATAACATCTTTTGTTGTTATGGGAGTGTCGCAATATTGTATCTTTCTCAAGTACTTTTCAAAGTACTGTTCGAATGGAAAGGTTCGTTGTAGACCTCTTTGCGTAGGCGTTGCTGAAAACCTGCGCTCCAAAATTTGCTTAAAAAGTTCTTCTCAAACTCGCTAAATGTTTTGCACTTATCAACCATCTCGGTTCCCCATATAGCACTTTCTCCTTGTATGTATCCGGTAATGAATTGTATTCTCTGTTTGTAATTCCAGGCAGCTGGAAAGACTCCTGAAAAGTTCTTTAGGAAAACGACTGGATGAATATTTCGCTTTTCCGGTTGGAATGGTTGAAAAACTCTGTGTTTCAATACACTCTCCTCTTTCATGAGGGTTGTGAGTGTCAATTGTTCAGTGTTGTTGTTGTGTGAATCGTTAAATTCATTTTTCGGTCGCGGAATGTACTGTGGTGTGTTGTGTTGTCTGGTATTGATGTTCATCTGGCTCAGAAGGTAGTGAGTGTTTCCCGTCACTCTGGTTATCATACTGTAGTGTTTGAATTTGCTGTTTCACGTCGGATATCTCATCTGTTTCTTGCTTCCGCCATTCCGGCAAATCCCGGGTAAACACTCGTCTAATTTGGCCTAGTTCAGTTCAAACAGTGTCTCCTGAACCGCCGGGTGCAGATAATATATCTAGGATTGCGGATTTAACAACATCTTTCAAGTCACGTGTAACCTTCTCCTCAACAAGCTTCTCTTGTACATCAATCCATTCTTTGTAATGTTCGGTAAGTGCTTTAGTGTGCGAAGCAACACTACTGTTAACTCTTTCCTCAATAGTTCGGTCCGAAATGTCATTCGCCATTGCACTTGATTCTACAGTGGCTACCGCTGTCGCTAACTCGTCTACCTGTCGTGCAACTGTTTTATACGCAAGTTTTACCGAATCGGTTTCTTTGCGACACGCTTCGATTTGAGTTGTGAGATTCTGACCAATGTTATCAATTTTGTTATTCAGAGTGCTTGCGCCGTGACGTCACCCTTAACCGAATCTATCTGTGCTGTGAGAGAGCCTACTTGCGTAGTGAGGGTACCTACTTTCGCATCAATGGTGGTATTTACGTCATTCCTAACTGAGTCAATCTGTGTTGTCATATCCGTTTTCAACTCTGATAAAAACTTGTCTCTGTCTTTCTCACGTTGTTCGCGATCACGTTCGCGCTGTTCCCTCTCCTGTCTGTCTAGTATCAATTCCTGTAACATTTTGACAATGTCAATTGATACCATTATCGGGGAGGTGGGTGTTTCCTGCTGAGTGTCGTCCACGTTAGCTACCTCTTGTCTGTCGTCTGTCCTGGCCGTCGTTCCGCGTGAGCGGAGTCGGTAATGTTTGTTAACAGTGCCGTCGCTTTCGTCTGAAGAGTTCGTGCTCGATTGTCCGTCCGCCATAATGAAATTCAACTATTGCCAACTTAAAATGGGTACTGCCAACTGAAATTCTGATTGTCAATTATTCTTGCCGCGCAAGTTTAAGTCGCGGCGCGTTCGTCAAATGTCTAATGTTACGTGGGTAATAACTGACACACGTCTGTAGCAAAAAGACAAGATGGAGTCAACGCCGTTGAAACAATTGATTGCCAACGCTGTTACACAGAAAAGACTGAAATGGCATCCATCTTGAACTTACACTAGAATACTAACTACAGTATAAAACAAATAGTCAAGCATAAGGTTACAGAAAATGTTCAAATATTTACGTAGAAAAAAAAGTGGTTTTTTTACGTTAAGCTACAGAAAGGATAGAGTGAGGTCGAATTTGAAGGTCAAATGAGCTCTTTAGACAGAATTATGGCAAACGAAAATTTGGTGCTCACTCGGCGTTGTCTTCAAAACTGCAAATCTGCGTCTTATTAAATCCCAAGATATTTGTGTAAATACCGCGTCCTTCAATATTGCCTATATTTATTGCTCATCCGTAATTTTATGCAGCATTGGGTTCCAAAGAGCGATACATGAAATAAGACAATCATATATTAGTACCGTGACACTTTCAATATTTTAGTCAAGTCCCTGTTCGGGCGCCAGATCTGGTACTTTTTTTTTTAGTAATTTAATTGAAAGCTTTGTTGCTTTGGTAAAAATAAAATTGGTTCTTTTTGTCGTGACAGAATAAATTACTATTAATCACACCAGATTTGTCGGAGAACAGCAGCAACATGTGTAATTGATCCAGCTTTAAGAAATTCTATTACCTTTTAGCGGAAAATTCGTGCGGTACTCTCCGACGTTAGAAAAGTCGTGGTGTTCCGTTCGGAGCCGGAGGCGGCTGTCTTTTCTCATTCGCGATATCGAAAATTACTAAAAAATGAACAGAATTTTTTTTTCCGGAGGAAGATCGCGCGGAGAAAACAGACAGAAGTTACATGAAAGAAACCGAAAGGACCAACTAATTGGATTTGTACGAACATATAAGCGGAACTGAAAGAACTTGGAATAAATACTATAACGATGTCGTCACGACAGCCTCCTGTTCCGACAGAACACACGCTGGATCATAAGCTGCATAAATCTTTTAAACAGGAAATATTATCACAAGTATAATTAATGAAAATAAGGTTGAGAGATTTTCTTTGAAATTAAAAAAACTTCAAGGCTTCAAGTATTATATTGTTGTTGTTGTTGTGGTCTTCAGTCCTGAGACTGGTTTGATGCAGCTCTCCATGCTACTCTATCCTGTGCAAGCTTTTTCATCTCCCAGTACCTACTGCAACCTACATCCTTCTGAATCTGCTTAGTGTATTCATCTCTTGGTCTCCCTCTACGATTTTTACCCTCCACGCTGCCCTCCAATACTAAATTGGTGATCCCTTGATGCCTCAGAACATGTCCTACCAACCGATCCCTTCTTCTGGTCAAGTTGTGCCACAAACTTCTCTTCTCCCCAATCCTATTCAATACTTCCTCATTAGTTATGTGATCTACCCATCTAATCTTCAGCATTCTTCTGTAGCACCACATTTCGAAAGCTTCTATTCTCTTCTTGTCCAAACTATTTATCGTCCATGTTTCACTTCCATACATGGCTACACTCCATACGAATACTTTCAGAAATGACTTCCTGACACTTAAATCAATACTGGATGTTAACAAATTTCTCTTCTTCAGAAACGCTTTCCTTGCCATTGCCAGCCTACATTTTATATCCTCTCTACTTCGACCATCATCAGTTATTTTGCTCCCCAAATAGCAAAACTCCTTTACTACTTTAAGTGCCTCATTTCCTAATCTAATTCCCTCAGCATCACCCAACTTAATTAGGCTACATTCCATTATCCTCGTTTTGCTTTTGTTGATGTTCATCTTATATCCTCCTTTCAAGACACTGTCCATTCCATTCAACTGCTCTTCCAAGTCCTTTGCTGTCTCTGACAGAATTACAATGTCATCGGCGAACCTCAAAGTTTTTATTTCTTCTCCATGAATTTTAATACCTACTCCGAATTTTTCTTTTGTTTCCTTTACTGCTTGCTCAATATACAGATTGAACAACATCGGGGAGAGGCTACAACCCTGTCTTACTCCCTTCCCAACCACTGCCTCCCTTTCATGTCCCTCGACTCTTATAACTGCCATCTGGTTTCTGTACAAATTGTAAATAGCCTTTCGCTCCCTGTATTTTACCCCTGCCACCTTTAGAATTTGAAAGAGAGTATTCCAGTCAACATTGTCAAAAGCTTTCTCTAAGTCTACAAATGCTAGAAACGTAGGTTTGCCTTTCCTTAATCTTTCTTCTAAGATAAGTCGTAAGGTCAGTATTGCCTCACGTGTTCCAGTGTTTCTACGGAATCCAAACTGATCTTCCCCGAGGTTGGCTTCTACTAGTTTTTCCATTCGTCTGTAAAGAATTCGTGTTAGTATTTTGCAGCTGTGACTTATTAAGCTGATAGTTCGGTAATTTTCACATCTGTCAACACCTGCTTTCTTTGGGATTGGAATTATTATATTCTTCTTGAAGTCTGAGGGTATTTCGCCTGTCTCATACATCTTCCTCACCAGATGGTAGAGTTTTGTCAGGACTGGCTCTCACACGGCCGTCAGTAGTTCCAATGGAATATTGTCTACTCCGGGGGCTTTGTTTCGACTCAGGTCTTTCAGTGCTCTGTCAAACTCTTCACGCAGTATCATAATAGTATTATATTATGAAACGGAAACTTACGTTAACATGGCCACCCATTGTGGCGGTGGAGCGAATTTTCATGATACACATTCTCGCTTGTTTGTGGCTACATATATTTTTAATCACTTAAACTCTTAAATTTTCACCGAGCGAGGTGGCGCAGTGGTTAGCACACTGGACTCGCATTCGGGAGGACGACGGTTCAATCCCGTCTCCGGCCATCCTGATTTAGGTTTTCCGTGATTTTCCCTAAATCGCTTCAGGCAAATGCCGGGATGGTTCCTTTGAAAGGGCACGGCCGATTTCCTTCCCCATCCTTCCCTCACCCGAGCTTGCGCTCCGTCTCTAATGACCTCGTTGTCGACGGGACGTTAAACACTAATATCCTCCTCCTCCTCTTAAATTTACAATAAAATTATTATATCAGTATGGAGCACAATACTTTTGCGTCCGACTCGCAACACATTCACAGAAGAACAGCTAGAGAGCGGCGCGGCTCCCTGCAGAAGTAAAAATTGGCAATTGTTATTATGAAACATAGGTGCATCGTTTTTTTTTTTTTTACTGATCGATAGCAGCGTATAACAGTTTATAGCTATCGTGATATTCTGCGCTTTTCAGGAGCACGGCAAAGATATCTGGTTACAACATTCATTGGTATATGTTAAAAGTTCGCACATACTGACGCGAATACAGAAAAAAAACTTTTACGTGTTAAAAATCGCAGTGATAAAGGCTGTAATGTCACAATAGCAAGATTATTTTAGTTTTCATCCACGGCACCTTTATAAGACAGTGGCACATCGACGACACTCTACACAATGTTTTGTTGCCATTCATGGCAAGCCATTCAGGGTTTATATTTCAGCAAGATAAGGCTTGCAGTCACACGACGAGAGTTTCTACTGCTTTTCTTCATGATTTCCAAATCTTTCCTTAGCTAGCAAGTTTGCCGGATCCCTCCCCAAACGAGAACATTTTCGAGCATTGTGGACAGGACCTTCCTACCACCTCAGGATTTTGACAACCTAAAACACCAACTGGACAGACTTTTTCATGATATCCCTCACGAGGACATCCAACAACTCTGTAAATCAATGCAAAACCGAATAACGGCTTGTATAAGGACCAGAGGCGGACAAATACGTTACTAACTTGCTCAATTCGTAAAGACGTTATTCTCGAATAAATTTTTCTGAAATTGTAAACATTTGTTTGTTTGTACAAGGCATATCACAGCTACCGATTACCGTTCCATTCGGATAATTCCACAAGTTTTCATTTTTTTTATCTTTTGTCTTATAAAGTATTTCTCATAGTGATCAAAATGTAATAATCAACATTTCTGTAATTTGGTTGCTCTGCTAAAGCTAATAGTCAGTGAATTATCGTGTCTAGATGCGGTGTGACGTGCAACTTGCGTCCTATTTCTTAGGAGAGATTAATGTGTTGTGCAGTGTTCGTACTGGTTAGTTGAGCGGACCATATGTGAGTAAACATATGCCGTGTGTTACGTGGTGGGAAATATTGCTCGCGTGACAGAATGTGTAAAGGATTTGGCTGGAATTGGGAGTGCGAAAGATCATCTGTAGAGGATGTGACTGACTTTTCAGATGAGTCGACTCGTACTCTCACTTCAGTTTATCAACAGTGGCAAACGCTGGGGTATACAACGTCCAAACACAAAGTTACGAGTCTGATTTTATTTTTGGCGTAAAAGGGACGTCAGCGCAGTAACTATAGTGGCAGGTTTATCTTTTTTATCTTATTCATCCGTTCGCCGTTTTGAAGGTGAATATTAAAAAAAAGCGATTACATAGTAAAATACGACATATTCAGCATTACATAATACGAAATTATACACAATAAGACTTATTTTCAGGCCAGTCGATCTCATTTGTCAGTGAATTTATGTAAGTCCTCCAGTTCACTAAAGTCATGCACAGCGCACTTGAACAGGTTGGTCCATTGACTGGTTGAGTCCATACTAGCGCTAAGGGTCGTTCGAGTGGATCCATGTTGTCATCACCACCCTGCATCTTCCGATGCCTTTCGTCACGTGGTTTAATGTAGTCCACACTCTTGTCGAAAGGTTAAAGCCGTCTACTGGTATTTTTGGATCATCAACCAGGTTTGAATTCTGACTTTGCTCCTACTACACAATATTTTCCATTCCGTTCCTGGATCAAAATGGTTCAAATGGCTCTGAGTACTATGGGACTTAATTTCTGAGGTCATCAGTTCCCTAGAACTTAGAACCACTAAAACCTAACTAACATAAGGACATCACACGCATCCATGCCCGAGGCAGGATTCAAACTTGCGACCGTAGCGGTCGCGCGGTTCCAGACGGTAGCGCCTAGAACCGCTCGTCCACCTCTGCCGGCTCTCCGTTCCTGGATCGTAAGGAAAAACATCATCTTTTTTCCATAGTGGTGACCTCGATTTCAAGCCGCTTTTAGTGTCAATTCATGATGTGAAAGAAATTTAGGTACGACAATATTTCACTGTATTCTCTAAATATTAACTGATATCTTCCGATTTTGAGCGGTGCTTTATTAGTTAGCACGGGTAACCAATTAAGAGGTTTACACCTACGCATTACAGATGTTATTCTCATTGCTTCTCTTAGTTGAGTATCGATTTTTGATACGGCTGCACTTCTGGCCCATGAAGGCGCGCAATACACGGCCACGCTATATACAGTTCCAAGCCTGAATTTCTCAAGGTACTTGCGTCACACCCCCAGGTTACTGAAGTGTGTTTCGAAGAGATGGTATTTCTAGAGTTCGGTTTTCTGTTTTGTATTCCCTATATGGTCTCTGAACGATAAGTGTCCGATCAGTCTTTACTTTAGGATACCGAGGCCCATCTTCACATTTAATAATCTGCTGTTTTAAGCAGATTTTGAAATTTCTTTTGGCTTCTCCGTTATTAAGATGCATGTTTACGCTGACTGCCTTATCTGGACTGGATTGTAGATGCAATTTAGTGTAATATAGATGCAGCAAGTTTAGATCTTCTTTCAGTCTCTGCTCTATATTTTCCAAAAGATTTACCTTCATAATCTGTTGTCATATCATCAGCGTATAGAAACTGAAAGGACATTGTTTCTGAAACATCCGCAGTGCACAAGTTAAATAATGCCGAGCCCTGCGGGAGTCAATTACTGAGCGCTTTGCATCTACTAGTCTTGGCGATTAGTGCTACTCTTAATTTTTCTTCCTGTTAAAATGTTCTTCATCAGTTTATAAATGTGGCTGAATTGAGTTTTTTCTATGAATTTACAAGATAGGCCATCCCATCACCTTGTATCGTATGCTGATATCAGATCCATTAGGACAACGTCCGTTTCCTTCTTACCCTGGTGACCTTTTTCTATAAAAGTTGTGAGGGCAAGGGCTTGATCACAGAAATTTCTTTTAGGCCTGAAATCCGCTTACTCCATAGGTAGGAAAGGTTCTAAGTGTGGAGAGAGTCTGGTCATCTAAATTATTTTAAAAAATTTATGAACAGTGCATGAAAGAGAAATTCGTCTGAAATGACTGGGATTGCCCCAGTTATTCCCGGTTCCAGGACGGCGGCTACCTCAGCTTCTTTCCATATAATAAGTATTTTGTTTCGTTTGATGTACTCAGAGAAGAGGTAAGCTAGCCAGTTCCTTCCCATTGGTACTAAATTTTTCAGGAACTCTGGGAGGTTTCGATCTATTCCTGCTACTTTGCAGGGTTTTCACTTCTATCACTGCGATATTGACTGCTTGAACCCTCACGTATTTTATTAGATTTTTGTGATAATCTTTACGGAACCAACTTGCGGACGTCATCGGTCCTTAAGCTTACGCACTACTTAATGTAACTTAAATTAACTTACGCTATGGACAACACACACACCCATGCCCGAGGGAGGACTCTAACCTCCGACGGTGGGAGCAGCTCGGGGTGTGACAAGGCGCTTCAGATCGCGCGGATACCCCTCGCTGCTTTTATTTGATCTGTGCTCACCTGTTTATTCCGCTTTATCATTTTCATCAAATCAGAAATTTCTTTCTTTTCAGATATTGTTCGTAAAAGGATTTTTTAGCTCTGTTTCATGTGTAATGCTATCTGAGTGGGTGTCATTCTCACAGTAGGACTGTGTAGTAGGATCCATCTTTTGCTGCTAGAATAAGTAAATTCCATGCTCTCCATCGTTTCCATCCATCTGCTCTTTCATTCTTCATTCATGTATGAATCAGTTGTTCCGAAACCTCATATTCACCTTCTGGTATTGTTCCACTAATGACTTCTGACCAGCACGGAGTGTATTCCTTCCTGGCACCTCGTGGAATACTTTTCATTGAAGACTTATATACCAGAATAGCTCAACAGGTATTGCAAGACTACAGTTCATTGTTCTCTCAATGAGAATCCGGTATTTCGGTATTTCTGCCAGTCAGCCTTTTATAGATTCCATCGCGGCATTGGGGGCTATGTGTAACAGTAATTGTCAGCTTTAACTAGTAACTGTAAACAACAGATGTGCATTCCGCCAGTCAATAGTGAACAGGTGGTATTAAGTGGTGGACATGCGGCCATAGTGCGTTAACGTACTTGTGCTACATGCAAGCAATGGAGCAACATCTCGAAATCAAGTATTCAAGACAGTGTCCATATTGTCGTGAAGAAGAGACAACTGTGTGCAAAACTTTTCCCATACGCCTTCACTGCCAAACAAAGCTAACGACCTGTTGACGCCTGCCGCGACTTGACTGGAACACAAAACGCGGACAACTCTTACCTGAAAAGAATCATTATGCGTCACGCCATTTGATTTTATCTGTACTAACCCATTACAAAACGACAAAGCGCATAAATTCACGTGAAAGGTCAGCGCTTTGAAGACACAACCGGCATTCAAGCGAAAGTGACGCTTGAGTTGAACAACATCCCAAAGGAAGACTTTTCTGAAAGGGTTCTACGAAAGTTCTGTCCGGTGGGAGCAGACTATGCAGAACACTTGCAGCATTAAGACCACCATCTTAACTTCTCTCTATTGTTTATTAATCTGGTCTCGAAACATTTTGGACTTACAGGGTGTGAAAAATATTCGTCAGTATAAAGTCCCTACGAAGCAGTAACTTTTCAATGTCATCAACGAGCGTATTTTAAGTATAATTACGTCGTACGAGAACTGTATCGCAAGAACATTCACGGCAGTTGTGTGTAAGGGACCACTGTTCATGTTTGTTCACAAAGTTTACCGAGTAAAGTGTTCGAAGAGAAAGCAGTGTACCATACGTAGCGAACTTCCATATTGTGAGAAGAATCGCATTTCTGCCAACATGTGAATGACGCGCTTAATGTCTTCGTCATAAATCCATGGAAGCCCATCTGGATGCAAGCTAAATGAGTCTGTAATATCTTTGATGGCTGTTTCAAATGTCGAGAAACTGGTCCTTCTCAAAGTGAAGTGCAGACTGCAGCAGAAATTCTAAATCGAAGTAGGGTATAAGTACACTGTGAAAGAATTAATGTACCGCTTTGCGGCAGAGAATGCATGCTTATGAAACTTATTGGCATATTAAAATTATGCGCGTGCCTGGGAATCTAACTCGTAATCCTCCACTTCGCAATCAGCGCCCTTACCGACTGCGCTACGCAGGAGCGAGTCACGACCCAATCTGTCCGTTTCGGAGCAGTGTGTACCAACTGCAAAGTTAGGGGTTCGTGGCCCGGTCCGTTGAACAATTTTAAGCTACCAGTAAGATTCAGCCATATTCTGCGCATATCCTATAACGATATGAAATTTTTGTTTTAGCAAAATTACTTCTTTTCTAAGACTGCGGGTCCATCCAATAGAGAATGTGCAGCGACAGATTTGATAGTATTCTTTTTCTTGTCGGCAGCAGATGTAGTCATTTCGACGTCTTCAATTGTTTTATATATTGTCTGTCTTGCACGACGACGGTATCTTCGGTAAGGCACAAAGGAATCATTGATGTCGATGCTGAAGTTCAGTCTGCAACCACAGAAGACTGCGGGTCCATCCAATAGAGAATGTGCAGCGACAGATTTGATAGTATTCTTTTTCTTGTCGGCAGCAGATGTAGTCATTTCGACGTCTTCAGTTGTTTTATATATTGTCTGTCTTGCACGACGACGGTATCTTCGGTAAGGCATCTTGGCAGCGTTCAATGCAGTTGCCTGTGCAGCAGCAGCAGCGCGAATGATCCGCTCCGCGGGCTGAGCGCAGTCCACAGTCCGCAGTCTTCTGTGGTTGCAGACTGAACTTCAGCATCGACATCAATGATTCCTTTACCCATGGCAACGGATGGTTAACAGTCGCTATTGTACGTGGTGGTACAGGCGTTCCAAATGTATCAGGACTGGAAAGCTTCGTCGATCGTGACGTCATAGCCTATCGAACATATCATGTGACAGAAAATGCAAATAAAGACTTCGGCAAATCAACGTATATGTCACCCTCACCCTTTTCCCTGTATACACGTAGTAGACGTAAAATATCTGTTAATGAAACTGTATTTATATGGATTAAAGGTAAAGGTACTTGTGAATATGTTAAATTTATTGGAGATTGTACAATGTATTTTCACAAATAAAGTGATCTGTAGCGTAGCTTAAAAACGGAAGCGTACATCTAGAATCTGTCGACATTGAGTATGCAACAGCATGTTACGTCAGCTCTCTGAGTGCATGACCTTTGAACCCGCCGATAAGGCGGCGCTACGTCATCTTGGCAGCGCGCCAAGATGCCTTACCGAAGATACCGTCGTCGTGCAAGACAGACAATATATAAAACAATTGAAGACGTCGAAATGACTACATCTGCTGCCGACCGTGATGCAGAAATGACACATACTAAAATATGAAGCCATCATGTTTTTAATTTGGTAGAATAAGCTTCGTAACTACGTTGTATTTGTAAAACAATATCCATCTTTTGTCGTGCATACTTCTTGCATCATTTTCTTCGTTACCTCCCCTACACCTAGCCATTATGTCTTAACATGTACGTATCAATGTGAGTTCCTATAAGTGAGAATAATTATTCATTTTCATTCAAGCATTGTCTTATGTTCCTTTATATGACACCACTAATCTCATTCAAATTTTATTGACATGTTACTAAGTGAAAGTGTGGTGAGTCTTATTGTATTAACGGAAATAACCAGCTTGGGTGAAATCTGTTTAGCCGCCATTACCGCCAGCTCGCGAATTTTAGTAATTGCTTAGAACCTGCATGTCATTTCATTAACGAAGTCCAGTTGCCCATTGCTAATAAAGCTTTCGCACACGAGATATCCCAAACTTTCATGATAGCGAAAACACGAAGCCAAGACAGCTATTCCGACAAAGCAATACTTTACGTCTCGTAATATTTTAATCTCTGGACTTTTCGTCAATGTAACTCTCCTGCTGAAAAAAAAGAGAGAGAGAGAGAGTGAAAGCCCAGAAGAGTACAGCTGCTCAAAACTGTGGTTGCATGACGCAAGGAACGTTCTTTATCAGTGACACATCTTGACCGCCACGCAAATATTCTTGACTCAAAGGACACAGAAACTCTTAGAGTCCGCTTGGAGCAATGCGTTGTTTGTCAGGGATAGTATGCAAGAATAACTCAAAAAATTGTAAAGCTGCAGAAACATTCAGTTAAATCTTAATAAAATGTCAAAGACTAGCAACTTGTTCAGAAATGTGAAACCTTGCTCTTCACAAAAAGCAAAGTCACAGCATTCCTTTGACTGCAATAGAAATGATACATAGTTGGAACCAGTCAACTCACTAAAAGACCTTGGTGAAATAATGCGTAGGAATGGGATTATTAATGATAGCATAGGATCAGTCGCAGCAGAATTAGGTTGCTGACTTCGATTCAGTAGTAGTACCCTGGAAAAAGCAATCAAGTTAGAAAGGAAATCGCTTACCGAACACTTGCGCTACCCATCCTAGAGTATTGGCGGTTCCATACGATATGAGACTAACACGGAATATTGAACGTACACAACGAATGGCGACAGGTTTTTTTTTGCTGAAAACCCCAAACTGGCAGCAGGTTGAAGATAGGCGCCCACCATTTCGCAAAACCCCACTTACAGAGTATGAAGATCCAGTTTTAAGCGAGGAATCTAGGAAAATACTACAACCCACGAAGTATAGCTTCCCTTGGGACCACTGTGAGAAGATTTAGCTAATTACAGCACGACTATAGCCATCTGAGCAGTCATCCTTACCACTTTGCATGCGCAGTTGGATCGGGAAGAATCCCTAGTACGAGGTACAGTGGGAAGTACCCTGTGTTATGCACTTCGCAGTGGTTTGCAGGGTATAGAGCAAGTGTACTAACGAACAGTTTCTGTACCCGGAAGGTCAGCGGTATTTTTCGGTGCTGTATTTCCTACCTCAAACGGAGAATAACTCTGAATGAAAAAGTTTTATACACTCCTGGAAATTGAAATAAGAACACCGTGAATTCGTTGTCCCAGGAAGGGGAAACTTTATTGACACATTCCTGGGGTCAGATACATCACATGATCACACTGACAGAACCACAGGCACATAGACACAGGCAACAGAGCATGCACAATGTCGGCACTAGTACAGCGTATATCCACCTTTCGCAGCAATGCAGGCTGCTATTCTCCCATGGAGACGATCGTAGAGATGCTGGATGTAGTCCTGTGGAACGGCTTGCCATGCCATTTCCACCTGGCGCCTCAGTTGGACCAGCGTTCGTGCTGGACGTGCAGACCGCGTGAGACGACGCTTCATCCAGTCCCAAACATGCTCAATGGGGGACAGATCCGGAGGTCTTGCTGGCCAGGGTAGTTGACTTACACCTTCTAGAACACGTTGGGTGGCACGGGATACATGCGGACGTGCATTGTCCTGTTGGAACAGCAAGTTCCCTTGCCGGTCTAGGAATGGTAGAACGATGGGTTCGATGACGGCTTGGATGTACCGTGCACTATTCAGTGTCCCCTCGACGATCACCAGTGGTGTACGGCCAGTGTAGGAGATCGCTCCCCACACCATGATGCCGGGTGTTGGCCCTGTGTGCCTCGGTCGTATACAGTCCTGATTGTGGCGCTCACCTGCACGGCGCCAAACACGCATACGACCATCATTGGCACCAAGGCAGAAGCGACTCTCATCGCTGAAGACGACACGTCTCCATTCGTCCCTCCATTCACGCCTGTCGCGACACCACTGGAGGCGGGCTGCACGATGTTGGGGCGTGAGCGGAAGACGGCCTAACGGTGTGCGGGACCGTAGCCCAGCTTCATGGAGACGGTTGCGAATGGTCCTCCCCGATACCCCAGGAGCAACAGTGTCCCTAATTTGCTGGGAAGTGGCGGTGCGGTCCCCTACGGCACTGCGTAGGATCCTACGGTCTTGGCGTGCATCCGTGCGTCGCTGCGGTCCGGTCCCAGGTCGACGGGCACGTGCACCTTCCGCCGACCACTGGCGACAACATCGATGTACTGTGGAGACCTCACGCCCCACGTGTTGAGCAATTCGGCGGTACGTCCACCCGGCCTCCCGCATGCCCACTATACGCCCTCGCTCAAAGTCCGTCAACTGCACATACGGTTCACGTCCACGCTGTCGCGGCATGCTACCAGTGTTAAAGACTGCGATGGAGCTCCGTATGCCACGGCAAACTGGCTGACACTGACGGCGGCGGTGCACAAACGCTGCGCAGCTAGCGCTATTCGACGGGCAACACCGCGGTTCCTGGTGTGTCCGCTGTGCCGTGCGTGTGATCATTGCTTGTACAGCCCTCTCGCAGTGTCCGGAGCAAGTATGGTGGGTCTGACACACCGGTGTCAATGTGTTCTTTTTTCCATTTCCAGGAGTGTAGTTAGGTAAAGACCTTTTTATGCCAGACGCACTTCGCTTTTATTTACAAAGCATCTTTAGTGGTTATTCTGCAAATATGCATACATATGTTTCTACACTTTTGATTGTTTTAGATTAAAAACATCATTTTTTTAAAAAAAGATGGCTTGCAATTTAATTACGATGGTTCTGCTTTTTGTTCATACATTCTGCAAACCATTGGTTCTTCCCTCTTTGATGGCGGAGGCTCATGTCGAAAGAAACATCTTCACACACATTCGCTTCGCAATTTTTAACGTTTGCAACTTTTTCTTCCTCTGTATTGTCACTGTTTATACTTCAGCTTATTTTTGGAACTAGAACTGTAGTTATGTGTGATCGCACTCAGCTCTGTATTATAGTGTTTATGTGTGATCATTTGTTTTTCGTATAGTTTGTAAGCGTTGCCAACCTGTGGAAGTTTCTTTTTTATTTTTGTATATACACAGGGTGAAGAAAAAATGCCGCACTTCCAGTTTTCCATGCGAATCCTTGTCCAGATTCAAGACAAAAGTTCATCTAGCGAGATTAGCTGGCGCGCATTTTGAAAACACATGTATGAAAAGGAGGAGCTGACGACACTGTCACATCGAGCAGCCCATCGAAATGTACAGAGGAATGCGTGTCACCCCACACTACCATACCAACCGACGTCACTCACTGAGTAGGCTGCTTGGACATCAAACCCACATCCACCATGGAGCTATGGCCCGAATACCCATCAGGTTCCTTTCTTATTATTTTATACGTCCGTTCCCTAGTTCTCATCGTTTATAAGCAGGACATCATTTTGCCACATGACAATGGTCTATCACATGACAGTGGGATCCATTAAACTGCGTGATGTATCTACTAAGCGCACAGTGCTCAATCGTAACTGGTCCTGACAAGTTCTTGTAGAACGGCTTCCGACCGGAGGACAAAGAACGATGAATATGTCGACATGCTTCTGGCGCTGGGTGCGTCCGATAACCAAAGTGCTACTGCCGTATGATAGCCTCAAACGCGCGCTCAGATAAGAATTTTTTTCGTCTCCTGGAAAAACGCCTTAGGGAAACCGATAATCTTCGTCCACAAGTAATGGAAAAAGGTCGTCCAAGACACACAATCCACAGAGGACTTGATTCTTGAAACTATTCACCAAGCACCCCGGCGAAGTTTCCGTGGTAATTCAAGGCAGTTCTGGATATCTTAGATGTTTAAGTGTCGCACGATGAAGTACTACATCCATATTATTACACGTCAAGACCAGCGGGTAGAAGAATTTTTTGAATGCCTTTTGCATCAATATTTTATAAATAATGTGATAATATGAAATGACGAATTTAGCTACACTCGTGAAAGTACTTTCAACCTCAACAACAGCCATTATTGCTCGGAACACAGTCCACATGTCATCCGTGAATGTGGGTTTCAGGCACGCTTTGGCATAAGTCTGTAGGCTGGTATCGTGGAAGGAGTGCTTTGGGACCCTTATCTAATGCTGGACAAGTTGAATGCGCCCTTGTATAGTACCTTTCCTTGCTATACTTCGCCTGATGCTTTAGAAAACGTTCCACTTGGTGTTCGGAGACTGCTGTGGTTTCAGCATGATGGTGTACCGTCACACTTTGTAATGAAGCGTCTCCAGGGAAATTGATTGGTTGAGGAGGTCGAATGTTCTGGCCTCCATGTTCTCAAGATATTAATCAACTAGTTTTTTTTTATTCGTAGGGACACTTAAAGGAAGAAATTTGTAGTATTACACCCACAGATGTACACAGCCTATGTGTATGTCGCTTCGCCACTGGTGGATGCAGGTGTGTTGCGCAGGGCCCAGCAAATTATGATCCAGCGAGAGGTGACGTGTTTGAAAATACAAGGTGATCGCTTTGAACATCTTCTCTAAAATGAACATTGCTCGAATGTATAAATATCGGCTCTGTGAAGATAAACCTGGTCATTAAAAGTACAGAATGGAGCTATTGGGCGAAGCACATGTGCAATCTAGTGTGGCCTACCTGTTGTGTTTTTTTTTTTGTACATAATTGGATGCAGACAATGTTACAGCATCCACTATTATTTTCTATTGGCTTGTGGACGAAACGAAGAGGTTGTTTACGCTTGTAAGAAGTTCATGTTTCGTATGAATTTTTAAATAAAGATTACAGCAACAGCAGGCACTAGATACCGCATTGTGGAGGTGTAAATTGGTCACGGTTTGATGCTGTAAGTGAAATAAAATGTTTAGCGTGAACGCGATTCGAAGATCGGTGAATTTAAATATCCGTTCACCGCGTCATTGCCTCGTCTAAATGAGCTAACGGGACAGCTCTGGCACAGCACAGAGTTCACGCTTCCTGTTCTTGGCATGCTGCACGCAGTTACATCGTTGCTGGAGCCTCGTTTTTTCAATTTCATTTCTATTAGACCTCTTGGCGGGATAAGGTTTTGCTAGATACTGTTTTGTATTGAACTGGGATGAGAAATCACATGCCGACCGCCAAGTGCGGCATTTTTTTCTGCACACACAGCGCGCGCGCACACACACACACAGACATTCCCCCCCTCCCCGCCCACTGAAACATTCCCCCTATATACACAAACGATTTTTCTATGTCAGTTTTATAGGTTTGCAGTGCTCCAAACCTATAAGAAAAATAAATGACTGTAGTACTGTGCTGAGTGATAACACATAGAATTACAGCTCTAGTTCCAAAGTGAAGTGAAGCTTAAAAAACGCCAATACAGCGTAATAAAAAGTGCAAAAAGGAAAATCTGCCAAGTGTAGATGTGCAACGAAGTTTCTTTTGACAGCAACCCCCGTTAATAAAAAGGGAAAAAACAAGTTTGCACAGTATGTAAATGGAGAAATCAATAATAATTGAAAGCTAAATAATATTTTATAGGACTTGGCATCCATGTAGGATCACATGACAAGGTTAAAATGGCACAATTGTGACAACAAATTACTGCCCTGTCACAACCTCTTCCTCACTCAACTGAGAGCATTCACTGAATGGGTCGCCCATTTCGCTCATCTTCTGCACAGTTGTAGTACATACTCTGAAGGAGCAAATGCTTCTGTAGTAAGACGTGGTTCTCAAGCGTTTTAGGCAAATCGATGTTCAAAATTTTACTATCCGGTTGATTGCCATGCGGGAGCGCTACGCATACACCAGCGGCGATAGCGCAACCGGCTAAAGTGGTAGAGCAGACTTAGTCTCTTACTGTTTTCGATTCACATCTTTATCGTCTTTCTTTGCCTTCCGCCAAACACTTGCATCCCTACGGAAAACTCACCTTTCCCCAAAAAGAAACAATAATAATAATAGTGCAGCATTCGAGGTGGGATACAATAAGAAATGGTGGTGGAGCGAACATTCATTTATCAGTACTTCCTGCTCGTGTTGCAAATAAAGTGGACATTATGCAAAGCAAGCATAGCCCTGTATGACTTCACTGGATCTGTCGATGAGTAAATGTTCATTTCATCACGATTCCTTCCTCCACCTCGACTATACCTCGCCACGAATGTGCCACAGTTATTAGTATTATTATTATTATTATTATCGTTATTACATAAATTTTTATTTCATTTGAGGCAAATTATGGACCACATCAAGGTAAGTATTTATTTCTGTTTCCGTTCATCTTTCCAGAAAATTCTTTCATTTTCTCTGCATTAAGCTCTTTTTTCTCTCATCTGACAATTTGACTCCAGCTGTTTTTCTGTTCATCTTCCTGAAAACCTTAGAGTTTCTTGACAAATAGTCTGAATTTGGGTCTGTTGAGCAGGGCCTCCTCTTCAATCTGCATTCCTTCTAAGTCCTTTCTTGTCTTGTCTCCCCACCCATTTCCCTTGTCTGTTTGCCTGTTTTGGAAGACTGTGTGGATCTGCTTCGTTAATCGACTTCCTCCATTGACTCTAGAGTGTAACACGTGCTGTTACCAGGCCATATATAAACGAAAAACTTACAAAGAACGAAACTCGTCTAGCTTGAAGGGGAAAAACAGACGGCGCTGCCATAGGTCAAATGGATATCAACGGCGTTATTTTAAATAGGAACTCCAATTTTATATTACATATTCTTGTAGTACGTAAAGAAATATGAATGTTTTAGGTGGACCACTTTTTTCGCTTTCTGATAGATGGTGCTGTAATACTCACTAACATATGGTTCACAATTTTAGACGAACAGTTGGTAACAGGTAGGTTTTTTAAATTAAAATACAGAACGTAGGTCGTTTGGAAATTTTATTTCGGTTTTCCCAATGCGATACATGTACCTCTGTGCACTTATCATTTCTGAGAACGCATGCTATTACGGCGATATTACCTATAAATACCACATTATTGCAATAAATGCTGAAAATAATATCTGTCAACCTCATTGCATTTGGCAATACGTGTAACGACATTCCTCTCAACAGCGAGTAGTTCGCCTTCCGTAATGTTTGCACTTACATTGACAATACGCTGACTCATGTTGTCAGGCGTTGTCGGTGGATCGCGGTAGCAAATATCCTTCAACTTTCCCCACAGAAAGAAATCCGGGGACGTCACATCCGGTGAACGTGCGGGCCATGGTATGGTGCTTCGACGACCAATCCACCTGTCATAAAATATGCTATTCAATACAGCTTCAACCGCACGCGAGCTATGTGCCGGACATCCATCATGTTGGATGTACATCGCCATTCTGTCATGCAATGAAACATCTTGGAGCAACATCGGTAGAAGATTACGTAGGAAATCAGCATACATTGCATCATTTAGATAGCCATCGATAAAATTAGGGCCAATTATGCTTCCTCCCATAATGCCTCACCATGCATTAACCCTCCAAGGTCACTGATGTTCCGCTTGTCGCAGCCATCGTGGATTTTCCGTTGCCCAATAGTGCATATTATCCCGGTTTACGTTACAGCTGTTGGTGAATGACGCTTCGTCGCTAAATAGAACGCGTGCAAAAAATCTGTCATCGTTCCGTAATTTCTCTTGTGGCCAGTGGCAGAACTGTACACGACGTTCAAAATCGTCACCATGCAACTCCTGGTGCATAGAACTATGGTACTGGTGAAATCGATGTTGATGTAGCATTCTCAACACCGACGTTTTTGAGATTCCAGATTCTCGCGCAATTTGTCTGCTACTGATGTGCGGATTAGCCGCGACAGCAGCTAAAACACCTGCTTGGGTATCATAATTTGTTGCAGGTCGTGGATGACGTTTCAAATGTGGCTGAACACTTCCAGTTTCCTTAAATAACGTAACTATCCGGCGAACGTTCCGGACAGTTGGATGATGTCGTCCAGGATACCGAGCAGCATAAATAGCACACGCCCGTTGGGCATTTTGATCACAATAGCCACACATCAACACGATGTCGACCTTTTCCGGAATTAGGAAACGGTCCATTTTAACACGGGCAACGTATCACGAAGAAAATACCGTCCGCACTGGCGGAATGTTACGTGATACCACTTACTTTACGTTTGTGACTATTACAGCGCCATCTATCACAAAGTGAAAAAAGTAGTCCAACTAAAACATTCATATTTCTTTACGTACTACACGAATATGTAATCAAATGGTGGTTCCTATTAAAAAAAAACGCGTTTGATATTTGATATCCGTTTGACCTATGGCAGCGCCATCTATCGGGCCAACCATAGCGCCATCTGGTTTCCCCCTACAAGGTAGACGAGTTTCGTTCTTTGTAGTTTTTTCGTTTGATGCTTATTTCGTGAGATATTTGGCCCGGTCACTATCAATGGAACACCCTGTATAAGGTTGGTCAGGAGGAAGTGTACAAGCTTTGATGGGTGATAGTATTAGCGTTTCTGAACAATAAACGTCAATTGGGCATATGCCCTTTTCCGAAAAAAACACAATGTACATTTAATGTGGATTGTGTTTTATTCTCTGTATTTTCAAACATAGTCGTTGTTTAAAATATTACGTAGTACTGTAGAGAAAGTTGAGACGTACAATTTGATAGAGACATTTGTGGTCTAGTAAATCGGGAAACTATCTGTAATTGGCCTAAAAAATCCAGCTAAGTTTCAGCGTACGCACATTTCGCGAGATTTTGAATATTCTAGTTTAGATTAGATTAGATTAATACTTGTTCCATAGGTCATGAATACGACACTTCGTAATGATGTGGAACGTGTCGGTTAATAAAAGATGTCTGTACAAGATATTACATTACACAAAATATTGCATGACACTAATGTTTTTTTTTTCTTTGCCCCCTTAATTTATATCTAAAAATTCAGCCAATGAGTAGAAGGAGTTGTCATCTAGAAATTCTTTTAACTTATTTTTAAATGTTAGTTGGCTATCTGTCAGGCTTTTGATGCTGTTTGGTAGGTGACCAAAGACTTTTGTGGCAGCATAATTTACCCCTTTCTGTGCCAAAGTCAGATTTAACCCTGCATAGTGGAGATCATCCTTTCTCCTGGTGTTATGGCTATGCACACTGCTATTACTTTTGAACTGGGCTGGATTATTAACAACAAATTTCATAAGTGAATATATATACTGTGAGGTTACTGTGAGGATCCCTAGATCCTTAAATAGATGTCTGCAGGATGACCGTGGGTGGGCTCCAGCAATTATTCTGATTACACGATTTTGAGCAATGAATACTTTTTTACTCAACGATGAATTACCCCTTCGCAAAAACTATTAGTCTTGGAGAGAAAAATGAATAGGTCCTTTTCTGTAGGAAATTTGACATTGTTTAATTTTGTGCTGCGACACATTATCGCTGGCGGGAATGATATTCGAGTAACTCAAGAGAAAATGCACGAAAGTGATATTAAATGTGTTCTGTCTCGGAAACCATTCAGAATAAGGTATATATAAAGTTTTTGTTCAGAATCACTAACACTGCCACCCCCCAAAGCATGTACCTTTCCTCCTGACTCACTCTCTGTAATTGATTTATCCTTTTGTAAAGTTTTCTACAAAAAATGTACTAGTAATAAAACTGAATTAGTATGATATAACATGTAAAATCACACAATATACGACCTGCTATATCATAACAAGCAGCAGGTCTTTACTTGAGAAATAAATAAATAAATGAAATCCCTACCACATCTTACATTAAAAAATCAAAGCAATTTCATACCAAGAAGAAAGAGAGAGAGAGGTAGACGATGTACTTCTCTAGAGTCGTGATTTTGATAGTCATAAGTGCTTAAACTAGCACGGGGCACTCCCTGCGGTATTTTTTTATGAACGCCACACGCGAGCAACGGCGCCGCGCAGAACTGGTCCGCCCGCCAGGCGGCGAGACAAATGGAGGCGCTCTTCTCGGTCGCCATGACGAGCACCGCGTCTGAAATAATGAGAAGCCGCGAGCCCTGGCAGGCGCAGATAAGTCGCGGGCGACGCTAAGTGATCCGCCGGCGCTGAAAGGCGAATTAGACTCGGCGCCGGTGATTGAATTATTCCGGCCGTTACTCCGAGCTCGCCCGGGAGCGATCGACGTTCATTTAGATGCTTCACGCGATAGCGGGAGCACGAGAGCCGAGCTAAGGTGAGGCGGAAGGCGGCTTGCCCGGCCTACCGCCACACGCCTGTCTCCACCCGTCGGGTGCGACCCATTCCCAGATGTGTCTGGGGAGCGAGTGGCGGGGCGGCGGTAACGAGAACTCGCCAGCTGAGTCGGTAGTCAAAAGAGATTACTCTATGAGCCATTCAGGACGAGGGTTAGTCATAAAGTTTCAAATATTACCTTGAGAATACACTGCCTGACACAAAAAAGTGAAGCGCGTGGAAGTGGAGGAGGAAACGAAAAGAAATTTCATGGTCTGAGACGGTAAGTGATGTTGTTTCAGTGCTTAAATAAATCGATTCTAATTCACAAAGAACTTGGCAGTATGAACCCACTTGTCAAAATGACGTTCCATCCCCCCCACTCCACGGCCTTGATGCATGTGCTGATTCTGTTGGGAATGGTTTCATAAAACTGCTGCATTCTCTCCTGAGGCAAGCTGGTTCATAACTTTTTCTTGATATTCAGGTTATTGGCAGTGAGATGGAGATGGTTCCACAGAAGCATATCTGGGTTTCTTGTTGGTCACAGGTGCGCTTCAATATCTGTTGGTGAGCACTGTCCTGTCGGAGAGCTGTAAGGCACGGAACCTCGCAAAAGGGCGTATCGCTTCTGGTCGGGCGTGCCAGCGACAGGCCTCACATGGAAAAGTGATGCGTCATACATAGCCTCCCCTTCCCAAGTGGCTCTTTTCGCCTTCCAGTGGTGCCAGACGTCAAGTTCGGCATTTCTAGGGCCCACCCGGATGTTGCCTTGGCTCAAAAGGAAGTGCTGCCACCCAACCCGATGCGAAAGTGAATGGTGCGTGGCACAGAGCAGAGGGAGCTGTGTCCAGGGACCAAAGATCGGTCCCTCGCGGGGGGGGGGGGGGGGGGGGAGTGGAGGCTGCTAGGCTGTGGGGGGGGGGGGGAGGGGTGTTGCTCACTCTGTCTGCGACCCCTCTGCAGTGGGTGGCTGCTGCTCCTCTCCCTCTCTGCGCAGAGAACAGAACACCAGGTGCTCTGCATGCCGGCGACCTCGTTTGTCGGCGTGGGATCTTGGCGCGAGTCAGCAAGGATGCTTCACCGCGCCTGTGGCTAATTGGGTTGTGTTCTGTCATACCCAGGAGGTGGTGACATGGCCTGGGCCAGATTAACTGGGTCCAGACCGCTGTACGACTGGGTGACCGGCACACCACCTGAGTAGGAGTGGCTGAGAGGTGGAAGCTCAGGCTAGTAGGTGGCGGAGGACGAGGAGTGCATCCACTTCTCCGGAGCGTGGGGTGTAGTTGCCGAGAAGTGCTGAGTGACATCATCGATGATGGGGCCACCGAGGGTCACCAGTCCGTTGGCGACGGCGTGCTGAACCCGGCAGCTCGAGAGTGCCCTTGGCCTAGGGGCGAGGTCGGTGGGCGAGCTGTATCTGTCTCCCCCCCCCCCCCCTCCTCATGCCAGTGGAGCCAGTCCGGGGTAAGAGATGGCCTCCCAGCTTTTTATCTCTCGTTAACTCATAATGGCCGAAATAGAAACGAGTGATGTGAGTGTGCCTTCATGGGCATCTACGATGTCAGAGCCCTCTCCAAATGACGAGCTGAGACAGGCGACTGATGAGAATGTTACACAGAGCCAAGTTAGAATCACGCTGCTCTTGGAGGAGAATATTAAAAATAACAAAATCAGTCAAGCGGCTCTATCATTAAAAACGAGTTGGCTGCATGCGCTATTGCAAATGCCAAACTCGAAGGCCGCGTTTAAGAACTGGAGAAAGAAAACGAGAGATCGAGGAAACAACCGACAAAGACCTGGGCGGGAGTGGTCGCACAAGCGCCACCCAAGCTGCAGACCACTAAAGATACTATAGCGAAAGTAACCAAACAGCCAGACATGGCAGTCTTCCTTAGGCCCCTGCCTGGCCAAGACATCAAAAAAGTACAGCAACTTTTTACAGCAATTGTTAATCCTGTTAAAGATAAAATTAAGATTAGTAAGGTGAAACCCGGTAAAAATGTTGTAATTGTAGATGTAGCTACAGAGGAGGGCAAAGAAAAACTCGTAAGTAATCAAAAGTTAAGCAAGGTGGTCAAATGCTAGCCACCCAAGAAAAGAAATTCTTTAGTTATCCTGTATCTACAGTAAAGAAAGACGAAGAATTGTATGAGACAATAAAGAGACAAAATTTTGAAAAGATGGAAGATGAAGAGTTTAAAAGGAGTTTCAATTGCGATTTAAAACGGGGCCTCGGGAACGTGGTGTCAACCATCATTCCAAGGTCACCGGAGAAATGTGGCAAAAAGTAATGACAATGGGCAAACTGTATATTGGTTTTCACGCAGTCAGTATCATGGATTATCTCGTGGTACCTTGTTTCCGTAGCTGTGGTGACCTGGACTACATTTTCAAGCACTGCACCAGGGGGTCGGCTTGCTCCAAGTGCGGTGAGGAAAGTCATACATGCAAAGATTGGAAGGCAGCAGTGGTATGTACCCTATGCAAGAAACGAAGTAAAAGATCATACGGAGCCACTGGTTGGAACTTCCCTACTTACAGGATGCTTGAGCAAAGGCTTAGTTCGAGAACAGATTATGGTTGACAACGGAAATGGAAACAGGATGCCAAAGCGAAAATCCCTGAGTAAATGGAGGAAGGACGCTATGAGGGCACCCATAAAACTGAAATGATTGACACTGGAATACAAATTGAGCTTCCCACGATGGTTGCTGCTCCTTCTTCCCAAAGTCGGGGAATCAGGCCGATAAAAGACCTAGTGCTTCCTGTGGTAGTGGTCCCACCTGTGGCCATGCAGAAAAATGAACTGGACAGAGTGGAACAACATCCAATCAAAGTAAATGTCGTAAAAAGTACAAGTGTGCTTCCAGCTACACTAGACACCACTCTGGTTAGAATACCGCCTGCTGACCCTTTTAGCGTGTACCCAAATATAGAACACGACATGCAATTGGCAAGGTTGGAGCAGCCGGCTACGCTGACCACTGCATAAATATGGCAGAAAGGTCACTGTCTCGGTGATGGAGGCTGTAGGTACAAAACAGCTCAAGTCAATGAATCCCCCCACCGACTTCGGAGCCCTGCGGAACCTTCTTAAGAAAGTTTTTGAAAGACGAGGCTAAAAATTCTATCTTGATGACATCTATACACAATCAGTCTTGGCAAATGGTCGCATCGCTTTCGATTGGAGAAAGAACTGGCCAAAAGATCGAATACATACATATTTACCGTAATGACTAAAATAGCTACTGGCCTACTACACACTCACAAGAGTAGACTTGTGATGCAGGAGCTGCGCAAGGTGGTGGAGGAGAAGAGACTAGACGTGCTCTGCTTGCAGGAGCCGTACTCCCAAGCTGCGAAATTAGCTTTCGCAGTCGTAACATGGCAAATTGTCAGCAGTGGGGATGATCCGAGAGCGGCAATAACAAATAGAAACAAATTGTTGAAGGTAACAACTCTCCCGCAGTACATTAACAGTCACTGCAACGTCGTGGAAATGCAATCTCCTGCGGGAGAAATAACTCTCGTAAATATGTACTTCCAGTATGGGGATCATATCGAGGAACACTTGGACCATCTTACAAGAACAATCACGGCGTTGCGGGGACCAAACGTGATTCTAACTGCAGACGTTAATGCAAAATCCCCCCTATGGTATAGTGGCAAAAGAGACGCAAATGGAGGAAAAGCGGAAGAATCGATCATGGTCTTGCAACTTGTGGTGGCCAACAAGCCTGGCAACCCTCCCACCTACACAGCGGGAAGGGGAATAGGCACAAATACTGACGTGACATTAACTACACCAAACGCCATTAACATTATAAAAAATTGGAAGGTTGAAGACAATGCCATCACAAGTGATCACAATCTCATCACTTTCACTTTAGGCGACAGAGAGTGCCACTGGACCATGGGGTGGGAGGTTCAGATGAACTACAGCAGAGCAGACAGGGAGCAATTAGCGAGCGAGTGCGACATTCCTACGTTACCAGAAGGTGACCCACACCATGACGTAGACGTGAACAAGTATGCCGAAGAGCTGGTGAGTGCCCCATTACAAACTCACATCTATGGATGAGAATCGTGCTACGAATTCCTAGAATTGAATCGGCGTGCAGTAAAGTTCAGTATTTCGTACACGTGCAGAAGCTCTGTCGTTAATGTACATGACAGGCGCATAAATACTAAGTTACAATGCGCCTCAATCAAGATAAGGTAATGAAATGCTCCTGATGTAACGGGTGGTTATTATTAAAGTTCATCTGATCAGAGAGGTCGAGTGTGGGTAGCAATTATCATATGGCAGATATTCTACTGTGTTAATGCGAAAAAGATTTACTCTTGAACCAAAATTAGTTTCAGGTTTGGCCACGAGGACCAGATCTGGCGCTGTGAATGCAAGAAAGACGTATAGAAATGTTTCCATACGTAATGGATTTGGAACGGGGCATGGGCAGAAAAGGTCAAACAAGTGGAAAATATATAACGTTGACTCTGTTACTCGTAATGACTGCCACTTACACATTTTGTGTTAATTGAAATCTATATCTGCGTGATTACATTGCTATTCACAATAAAGTTCCTGGCAGAGGGTTTAGTGAACCACCTTCAAGCTTTCTCTATAGCGTTCAACTCCGAAAGGCGCGCGACAAAAACTAGTACTTAAATTTTTCTGTGTGAGCCCTGATTTCTTTTATTTTATCGCAATGATCACTTCTCCCTATTTAGGTGGAAGCAAACAGAATGTTTTCGCAATCTGAGGAGAAAATTGGTGATTCAAATTTCAAGATAAGATTCGGTCGCAACGAAAAACGCCTTTGTTTTAATGATTTCCACTCCAATTCACGTATCATGTCTGTGCCACTACCTCCCCTAGTTCACGATAATACGAAACAAGCTGCCCTTCTTTGAACTTTTTCGATGTCATCCGTCAGTCCCACACGACGCGGATGCCACACCGCACAGCAGTACTCCAGAATAGGGCGGACAAGCGTGGTGTAAGCAGTCTCTTTAGTAGATCTTTCGCACCTTGTAAGTGTTCTGGCAATGAATCGCAGTCTTTGGTTTGCTCTACCCGCAAAATTGTCTATGTGATCGTTCCAGTTTAGGTTATTTATAGTTTTAATCCCTGGGTGTTTAGTTGAATTTACAGCCTTAAGAATTGTGTGACTTATCACGTAATCGAAATTTAGCGGATTTCTTTTATTACTCATGTGAATAACTTCACACCTTTCTTTATTAGCGTCAATTGCCACTTTTCGCACCTTAGAGATATCTTTCACAAACAATTTTGCAATTCGTTGTGGTCATCTGATGACTTTAAGAGACGGTAAATCACAGAATCATCAGCAAATACTCGAAGATCGCTACTCAGATTGTCTCCCATGTCGTTAATATAGATCAGGAACAATAGAGGGCCTATGACACTTCCTTGGGGAACGCCGGATATTACTTCTGTTTTACTCGATGACTTTCCATCTGGTACTACGAACTGTGACGTCTCTGACAGAAAATCGCGAATCCAATCGTACAACTGAGGCTATATTCCATAGGCATGCAGTTAGGGTAGAAGACGCTTGTGAAGAACGATGTCGAAAACCTACTATAAATCTAAAAATATGGAATCAATTTGACATCAGATTACCCCTACTTCCCTTTATGGGTATTGGTTTGACATGGAAAAATTTTTCAGTATTCAGGTACGAGTCTTTCTATGAGTGAGCGGTTTTGCATAATTGCTACATATGGAGCTATGGTATCAGTATACTCTGAAACGACCCTGACTTATATAAAATCTGGATCGAAGGCCTTGCCTTTGTTAAGTGATTACTACACCGAGGATATCAACTGCTATATTTCTCATCTTCGCAGTTGTTCTTGATTGGAATTCAGGAATATTTGTTGAAGGACTTTCGGAAAACCGTGTTTAATAACCGTCATCAGTGACTTCACCGTTGTTATCGCGCAGTGAAGGTATTGATTGCGTCTTACCTCTGGTGTGCTCTATGTATGACCAGAAGCTCTTTGGTATTTCTGTCAGATTTTGAGACAGAGTTTCGTTGTGTAAATTATTAAAATCCTCTCGCGTTGAAGTACGCCCTATATTTCGAACTTCTGCAAAACTTTGTTAATCTTGCGGATTTTGTATTTTTTTTAAAATTTGGCCTCTATAGTGAAAGTAGTGATGATTCAAATAGGTGACTTCTACCAGCCGCTGCAGAAATGGTCTACTACAAACTGCTGTTTAGATCTCGTTGGTGATTTAATTATTTTTACGTAATTTTGGGTATCATAAACATATTCCAATTTCCATCATTTTTGTCATTTAGGCAAATTCGAAGATTCAATGAATTCGTCTTGTCCGTATGAAGAGTTTGAGGTACTAAGTTTTAATGTAGATTTTCGAGGACACGTGGATCGATTTTGTTGTATTGTATTCATTGTACTAGTTTGAAAATATCTTCAGTAAGGAGCACAAATACAGTGTACACAAATCTACCAAACGTCTGTTTAGAAACTTCAATATTTAGACTCCGTAACTCATGAGCTTGTTGTATACCTTAATGTATTCAAATAACTCTTAATTAATCATGAACAACAAAATTACATCTACATGAGGGCTTCACAAGATTCACCCTTTCAGATCTTACGTATTACGTTATACTCGATGATTAAGCGTGTGTCTGTTCCCTACAGTTGTTCTTGATACTAAGGACTATCTAAAACTGAAATTCCTTAAGTGTTCACACTACCTCATGTACAGTTAAACCTATTCCAGTTACATCTACATCTACATCCATACCCTGCGAACCACTATGAAATGCATGACACAGGGTACTTAGCACTGTCCGACATTTCTTCTCCAATTGCGTATAGAACGCGTGCAGAACGACTGTTTAAAGGCTTCTGTGCATTCTGTAATTAGTATAAACTTGAGCTCGCGGTCTCCAAGGAAGCGATGCGCAGAAAGCTGTAATTCAAGATTCCCTGCTTAACACTGGTTCTCCATAACTTGTTAGTGGGCAATCGAGAGATTGTTTGCCATAAACCTGCAAGTGTTTGCTCATTCAGGTTTATCAACATTCCCTGCCCACCCGTCCCCCTCCCCTCCCCATGAATCTAATAAGCGCATAACCATTCGTGCCGAACTTCTTTATTTGCGTTCAATATCCTCTGCTAGCCATATTTGGTTCTACTACCATACACCTGAACATTATTCTAGAACAGGTAACATGAGCTTTTCGTATATTGCATCTTCCCAACCAATTTCCTTGCGAATTAACAGAAGTTTGCCACCTGCTACCTACAACTGAGTTGGTGTGTTAATTCAATTTCATATCAGCATAAATTGTTTCACCCAGGTATTTCGTTGGTTGGTTGGCTGGTTTGGGGAGGGAAAAGTGGCGGCGGAAGGGACCAAACTGCTTGGTCATCAGTCCCCCCAGGTATTTCTACCAAACTTTGATAGTGAAGTCATTCTGGCTTATCAGGTTCTTGAGTGTAGTGAAATGCAGATTTTTACATTTCTGAACGTTTAAGGTGAGGTTCTGGTCGAGAATCAAGGAAAATGGGTGAAGTTCAGAATTTTTAACAAGTGTTGTTTTAATTAAAACTGGAGTTTTACCACTTTACATTCGTCAACAAATAATATTTTAGATCTCATATTACATTAAAAATATCAGCTGCAGACCTTGTCAAATTATGCATCTCGCTGCTCATCCTGGAATGCGCGAGGCGTTGTACAGGCTCGTTACTCTTTCTGGAACCCATAAAAACAGAAAATTTTTATATTATAATGAATTTGGGGAGCCATCACGATGAAGTTTTGAAACATACCTCGAACAAAAGGCAATTTGTTGACGTCTCTTCGTAAGTTCAAATGTTTAAAAAAATTAAAATTCTAATAATAAAGAAAGTTCTCATTAAGACCACCTAAGTTTAACTATCATTCATTAACAAAATCAAATGAATCAGTTAAGCTGTCGAGGCTCTACAGTGCTTCGCGTATCGAAAAATGTTATTTACAATTAGTGTGTGATCCCATGGAGAAATTAGTGTGTGATCCCGTTGCTCCGCGGCGGTCCCGCGTTTCCCATGAGATAACTGTGCGAAGTTTTGCTGTTCCTCCCTGTGGCGGTTCCTAGCACGTTCATGATCTTCAGAATAGATGAATAACCTTTGTTGTATATGCCTGCAGTATCTGAGGTGACGTAACATTCTCTGCTAGATAAATAATATACAACATGAACGGCGTGATCCCAATAAACGCATATTGTAAGATAGCTGTTCTGGAGGGTTACTGTCTTCGACAGAAGTGAGCACCGTCGGAAATTACGGTCAGGCAGATTGTTCTGTCTAAGTCAAGGCGTCGATAACTTATCTCATTCAGGGGGACCCACACTTTTTACTGCAGTGATTAATATGTAAGAGCTTAAAAGACAGACTGGTGAATAAGTATTTGGATTTAAATAACAAATTATGTAGATATCTGCGTTTTTCCGTAAATGTGCACTCTTACCCGTACAGAAGGATAAGAGTAAGCATTTAGTGTGGCAAGAGTTAGCAAGTGAAATCCCTCAGCAGTGGCCACAGATATAGCGTCCTACATGTCTGTAATCAATGGAGTTCTCTTGCTACCACTCTTCACAAGCGGGATGCTGTATCCAGTCATCGACATCACAGACTGTACAAATACAGTCTTTTTCTATGTTAGTTTTCTGGGGAGGTATGAGCAACTTCCTTTTTGTTTTTTTGTGTTGTAGAAGAGACTGTTTTGTTTTTCTCTTTTTTGCGGTTTTCCTTCTCTTCTTTATCCTTTTTTCTTAATGATCGATATCAATCTATACTGGTGGTGAAGAAAGGATCCCGGATTCTTGGGTCCTCCTTTCTGTCTGCTGACGACAGTTTTGCCAGAGGCGGTGTCAGGTAAGGGCAAGTCGCTTGCACGCTTGCAGCATTGAATTCTGTCGCTCCTGTAGAAGTTCCTCGCACGATTTCCTCACTAGACCATTGTCTCTAGTTCTATTATTATACTCGATGATCTGCAGTTTCGTCTCTTGCAGTTACAGGAAAAGGAACAAAACCCTCTTGTGAATAAAACATTAAGACTGTAAGCGTATTACAGTTTGATGAGACAGTTTTGCTTCCTTTTCTACTGTTTCTGTTCAGAAGTAGGCAATTATAAATAAAGGAAATAAAACATCGAAGTGGTGAGTATTCTTCTTTGAAAGTTCATTAGTTGACGAACATACCTTTAAATCCCATCATGTGAGAGACAAAGACTGATACGGTGTGAAAAAGGGAGCTATACCATGTGTATTTAAGCTAATGTTGTAAATTAAATTGTAGTGACTGTTTGGTTAAATAACCGTTAAAATTATTAGGTGCATTTCCTAAAGAAACGCTTCCTTAGCTCAATACGATGAAAGAACACAGGAGCAACATCAGACGGATGGTCTTTAGTTCACTTCACATAGTTACAATGTTCAGCCAAAGCCAGTTTCCCGCCAAGCGCGTACTGTTAAATGATGTGTGCTCTTAACCGAACTGACACATTCGTAAGGATGAATAGTGTAATAGTGTTTCAGCGTTAAAAGATTCACGGAAGCCCCTAAAATCTCTGATCGCCACGCCATTCAATGACGCAGTGATAGATGCGCTTTTTAAACAGCATCACCGTTTCTCTTTTGTTTTCCTTAGATCGTGAAACAGCCTTTGCATACATTTCTATACCAGCATCAGTCGTAGGATACGGGCCGAGCGTTTGGACTCGTAAATTGCATCTTGTGAAACCAGCTTCATTAGCCAGGAGTGCTACTAAGATTGACGAGCGTGTACTACACTACCTCGAGTGATGTATTGTTAGTAATTCTGGGAATATGGGCACTGGGATTGAAAATTAGGAAAAGGGCAGCACGTTATTAGCTAAAGAAAGAAAATCAAATGGAAGATTCTGGTCATACATAAAGCACACCAGTGGCAAGACGCAATCAATACTTTCACTGCGTGGTAACAACTAAAGCAGAGTTATTATACATGGTTTTGCGATACTCCTTCACCAAAGAAGACGATGTAAATATTCCTGAATTCCAATCAAGAACAACTGCGAAGATGACAAACATAGACGTTGATATCCTCTGCGTAGCAAAGCAGCTGAAATCACTTAATAAAGGCAAGGCCTTCGATCTCGATTGCATACCAGTCAGCTTCCTTTCAGAGTACGCTGATGCGATAGATTCCTGTTTAGCAATTATATGCAACCGCTCCCTCACGGAAAGTTCCGTACCTAAAGGCTGTAAAATTGCTCAAGCCACACCAATATCCAAAAAGGTATATGGGACTAATCGGCTGAATTACAGGCTCATATCACTAACGTCGATTTGGAGTAGGGTCTTGGAACATATACTGTATTAGAACATTATGAATTACCTCGAAGAAAACGATTTATTGGCACATAGTCAGCACGGATTGAGGAACATCGTTCTTGTGAAACACAACTGGCTCTTTACACTCAGGAAGTAATGAGTGCTATCGACAGGGGACGTCAAATTGATTCCATGTTTTTAGATTTCCAGATGGCTTTCGACACGGTTCCTCACAAACGTCTTCTAACCAAACTGAGTGCCTATGGAACATAGCCTCAGTTGTGCGACTGGATTCGTGATTTCCTGTCAGAGAGGTCACAGTTCGTAGTAATAGACGGGAAGTCAGAGAGTAAAACATAAGTAATATCCAGCGTTCCCCAAGGAAGTGTTATAGACACTCTATTATTCCTGATCTATATTAACGACATGGGAGACAATCTAAGTAGCCCTCATCGATTGTTTGCAGATGATGCTGTAATTTACCGTCTTGTAAAGTCATCAGATGACCACAACGAATTGCAAAATGGGTTGTGTAAGATATCTGTATGGTGCGAAAAGTGGCAGTTGACCTTAATAAATAAAAGTGTGAAGTTATTTTCATGAGTACTAAAAGAAATAAGCTAAATTTCGATTACAAGATAAGTCACACAAATCTGAAGGCTGTAAATTCAGCTAACTACTTAGGGGTTACATTCACAAGTAACGTAAATTGGAACGATTACATATATAATGTTGTGGGTAGAGCAAATAAAAGACTGCGATTCTTAGGCAGAACACTTAGAAGGTGCAACAGATCTACTAAAGAGACTGCTTACACCACACCTGCGCGCCCTATTCTGGAGTATTGCTGTGCGGTGTGGGATCCGCATCAGGTGGGTCTGACGGATGACATCGAAAAGTTCAAAGAAGGACGGCTCGTTTTGTATTGTCGCGAAACGAGGGAGATAGTGCCGCAGACATGATACGTGAATTGGAGTGGCAATCATTAAAACAAAGGCGTTTTTCGTTGCGACGGGAACTTCTCATAAAATTTCAATCACCAGTTTTCTCCTCCGATTGCGAAAACATTCTGTTGGCACCTACCTACGTAGGGAGAAATGATCATCACTTTAAAATAAGAGAAATCCAGGCTTACACAGAAAAAATTAAGTATTCGTTTTTCCCGCGCGTCGTTCGAGAGTGGAACAGTAGAGACAGCTTGAAGGTGGTTCATTGAACCCTCTGCCAGACACTTAATTGTGAATAGCCGAGTAGATGTAGATGTCGAATGCTGATATGTACGAGTAATAAATAATCATAGCATACATTTATTGCTATCCACAAAAATTTGACTGTATGACCTATATTAATTTTTTAGACAGCCAAAGGGGTCTTACTATGACCATCACTTCTGGTTGACGGGCCATATGGCGGACACAGTCTGTTTGGGGCGTCTCCAGACAATGTTACTCCAGTCCGTGTGAATCCAGGTTAAAATTAATTTATTTAGGCTGCGCAACATATTTAGTAAACGGTATCGGTAGGTCATCCAAACTCTTCTGACTATATCTTTGTGGGTCACTACCGTAGTTGATAGTTTTCACTATTGGCAAGTTCCGCTCGGCTCGAATCTCAGTGAGTGGAGTAGAATTGCCTTCAGTCATGAGTACCACTTCGAACTGAGCCCCGATGACCAGCGATGACGTGTCTGGAGATTCCCCAAACAGCGGTGGGATACCAGCCTGACAGCCTCTCGCCATATGGCTGGCCAACCAGATGTGGTGGTGTGGGTTGCCATTTCTTTTCGTAACAAGACCCATTTGGTTGTCAACCGCGAGACGCATACAGCTCAGCGATACGTTGACGATATTATAAGCCGTGTTTTGTTGCCCTTCATGGTAAGCGATCCTGGGCTTAAATTTCAGCAAGATAATGCATGTCCGAACACGGCAAGGTTTACTACTACTTGTCTTTGTGCTTGCCAAGCCCTGTCTTGGCCCTCTGTACTGGCGCAAAGAACACAAGTCGCCTGAATGCTCCAGATCTACCGCAAAAGGTCTGGTTGGCAGTATAGAGGCCAGAGATGGACCAACGCGTAATTGATTTCCTCAAATTCTGAAGCTCTTTCTGTTGCATAAGTCATACATTTTTTTCTGAATGTCTGCACATGTACATCATATTATCTACCGATTTCCATCCCATTCGGATAATTTATTCGTTGTGGGTCGTTCCCGCTTTAGACGTTGAGAGATCGATTACTTTTCGCATGTTGGAAACTGGTTACAGTACCGTCTCGCAGTTATGCAATCAAATGTTTTACGCACTAAATTTCGGTATTATCTCCTGTATTTCAGGCTCCTTAATGCAATGCTGTGATTGCTGCAAGCTCTATTTATTTTCACGTGTGCAGTAAAGTCCACGTGATGTATGTCTACTGTCTGATTATTTTGAGTTTAAAACAGATTATCAATTAGGCTTTATGCTTACTCACTTGTACTCTCCCCAGTCCTTTATTTTTAATGCATGATCCTCAAGTACATGTTATGCGACACAATGTTGGGCACATTTGTAGACTATATCCTCCTTTGTCAATTCTTTGATTATTTACTGTGCAGAAACTAAATATTTCAGTCATTACAGGATCTCTGACAAATTAGTTTGAATATTACCCTCTCTGCATGTATAATTTTCATTTCGTGAAAGGTGAGTTTTCTCGTTGACGCCAGGGTCGAGATTTGGTGTGGCAGATTTATTTTAATATTGATGTTTCCATCTAATAAGTTGCGCAGAACTTAAAAGTCTCTGGCTTATGCAACAGTACGTGCTGATTTTTGTCTTTGAATCACAACGCCATTCTATTACTTGCTGAGATATTTTCAGTGATAGACAAATTCTTGCTTAAAGTATTGTAAATACATTAAGGCAAATCGTTCCATACCACCGTGTTTAGCCACAAGCTAACCACATTAACACTGGTTACGGTAATTTCGAGAGGCTTTGCAGAGTGATTACATATTGTTTGATGCTCTGTCACTTTTCGCGATTTTTTGGAGGTGTGTGCTACTATGATGAAGTCTTTTGATTACTTCGCAGTCAGGCAACGTTTGCAGATTGACTATTGGGTCATGAACATTCACATAACGGAGAATAGCTTCACAGCCCAGGGCGTAGTCTGACTACTCATGGTAGTAGACTTACTCTCTACATAAAACACATCTTACAGAGTCCACGCTGCTGACTGCGCCACGCTAGATGGTTACTTCAGCGAAACCTGTCTGCGTCACACCGTCCTCGCATCGACCATTGGGCGAAATCCATCTTGCTCTCACCGACTCCACTTCCAGCCTGGCGCCGTGTGGGCGTGGCCCAAACAGCAGCTGACGCGAACCGACACGCACTAAATCGTGAATGGCGGCGCCGCTTTCGATGTATATCAGCAGCCAATAAGCGGTTGGCCCGCGATCGCTAATCAGCCTACACGGTCATTTCGCCAGCTCATTTTGTAATTCCGTTTTCTTTTCTGTGGTACAGTTGTATTTCCCGGTACCAGATTTACCTTCTAGCTACCCATTTGCTACTGGTTTCTTTCCACGGCGGCTGCCGTGCTTCCTTCTCGCTGGCAATGTCATCTGTATTGTAGCTTTATGTCTGTGTGCACGGCTTCCTCTTGTAAGAATTGCGCAGCCATATAGATCTCACTTTGGCAACAAACCCGACGTAATTCTGTCGGTGACGCTAGGAGCATGGAGAGGGGAAGCTCTCATGACTTCTTGAATCCCTGACACTCATAACTAAAACACAGGGTGTAAATTTTTAAGTTGACAAAGCAGAATAACTCGGAGAATAAGCTTCACACGAAAAAAAGTGTAGAATCGAAAGTTGATTATTTTCGAGGGGGACATCTGCTGGTGCTAAAATTAGCCCACCACCTCAGCGCCCTGGGGGTGGGGCTGGAGGCCACTTTAAAATTTCAAATGCGAGCCCCCATTTTTTATTGCAGAATCAGATTCTACATAAAAAGCTACGTACATTTTGTCTTAAACATTTGTTTTGATTCTTGGTAGTTGGTACTATAATTCAAGAAAATCGATGTTCTCATTTTTGCGTGGGAAATGGTTACGGATAAATAAAGAATACTTATTCACTTCGTAAACTTTGATTCCCTAAAACTAAAACTCTCCCCATAGGGTGGGGTTTGAGAGAGAGCAATTAGAGTTCTACAAAACTTATCCGAATCTGCGGAAAAAATTAATATTTGGGTCAACATTTCTAAAACTCTAAAAAATAAGTATTATTTATTTATCCGTAACCATTTCCCACGCAAAAATGAGAACATCGATTTTGTTGAATTACAGCGCCAACGACCAAGAATCAAAACAAATGTTTAAGACAAAACGTACATAGTTTTTTATGTAGAATCTGATTCTATAATAAAAAATGGGGGTTTCCATTTGAAACTTTAAAGTTGCCTCCCGCCCCACCCCCTGGGAGCTGGGGTGGCGGGCTTATATTAGCAACAGCAGATGTCCCCCTCGAAAATAATCAAAATTTTGATTCTACACATTTTTTCGTATGAATCTTATTTTTTGAGTTATTCTGGTTTGTCAACTTTAAATTTACACCCTGTATAGTTCTTTGCAGAAAAGCTAACGCAGTGAACGCTTCATATGCTTTGGAACGAAATCCTTGAAACTGCTGTTACTTGTACACTCACCATATTCCAACAGGAGGTTTCCAGTCATCATGAAAGGAAAAGTAACGTGATATCTGTTTGGAGCGAATCAAATTAAACACACTTTTATCCCTTAATACTGAAGACCAGAAGTCAGCATCATACCAAAGTGACGATGATAAATGGAAGGTTAACTGTTTTTGAGCGCCACTCACGGTGGGTGCAGATTCTACACAGAGTTGCCAACGCCCCTGACAGGAGCTCCCATTTCCCGAGTCTTTCGGGTATTTCAAGAGCTACTTTGATTGACGCGTTTGTTCAGGACACTCGCGCGAGAAGTTATCGTCATTATTTGGAGAATTTCAACTAGATACAGACGTAAGTTCCCTTCTTAAAATTATTTGTTTTCTCTGCAGTATCTGTGATGTGACATAAATCACATTTTGATTTGAGAAGTTAGTTGCACGTGCAAGTGAGTTCGAGAATAGTGTTTGTGTAAGATACGCATCACTGAGCGTTTGTTTACCTTTCTGGTGGCATTCAAGAGATGAATCAAGTGAATGAAAGCAAATATTGCCGTTGATTTGTAGCACCAGGATGATTCAGAGACACAATTCATTATTTGTGTACATATAATTTAATGTATTACAAGTTTTCAATAATTCATATGAACATCCAAACTCGACGCTATTTTGTCTGGTTATATTTCACTTTTATTACGATGTGGCAATCGTAAACAACTGCTATTACTCTTAATCTTTTATTTTGTTAGCGATGGATCCCCAAGGCTTTATGCTCTACTAAATGCAAGTGGGCATTTCAAAGGTCTTATACTACCTGCAGAAAGGGACTGTGACAGTATCAAGCCGGGTGCTGTGGTCGAGCGGTTCTAGGCGCTTCAGTCCGGAACCGCGCTGCTGCTACGGTGGCAGGTTCGAATCCTGCCTCGGGCATTGATGTGTGTGGTGCCCTTAGGTTAGTTAGGTTTAAGTAGTTCTATGTCTAGGGGACTGATGACCTCAGATGTTAAGTCCCATTGTGCTTAGAACCATTTGAACCATTTTGACAGTTTCAGACGTACATAAAATAAACAAACAGATCTACTAGAATTCAAATGAAGAAAACCAAAGGCACTCTGCAGACAGGGAAAAGATAGGATAAATAAGGAGGCAGATCTCCTGCCAGTATAGAGGCAGAGCTACGACGACTACTCGGAAAGTAATGTCCGATTCGGTATGAAATGGAAACCACAGCGAAAATCGAAAATGTTTCAAAAAAAAAATTATTCCAATGGCTCTGAGCACTATGGGACTTAACATCTGAGGTCAACAGTTCCCTAGAACTTAGAACTACTTAAACCTAACTAACCTAAGGACATCACACACATCCATGCCCGAGGCAGGATTCGAACCTGCGACCGTAGTGGTCGCGCAGTTCCGAAAATGTTTCATTTGAAACAGTTAACTACGACTTCCAGCTACTTATCTGCATAGCTGCCGCTCAGATTGCGGCATTTATCGTAGCATTGTACCTAATTTCCAATACCCCAGTCATAGAAGGCAGCCACTTGTGATTTCTGCCAATTATCTACGCCGATGTGCAGCTCGTAGACTGTGCCAAATGTAGTCCTCATAGCCAGCGGTTTCACAGGTGAAAATCAGAGGGAGCTAGGTACGGACTGCATGGTGAGTGATCAAACACTTATCACCGAAAACATTGGAGGTGCATCCACATTGCCCCTGCACTATACAGCCGAGTACTGTCATGAAGAAATGCGCGTGGGTGTTACGTTGTGTGGGTTGCATGAAATCACGTGAAATCTCTCATAGGCACTCATACTTGGCGAAAGATATTATTTTCTAAGTGCCTTCATGTGATCACTGTGCGCTGAGAACTGAAAGCAGCGACGTGACGCGATCGACGGACATACTAGACGCACTGTCCAACATGTCTATGCAAAGCCTCATCGGATTTTCGCTGTGGTTTCCACTTTGTGATCGACCGTACCTTACATTCCGAAAAGCGCTTGTACTATGTAAGGAGCGTTGGGGTCGCACAAAAATGGCTCTATATAAGTCTACCCGAAATGGTGCAGCAGGTCGTTGGCCTCGGGATACAAACACAAGGCAAAGATGTAGAAGACCAAACTGTAAACACAGATGGTATTTAATTTTCACAAGACCGTCTTGATCACACAGATTTCTTACACTTTATTACCGGTTTCGGCACACTGCCATCCTCATATCTGTTACAAAGATAAGTATTGTGTAAGCGACAGGTTCAATAAGTTAACGGTAAATGTAACAAGTCTTAGTGATACATAAAATGTTTATGTATCACCATGTTTATGATGTAAATCATCGCCAAGTTAAACATGTGAGTACATGGTACCTGCTGGTAATACTCAGATTGCGTCTGGTATTTAAACAAGAGACTAATGCCAGTAGAGGGCACTTTAGCTAGAGCGCATATTAAACCAGTGTCGCCAATGTGATGATTAAATTGCAGTATGCACAGTCTTTAGTTAAAAATTTCTTAAAATTACTTCCCACAGCAAAACGAGCGTCTGACAATAAACCGTAACTGATGTGAAGTTGGATTCATACTTAAAATACCATAAAAGGTACAAATACTAATACAGCCACTGGCCTGACTAGGTAAAACATACAGCTTGTATAAGCTAGTATAAAAAGTGTAACAATAAAATAAAATATCTAAAAAATCTTCCAGCCTGACAGATCAGTTACCATAAAAGTAATTGTAGTACAATTAATAAAATAGTAACTATACATTAGGAGTCAAAAAATCGATAGTCGATATTATATCCAGCGTGTGGTCTCAATAGCGACATGTCGTAGTATCCTTGTTTTCCTGTGCTGGAGCTTACGGAGGAAGGCCCAGTCTTCTCGTCGTCGGCGGCCGGCGCACGTCGATCCGCTGCTCAAAATGATTCAAATGGCTCTGAGCACTATGGAACTTAACATCTGAGATCATCAGTTCCCTAGACTTAGAACTACTTAAACCTAACTAACCTAAGGACATCACACACATCCATGACCGAGGTAGGATTCGAACCTGCGACCGTGGCAACAGCGCGGTTCCGGATTGAAGCGCCTAGAACCGCTCGGCCACAGCGGCCGGCTACGCTACTCAAACTAGTAGGTCTCTGAGTATGTCAAAATAAGCATTTAGATTGAACTCATTCTGTTCATTCAGCAGTAATTCCGGTCGTCGTTTCGTTTCCTTTGCACATAAATTTCCATTTCTTCGAGTAGGTTCAGTAACTGTCAGTAACTGTCACTTTGGCGCCCTATGCAACACTTTCATATTATTGTCTATGCTGCCTACTAAATGTCTTTCTCTGTCTAAATGTGTACCGAAAGTGCTCTTGTTTTGATTATTCGTATATTCTCTAAAACGAGTCTGGAAATTCCTTCCTGTCTGAGCGATATAAAACCTGTCACAGTCTTGGCAGCTGATCTTATAAACACCAGATTCCATATATTTATTGCTGTCGTTGTCAACTTTGTGCTGTAGCTTACAACGAATTGTACCTTTCGTTTGAAACCCAATTTTTATTCTCCTTTTTTTTTTTTTTTTGTCCGCCCCCAGTAGCTGAGTAGTCAGCACGACAGAATGTAAATCCTAAAGGCCCGGGTTCTATTCCCGGCTGGGTATGATATTTTCTCCGCTAAGGGACTGGGTGTTGTGTTGTCCTAATAATCATCATTTTGTCGCCATCGACGCGCATGTCGCCGAAGTGGCGTCAAATCGAAAGACTTCCACCCGGCGAACGGTCTACCAGACGGGAGGCCTTAGCCACATGAATTTTTTTTTTTTAAATTTTCGTTTTTCTGAAGGTCTGCACGGTTCCGTCGGAAAACGCACCATTGTACGTCATATCAACAAACTTGGTTCTATTGACTCCTTCCTGTCACATATTTTTGATTTTAGTTTGTAATAAAGTTTCATTACGTCACGATCTTTATATCCGTTTGCTCAAGCTACTTGTCTAATCACGCTTAATTCTTCCACCTCGTCATCAGGGGCAACAGGATGCTAAAACTACCACGGAGAATCCGTTGCAACCTGGTGGCTGTACAGGTAAGAGCAGCCCTTAGAGGCTCGCCTTCACAGATTCCTTTTAAATATTTTGTGACTAAAGCCCATCTAGGCGCTTCAGTCCGGAACCGCGCTGCTGCTACGGTCGCAGGTTCGAATCCTGCCTCGGGCGTGGATGTGTGTGATGTCGTTAGGTTAGCTAGATTTCAGTAGTTCTAAGTCTAGGGAACTGATGACCTCATATGTTAAGTCCCATACTGCTTAGAGCCATTTGAACCACTTTTGAAAGCCCTTCTGACCTGTTATTTATTTTATACGTGATATGTAAGTACTGTCTCTCTGTCTTGTATTGTTAGTACTTACACCATTTTATATAATTTTTTCCTATATAGTTGTAATTATCGTATAGATCACTTTAAATGTCTCAATTCTGGTGAAGGCATTCTTAGAAGTGTTGAAACCTGGTTAATAAGACTAAAAAAATGTGACACAGGGCTCATTTATTTCAATTATAAACTTATACCGTCTACTTGTCCATACAGGAAACAGGCTACCACAAAGAAAATTGTCGTCTAAAATGTTTTTGTATCGATAGTTTAACGTTTTACGGGTACAATAAAACACTGTCCAGCCATATTAATGTGACCTCTTATCAAAAGCCTCAATAACCAACTACTGCTGCCCCGGCCGCTGCGGGACGTGCAAGGAGAGAGTCAGCCAGGTTGCAGAAGGTACCGACAAGGATTTGGAGCCACGTCGATTAGTGCCGTGATCAGCTGTGTTAGGTTTCTCAGTTGAGGAGCCAACACACGATCTGCCCAATCGAGGTGGTCTCACAGAATGTGGAATGGATTTTGCTGGTCAGGGTAAACTCATCGTGTGCGGCTGGTCGCGGCGGAGGTTCGAGTCCTCTCTTGGGCATGGGTGTGTGTGTTTGTCCTTAGGATAATTTAGGTTAAGTAGTGTGTAAGCTTAGGGACTGATTACCGTAGCGGTTAAGTCCCATAAGATTTCACACATATTTCTCTTTTAAACTCATCGTGGTGCTATTGGGACCATGCACGTACAGTCCGAGCTGTGTGGTACTTTAGATTGCCCTGCTGCTGCACGAACTGCCTAAGTTGAGTGTCCTCCCCACCACAAACATCAGTTCACATCTTCTCCTTATTTTCCTTTACATTGTCACTACTGCCAGCGCTCTCCGACATTGGAATAGCACCCCAGCATAGGACGTAACGGGAAAGTTCTGTACCATAGGTGATCTTATAGATCTTATAATTAAATGTTTCCCTGAGACATTAAAGTCTTTTCATTATCTCGATAATGGCCGAAGCAGAAGAAATGAATTAAAATTTGTGCTGTAGCCGGGACTCTAAACATGGTCTTCTTCGGGTTTTTTTATTTTTTATCTCATTTTGCTCGTTTTCGGTCGTTGTATCTGTTCGGGCGGACGTTGCAAGACACCCGTTTCAGTTCGTCGTTGATCCATTAACTCAGTTTTTTTTTTTTATTACAGAGGGCAGCTAACCCTCTGACCGAACACGCTGAGTTACCGTGTCGGCAATTTTTTTTTTTTTTTTTTTTGTTCGGTTTTGTTCGTTGTATCTGCTCGGGGCGGACGTCGTAAGACATCCGTTTAAGTTCGTTGTTGATCCATTAACTCAGTTTCTTTTATTACAGAGGGTAGCTAACCCTCTGACCGAACACGCTGAGCTACCGTGCCGGCTCTTTTAGGCAGATATGCTAAACATTACACTACCACAGCACGATGATCAACATTGCTGCACGAATTACCTAAGCTGAGTGCCCTCCCCAACACAAACTTCAATTCATATCTTCTGCTTACATTGTAAGGGAAAATAAGCAGAAGATATGAATTGATTGTTTTCTCTTACAATGTAAGCAGAAAATATGAATTGATTATTTTCCCTTACAATGTAAGCAGAAGATATGAATTGAAGTTTGTGTTGGGGAGGGGACTTAACTTAGGTAGTTCGTGCTGCGATGTTGACCGTTGTCCTGTGATTGTGTAATGGTTAGAATTTCTGCCTAGCATATTGTCCTGTTGGTAGTGCCACAGTCTCGAGGTAAAACAGTGTTCATGTAGGGGTGGACGTGCTCTCGAAGGATAGACGCATATTTGTGTCGATCCATTGCGCCGCCTAGAGTAACAAGATCACTCAGGCGATGCCACGAAAACATTCCGCAGACCGTAATGCTCCCGTTTCTGGCCTGGATGCTTCTGACGATTGTTGCAGGGTGTTTGCTTTCAGACGTTTCATGCCGTACAAGACAATGATCATCCCTCCGATGGAGCATAAAAGTTGATGCACCTGTGAAGAGTACCCGTCGTCACTCACGTGACGTCCAGCTGCGGTACTGGAGTGCATATTCCAGCCTTCGTAGCCCGTGAACAGCAGTCAGCATGAGTGCGCGAACCAGCTATCTGCTGCAGGGCCCCCATACGCAACAACGTTCGCTGAGCGGTGATCGGGGGGGCCACTGTTGGTAGCACCTTAGTTCATCTGGGCAATCAGATGCTCAACAGTTGCTCGTCTGTTCACCAGTACAGATCTCCGCAGCTATCATTCACTCTTGTCATCTATGCACCTCAGTGTCTCGCCGCCGGTTTGGATAGCGCCATTTTGCCACGTACATTATACTTTACCCACGACGACAAGCGGACAGTTCACAAATTTAGCCGTTTCGAAAATGCTTCAACTCTTGGCTGGAAAGCCAATGATCGTGCCATTTTTGGTTGTCAGATAAATAGTTCCGTTTCAGCATTTCGACCACGACTGCACTGTTGTCCGCGTCCCGCCAACATGCTTTATATGCTCTCCATTGTCAATGCTGCAACTTGCGGTCTGTGTGTTGTTACTGCACGCTGCCGTCGAACAAATGCGGTGTGCATATTAATGTGACTAGAACCTGTATGTATACTTATGTGTGATTTTCTTTTTCTCTCACCTGTAATCTGCAGAAAGGTTTAGTTTCTATGCCATCTGCCTTTTTCTAAACATGACAGCTTACTGACAGTCCACTCGTATTTCAGAACTGTTATAAAAGTTGTAGCTTGCAATGTGTGTGTGTGTGTGTGTGTGTGTGTGTGTGTGTGTGTGTGTGTGTGTGTGTGTGTGTCTGCATGCGTATGTGCGTACGTGTTTGTGCACATATAGTCGTATATTGACAATGAACAACAAGAATTTGGATCAATTTTCAATCATAATTCCACTATGGTCGTAAATGTGTTATCTACATCCACATCATACTCCACAAGCCACCTAAAGATGTGTAGCGGAGGGTAGTTTCGGTAACACTATCTTATCCCTCCAATCCCGTTCCACTCGCGAATAGTGCGTGAGAAGAATGACTGTCGGTAAGTGTTGTGTACATAGTTCCGCGTAGTCAGCGCGTACACAACTTTCCCAATATAGCGCGCCCCGCTAAGCACGACAGCGCAGGCGCAGCGCTCGTCCGTCTCCGCACTACGAGATGGCGCTATCTTAGAGACGGACCAAATTCTGCTTCCGCCGATCCACGTATTAATATGTAACGCAGCCAATGAGATTGCTGCTAACGTAGAACGTTTTCTCCTCGCGGATCACACTCGCGCAGTGATACCTGAACGCTCGAGGTGTTATAACGAGTGTACAGACCTCCGATTAGTCAGTCTGCCTTAGTCTGCGTCAGTCTGCATTAGTCTGCATTAGTCTATAGTCAAGTTTCAGTCTGCACCTAATAAGATTATCATATTCCTGTACATAGCCATGAAGAGAAATGTATAGACACTTTGTCAAATATCAGAGATATGTGAGAATAAGATTAACGTACCAAGACCAAATGAACTTCAGATTGTCAATTGTAAGTAGCATCCAGAACCAAGATAAGTTATTTCGATGCTTTTTATTATTTTAATAAACGTGTGTGAAAATTAATCAAGTTCTGTTTAAAGTTGGTCACCGTCAATCTGCTACTCTAAGCGTGCAAGTGGCGTTTCTATCGTCTGACCTAACGGCAGAAGATAAACACGCCCCCCCCATGAACCATGGACCTTGCCGTTGGTGGGGAGGCTTGCGTGCCTCAGCGATACAGATAGCCGTACCGTAGGTGCAACCACAACGGAGGGGTATCTGTTGAGAGGCCAGACAAACGTGTGGTTCCTGAAGAGGGGCAGCAGCCTTTTCAGTAGTTGCAAGGGCAACAGTCTGGATGATTGACTGATCTGGCCTTGTAACAATAACCAAAACGGCCTTGCTGCGCTGGTACTGCGAACGGCTGAAAGCAAGGGGAAACTACAGCCGTAATTTGTAATTTTTCCCGAGGGCATGCAGCTTTACTGTATGATTACATGATGATGGCGTCCTCTTGGGTAAAATATTCCGGAGGTAAAATAGTCCCCCATTCGGATCTCCGGGCGGGGACTACTCAAGAGGATGTCGTTATCAGGAGAAAGAAAACTGGCGTTCTACGGATCGGAGCGTGGAATGTCAGATCCTTTAATCGGGCAGGTAGGTTAGAAAATTTAAAAACGGAAATGGATAGGTTAAAGTTAGATATAGTGGGAATTAGTGAAGTTCGGTGGCAGGAGGAACAAGACTTTTGGTCAGGTGATTACAGGGTTATAAATACAAAATCAAATAGGGGTAATGCAGGAGTAGGTTTAATAATGAATAGGAAAATAGGAATGCGGGTAAGCTACTACAAACAGCATAGTGAACGCATTATTGTGACCAAGATAGATACGAAGCCCACGCCTACTACAGTATTACAAGTTTATATGCCAACTAGCTCTGCAGATGACGAAGAAATTGAAGAAATGTATGATGAAATAAAAGAAATTATTCAGATTGTGAAGGGAGACGAAAATTTAATAGTCATGGGTGACTGGAATTCGAGTGTAGGAAAAGGGAGAGAAGGAAACATAGTAGGTGAATATGGATTGGGGGACAGAAATGAAAGAGGAAGCCGCCTGGTCGAATTTTGCACAGAGCACAACATAATCATAACTAACACTTGGTTTAAGAATCATGAAAGAAGGTTGTATACATGGAAGAACCCTGGAGATACTAAAAGGTATCAGATAGATTATATAATGGTAAGACAGAGATTTAGGAACCAGGTTTTAAATTGTAAGACATTTCCAGGGGCAGATGTGGACTCTGACCACAATCTATTGGTTATGACCTGTAGATTAAAACTGAAGAAACTGCAAAAAGGTGGGAATTTAAGGAGATGGGACCTGGATAAACTAAAAGAACCAGAGGTTGTACAGAGATTCAGGGAGAGCATAAGGGAACAATTGACAGGAATGGGGGAAAGAAATACAGTAGAAGAAGAATGGGTAGCTTTGAGGGATGAAGTAGTGAAGGCAGCAGAGGATCAAGTAGGTAAAAAGACGAGGGCTAGTAGAAATCCTTGGGTAACAGAAGGAATATTGAATTTAATTGATGAAAGGAGAAAATATAAAAATGCAGTAAGTGAAACAGGCAAAAAGGAATACAAACGTCTCAAAAATGAGATCGACAGGAAGTGCAAAATGGCTAAGCAGGGATGGCTAGAGGACAAATGTAAGGATGTAGAGGCCTATCTCACTAGGGGTAAGATAGATACCGCCTACAGGAAAATTAAAGAGACCTTTGGAGATAAGAGAACGACTTGTATGAATATCAAGAGCTCAGATGGAAACCCAGTTCTAAGCAAAGAAGGGAAAGCAGAAAGGTGGAAGGAGTATATAGAGGGTCTATACAAGGGCGATGTACTTGAGGACAATATTATGGAAATGGAAGAGGATGTAGATGAAGATGAAATGGGAGATATGATACTGCGTGAAGAGTTTGACAGAGCACTGAAAGATCTAAGTCGAAACAAGGCCCCAGGAGTAGACAACATTCCATTGGAACTACTGACGGCCTTGGGAGAGCCAGTCCTGACAAAACTCTACCATATGGTGAGCAAGATGTATGAGACAGGCGAAATACCCTCAGACTTCAAGAAGAATATAATAATTCCAATCCCAAAGAAAGCAGGTGTTGACAGATGTGAAAATTACCGAACTATCAGCTTAATAAGTCACAGCTGCAAAATACTAACAAGAATTCTTTACAGACGAATGGAAAAAGTAGTAGAAGCCAACCTCGGGGAAGATCAGTTTGGATTCCGTAGAAACACTGGAACACGTGAGGCAATACTGACCTTACGACTTATCTTAGAAGAAAGATTAAGGAAAGGCAAACCTACGTTTCTAGCATTTGTAGACTTAGAGAAAGCTTTTGACAATGTTGACTGGAATACTCTCTTTCAAATTCTAAAGGTGGCAGGGGTAAAATACAGGGAGCGAAAGGCTATTTACAATTTGTACAGAAACCAGATGGCAGTTATAAGAGTCGAGGGACATGAAAGGGAAGCAGTGGTTGGGGAGGGAGTAAGACAGGGTTGTACCCTCTCCCCGATGTTGTTCAATCTGTATATTGAGCAAGCAGTAAGGGAAACAAAAGAAAAATTCGGAGTAGGTATTAAAATTCATGGTGAAGAAATAAAAACTTTGAGGTTCGCCGATGACATTGTAATTCTGTCAGAGACAGCAAAGGACTTGGAAGAGCAGTTGAATGGAATGGACAGTGTCTTGAAAGGAGGATATAAGATGAACATCAACAAAAGCAAAACAAGGATAATGGAATGTAGTCTAATTAAGTCGGGTGATGCTGAGGGAATTAGATTAGGAAATGAGGCACTTAAAGTAGTAAAGGAGTTTTGCTATTTGGGGAGCAAAATAACTGATGACGGTCGAAGTAGAGAGGATATAACATGTAGGCTGGCAATGGCAAGGAAAGCGTTTCTGAAGAAGAGAAATTTGTTAACATCCAGTATTGATTTAAGTGTCAGGAAGTTATTTCTGAAAGTATTCGTATGGAGTGTAGCCATGTATGGAAGTGAAACGTGGACGATAAGTAGTTTGGACAAGAAGAGAATAGAAGCTTTCGAAATGTGGTGCTACAGAAGAATGCTGAAGGTTAGATGGGTAGATCACATAACTAATGAGGAAGTATTGAATAGGATTGGGGAGAAGGGAAGTTTGTGGCACAACTTGACTAGAAGAAGGGATCGGTTGGTAGGACATGTTCTGAGGCATCAACGGATCACCAATTTAGTATTGGAGGGCAGCATGGAGGGTAAAAATCGTAGAGGGAGACCAAGAGATGAATACACTAAGCAGATTCAGAAGGATGTAGGTTGCAGTAGGTACTGGGAGATGAAAAAGCTTGCACAGGATAGAGTAGCATGGAGAGCTGCATCAAACCAGTCTCAGGACTGAAGATCACAACAACAACAACGGCAGAAGATAAACACGCCACAATAACACGACGAGACATATTGCTGACACTCGCCTACTTCGCTAGAGCGACAAGTCAACTAATCTGATGGTGTGTGTACCGAAGGTCTTACAGTACGCACACCACAGTAAGCCTCTGTATTGGCTCTAATTTCTCGAATTTCCTCCTTGTGGTCAATACGCGAGATTTATGTGAGGGGAAGAAATATGTTGTCCGGCTTCTCCTGAAAAGTGCTGTCCCGAAATTTCAAGAGTAAATCTCTCCGTGATGCACAACGCCTCTCTTGAACGTCTGCCAGTGGAATTTATTTAACATCTCCGTAACGCTCTATAGCCAGGTAACGATCCCGTGGCTAAGTGCGCCGCTCTTCGTTACATCTTCTCTATCTCCTCAATCAGTCCTATCTGATACGGACTCCAGACAGATGAACAATACTCAAGAATCGGGTGAATAAGCGCCTTAAAAGTCACTTCTTTCGCGGATCAGTTACATTTCCTTAAGATTCATCCGATGAATCTGAGTCTTGTGTCTGCTTTTCCCACTATCTGTTTTATATGGTCATTCCACTTAAGGTCGCTCTAGATAGTTACACCTAGATATTTTACAGCAGACGCTGTCTCCAGCTGTTTGTCATCAATAGTGTAGCTGTACGGCAGTGGATTTCTTTTCCTATATATGCGCAAATGTTACATTTATTTCCGTTCAGGATCAACTGCCAGAGCCTGCATCAATCATCAATTCTCTGCAGGTCGTTCTGCAAATTCCTACAATCTCCTGGCGTTGCTACTTTGGTATAGACAACTGCATTACCTGCAAATAGCCTCAAAGAACATCCAATGCTTTCTACTATATCATTCATATATATTGTAAACAGCAACGGTCCTATCACACTTCCCTGTGGTACTCCGGATATTACCTTTACATCTGTCGATTTAATTCCGTTAAGAATGACATGTTCAGTTCTATCTGCAAGAAAGTCTTGAATCCAATCGCAGGGCTGCTCCGATACTCCGTAAGCTAGTACTTTTTTCATTAAACGGCAATGCGGTACGGTGTCAAATGCCTTACCGAAATCAAAGATCACGGCATCAACCTGAATACCGTGGGCCACTGCGCTATGGATCTCATGGAGGAACAGAGCGAGCTGAGTTTTGCAGGATCTGTGTTTGTGGAATCCATGTTGATTTTTATAGACGAAATGCTCATTTTCCAAGAACGTCATAATCTTGAGCATAGAAGATGTTCCATAATTCTACAACAGATTGACGTCAACGATGTAGGTCTATAGTTGTGTGAATCTGTGTTATAGCCTTTCTTAGAAACGGGGATGACCTGCACTGTTTTCCAGTCTTTAGGTAACTTACGTTGCTCACGCGATCTACGATAAATTACTGCTAGAAGGGGAGCAAGTTCTTTCGTATAAAATTTATAGAATCTTATGTCATCTGGTCCTGAAGCCTTTCCACTACTAAGCGATTGTAGTTGATTTTCAGTTCCGCGATCGGTTATCTCAATATCTGCCATTTCGCCGGCCGCGGTGGTCTCGCGGTTAAGGCGCTCAGTCCGGAACCGCGGGACTGCTACGGTCGCAGGTTCGAATCCTGCCTCGGGCATGGATGTGTGTGATGTCCTTAGGTTAGTTAGGTTTAAGTAGTTCTAAGTTCTAGGGGACTGATGACCACAGTAGTTAAGTCCCATAGTGCTCAGAGCCATTTGAACCATTTTCTGTCATTTCGATGTTCGCACGACGATTGAAAGGAGGGACAGTGTTACGATCTTCCGCGGCGAAACAACTTCGGTTGACCGAATTCAGTATTTCCGCCTTCTCTCTGTTATCTTCCGTTTCGCTGCCGGTGTGGTCTCTGAGAGAATTAATAGATGATTTTGACCCACTTACTGATTTTACATGCGACCAAAATCTCTTAGGGTTTTTACTCAGGTCGGGTGGCAACGTCTTACTTTCAAAATCATTGAACGCTTCTCTCATTGTTCTCCTTACGCTCATTTTCGCTTCGTTCAGCTTTTGTTTGTCAACTAGGTTTTTACTTCTCTTGAATCTGAGGTGAAGTGCTCTTTGTTTACGTAGTGCTTTTCAAACACGGCTCTTAAACCATGGTGGATCTTTCCCATCTCTTAAAACGTTACTCGGAACATACTTGTCTAGGGCATATTGAACGATTCCTTTGAATGTTTTCGATTTGTTCTCCACATCTTCGTCCTCATCACCGAATATTTGATGCTGACTGCTGAGATATTCTGAAATTTGTATCCTGTCACCCTTGCTGAGCAAATGTATCTTACTACCTTTCTTAACGTTGGGTTATAACTCCGGTTTATTAGTTACAGTTCGTCTTGACACCACCGCTTCATCTAAAACTTTGCCCTCATACATATATGCTAACCATAAATACAGGGTAATGCACGAAGAAATCCAAATATTTTAATATGTTATTCTACAAGTAAAACTAATGAAGAAAGTTCATATAAACATACGTTCGCAAATGTTCATTTACGGAGTTATAGCTAATAAAAGATTTTGCCTGAAATTTAGCAACTTCGCTAATATGAAACCATCGCAGAACTGTACGAGGTTAAAGTGAAGCATGATTTCTATTTATTTTGTTGTTATTGCTCTGGTGAATCTAATAAAACATGTCCCAGACGTGTATCTGCAGTAGTTTTCCAGAATACCCAGAGAAGCAAAGAAGTAACTTCGTAAAATTTTTAATTTATTAACTACTTGGCCCAATTTGTTTTTTAAATTCCAAACAATTGCACAAAGTTTTCAACAGAAGTTGTAGAGAAATTAATTTTGGAAAAATGATTGATAATAACGTTAACTGAAACTGTATGAATGTGTCAAATAATCTGCTTTTATTAATACCGTAGCACACGTGAGAATGTTAAACCGGAAAAACAGAGCTCGGTGTTAAGGAAGCTGTGCAGTGTACATACAATTTCATAATACGTTCACAATAAATGTTCAATGCAATTAGCTGCATGTGTATGAACAGAATTTGTTGCTCGTTACGGTTTCACAGTGTTGTTCTTAATTCCGTCTATTGGATTCTGGAAAACTACTGCAAATACGCGTCTGGGACATATTTTATTAGATTCACCGCTCCAATAACAACAAAATAAATCGAATCGTGCTTTAATTTAACCTCGTACAGTTTTTCGATGGCTTCACATTAGCGAAGTTGCTAATATCTCTGTAACTAAACATTCGTGGAACTATGTTTATATGAACTTTTTTCTTTTGTTTTACTTGAAGGATCACATGTTAAAATATTTGCATATCTTCGTGAATCACCCTCTATATTGTCTTGACTTCCGTTATACAGTTTTCTTATAGTACGCAATGCCAATAATGGATTAAAAAGATCATTACACATTCAAGTGATTATAAACAAAATGTCTGTATTGAGGTGGTGTACAACGTGATTACATGTATGGAAACAGCATCTGAAGAAGTTTTATGCGCCATGTTTACAAATATCCCAAGTGTGAACCGTTAATCACACGACCTACATATAGTGCAATTCGGCCCACGTTCGTTTTAAGCAGTCTGCCCTGATACATCGTCTTAAGTCAGCGGTGTTATTGGGAAGTGAAGGTGTGAAAACAATGACTCTGATGTAATCCCAAAGGTAAAAATCACACGGAGTCAGGGTGTAGAACGTGGGTGCCATGCCAGAAAATGGAAGATTCCTACTTATGCACGATCGATTCATCATTGTAATAGCTCAGCATCCAAGAAAACACGAGCATTTTTGTGATTTTTGCAGTGGAGCACCACCCTGTTAAAAATGAAATTATCATTGTTCTCCTGCAATTGCAGCGTGAACTACGCTTTCTGTTGTTCTGACAGCCATGTTGCTACGGATTACTGTAACTAAAAGAACTTCAGGAGTTGCTGTTTCCAAACATCCAGTCATACAATAATACCCACCTCAGTACAAATATCTTTTTACATCACCTGAAAGTGTTTAGATCGTTTTAAATTACCACGTATAATATGTCCTCCCTTTTTTTTATGTACTTTTCATCATCCAACAGTTTCCACCTTCTATCCAACTTCATGTAAACTTTCACCAGTGCCTATAAATAGTCGACAGCAAGTAATGTGCCCTGCGGTTTCTGCATGTTTCGGCTTTGGCAAGGGTGTGTCTCAAACGGCCTCCAGTTTCCTTGACCCGTTTCCTCTGGTGCAACCGTTCCGCTTCTCAAATAACACAGTGGCACGGACAGTCGCCCATAAATACGAGTAGTCAAAGAGCGAGCAATCACGACATACTTTCCGTCACCTCCTTTCACGTAATCCACTTTACGCACGACACGTCGCGTGCGACAGCGGCAATTAGTCGGGACACGGTTTGCGCCATGCTACCGTTCAGGGAAAACCAATATCTGACCAAGAGGAGACACTCAGACAGGTCGTTAAAAGTATGAGGATTCCCAATAATAAGCAGTGCGTAATGAAGATGTGCGGCATGTGACGAAAAGATACAGAAAAATTTTCAGGGTACATATCTAACAAATATGAGCGACAACCACATGGTTCAAAATAATAAAGTTGTAAAATTAATTTTTTGTTCATTTGTTTATTATGTTGTAACGCTTTTTTTGCCGCAATATATCTTTATTTATGTTGCATATTTTTGTTACGGAATCTTCAATAGATTTAGCCTGGTATAATATAGTTTTATTTTTAAATGCAATACTTGTATCTTTGAAAATATTTCACTCAGTAATTTTTATATTCATAAATTATTATTTACAGTAATTTTTTCCCATACAGAAATAAATTTTTCCTCTCATTTGTCCCTAAGTTAGAGGACGTACTGTCGCTTCACTTTAAAAGCATCGACACTTCACGAGCTTCTTGTTGGCGATGCGACCTCTAAGCTACAAGCAGATAAGAGGAAACTCAGATTTATATCGGACAAACAAATAACTGTAATAATTTATTAATGTAAAAAATATTGCGTGAATCTAAAAGTATCGCAAATAATAACAATACCATGTTATGCCAGTTTGAATCCACTGAAGGTGTTTTAATGTAAAAGGCGAAACGCAATTGGAATATAAATTTATGTGAATTGTAGCAATAAAAAGGAATTTATAAGTGTAAAACTAATATTTATATGCTTGCTGCGGAAAATGGCCACTGCAACAAGCTTGTTAATTTGCGTTTTCGTTGCAGGTATATGTTGAGAGTCCTGGTGTATATTGAATCCCTTCACCATAGTATCGTAGCACACCGCTGGAGGTACCAAACAACAATGACAAACAAAATGAAGCTGCCAATTGATAAAGTGGAGATGGTTTGACTTTTTTAATTTTTTATTTTTATTTTTTGGATTCTCTAGTGGAATACTACGGTCACGTCGTGTGGAGGTTTCAGTTTGTACCAGGGACGCAGACCAAAAAATAATAAGGTCTTATTCTTTTTATAGAGGTGATAATTGCTTTTATCAGTGATCCTCGTAGAAGATGCAAATTTTGATGTGGATCTGGAAAAAATTTAATTTCCCGTGTTATAAGTCGTTTAACACAGGTGTTGATAGTACATTAATCGTGGGGAATTTTCAAGTGCCATACTAGTCACGTCTGATTATGTGGTAGTGTTTCAGTTAGCCGCCTTTCTTTTGCATTCGTTTCCACTCAACGTAATGTTGACATCGGACTCACTTCGTTGCTTATGTCGACATCGGCTCGCCTCATTGTCAGTTGTTTAAGAGATAATCTTCGTTGGCTGCTGAACAACATATTCCTTGCGAGAAGGGTATGAGTTACATGGGAATGTAGCTTTTCTCGACGCGTTTCATGGATGAAATCCTCTCGGGTTACCGGTAGAGTCGTGGCGTCGTGTTGTCGCAAAGTTTCGACAACTTTCCCACTCGTTATTTTCAAGCAAAGTGTCTGTTTCACGTCCTGTTTCTTCCTTTATAGCCACTGGACTGCAGACTCCTTTGCCGACGGCCCACCTTGTCGGCCAATAACGTGCCTCTACAGGAAACTTCGTCCGCCGCTGGAGGTGGTGGAGGGGAGGTACCCTGGTGGAGTGGAGGGGGTCCAGGCGTCATGTCCTAGTGCTGCCTGTTTATTGCGCCCACTGCCTCCACCGCTTTCACATCGGAGAGAACGCCACATCCCATGCCGAACTAAGACGGAAATTGACAACATCGCTATGTACTGTACTCACATTTCCACTGGCTCTTTGTTGGCCGAATCCCAGAACCCGTTGACACGAGATAGCACCGTTGTCTCTTCCAAAACGAACACGTGCTCTTCCAAACACCCGGATTTCTCTTCTGGACTGTTTTGTTTCTTCTCCTGGCTCAGCTGGAGACCACGTCTTACTTGTTTCTCCGAATATCCATTCTTGCAAAAGGTTTCGCGCAGAGGCTGGAACTCGTTAGTCGCACTTTCCTTGTCGCATATGGTGCGTGCACTGTGTACCAGTGTGGTGAGCACACACTTGCATTTCGCTTATTAAACTGTAATTAAAACAACTTTGCAAAGATGGTTACATACAGTGCTTTTTAACGGTAATCTGGAAACGTCTCGCAGCGCGTCAATAGCACTGTGAAAACGTTCACATTATATGGCACATTTAAATATAAACTCATTGTTTTCATATGAATAGATGAGTTGAATGCTAAAAAAGTCTGCCTCTCTGAGCACATTGTCGAAGGAACGTAAAACATTAATCGTCTTCTCCATTTCCTAGTGAAAACAAAGAAAAAACAAGTAAAATTCTAGTTTTGTTTAGGTTCTACTCTTGAACTGGTTATGTCTGACCTCGCGTGGAGTTAAGATGTTATACACTGAACTTTCAGCATCTGGTACAGAATTTTGTGTTCTTTCTAACGTAACTGAATATACATCTAGGACGCTCCAGAATGAAATAACTGAGCAACGCCAGAACATTATCCAAAATAATTTATAAAATATGCAGCAAAAACCTATGAAAGTTTAGTTAACTTCTTGACATTACAAGATGTTGTAAGCAAGCTGCAGTAGTTTCTACAAGGTGCAAAGTATATATAGATCTCGAAAATGCTTTAAAATATCTCCTTCATTATGTCACGATAAAACGACAAGTTTTATGCAGCTTGCTTAAGGAATTGAAACGTATTGCGGTTTTTGGCAGACCATAATCTACAATCCCTGTAAACCGTATGAGGGAGATTGTTGTGCCTTGGTAACACTTCTTAGACTTCAGCCTCTAGCCAGCCCTGTAATAAAAGTTTAATATATTTTCTTACTCCATTTTTAAATGATGGCATTCACTTCTCATATGTTGCAATCTTTTTCTGAAATTAAAAAAAAAATCTACTTCGGATCATCAAGGTTTTCACAAATGTGAAAACATGTTCCAAAGTACAACATGATCATGTACCTAAGAACACATAATCGACCCAAATCTAAAAGCGTTGCAGATCACAAACTCTTGTAAAACTATATTTGATAGTCTATCTGTTACATTATTAATCTATTACACAGCAATAACCAGTAAGTGAAATCAAAATATTCAGAAGTATTGTCAAAAACCATTTACAAGTTAAATAAATTCTAAAGCACAAGCTGTTGGAGACTGACATAAATATCCATTTTCAAGTCAGGTACAACTGTTAAAGAAGCTCAGTACATTTGCAAGTGTCAAATGTTGCACTGTAAAATTATTTCTATTTCAAGATACAAGGCGGTGCATGAGCGACGAAGTAAGGCCTAACTATCCATAGATTACATAAATAATTCTAAAAATCTACAGCATTTTATTCACCATAAAGTTCTGTACCTGAGGTATTGACAATTTATTTCAGATAGGTTTAATTATTGTGCAGTACGTAAATATGTAGAATGCGAAATATTTACAGATGCTTCACAAAACACAACCTCATGTTTAACAACAACGATTACAGTGGCTAGAACTGCTTACGGTGGTCTCTAGCCCGCAACCTTACATCTGGATCTAAAATGAGTTACTGGACTGAAATAGCGACGGAAAACATCATGTTTTCCTAGGAATACTATCCTGAAGTTAAAACTCTCTCCCCTACTGACACTGTACTCGTTACGTTATTCATGTTCTGTTCCCAACAACCAAGAAACACATCTCTGTCATTTACAGAAAAAGAATATTTTCTTCATTTCACACGTTAGCGATAATTTCTTATTTATGTTGCACGTGAGTATCAAACCAGAACTGATTTCAATGTAATGTAAATCGAATCTCAAAAAGAGAAAAAGTTTTGACCAGTAAAAGTTGTGTGTGTGGTGAAGTGTCATATCAACCGATACTGTAACAGACTTCATGGGCTATACGTAACGGACCCGTTGTTTGAACTTCAAGCATGTACAGACAACAATTACTTTTCGAGTAAAAATTTTCTGAATGAGACTATATATCGCTCCGAACTTTGTCAACATAATATATAGACAGATAATGCGCTTGTAGAGATAATGTATAAAGAGACAATAGGTTTGATCACCGCGCCTGTGTTGAGACTTACGAACTGATCCAAGAACGAAAGTAAAGAATAGGTACAATTTGCGTTGTCTAGAGAACTTTGCTTTGCATGATGATACATTCGTGTCAGGAAGAAGAGGGTATAAATTTACGCAAGACAAGAGGGACTGTGTGTAGACCTTTCAGGTAATTAAAATACAAATGCAAACACAGGTTATTTTTCTGTCGCAGAGCTCCAGATCACAATTCGATTTCCCTGTAGCATATGCATCACATTTATCAGTGCTGTAATGCAGTGTAGGAGTATCAACAGGCGCAGAAAATTAGAGTAGAGTGCTAGATAATAGTTTTCGCCGTTGTTGCAACCTTAAATACTATTAATTTGCCACTTGAATAGCGTTAATCCTCTGATATAAATTTATTAACCCGCAAGAAACAATAACTGAGAGAAATGAATCTTTTTGAATACTGTTCCAAGATTGAAAACTCACTCACAGAATGATACACGGCGTGAACCCGAACCCTACTGACGAAATTCTGTAAATTGTTCACGAAAGTTCAGTATTTTGGTATAAAGAACCGGTAGTTTAAGGAATAATTATATTTCATTTGATTCTTGCCCTATTTATCACTGTATTTGTATTGCACTCAAAATATACGCGCAACAGTACTCATGTCGACGATATGCACTTAGTGGTTTGCATGAAACAAACTTGTTGCATTTACTCAAGTTCAAGACAATAATAGTGTCAAGCTTATTTTTCATCTTGAAGTCCGCAGTCAACACTGTCTCGGGTTTGTTTTTCCGTAGGTTTTAAGTTGAACATTAACGGGGATATACTTCACTATCGATAGGTTTGCTGATGAAGACTGCCGTTGAGCGCCTTGTGTATGGTTTCCCTGAAGGCAATGGGAAAGTGACACAACGACGCTTTACAGATCGGTTCTCGCAGCGCCGATAACCACAACAAAGTTCTTTTGCACTACTATCTGTTTTTCATAGTACCGCTTCTGATCGAAACCGTGCTGCTGCTACGGTCGCAGGTTCGAATCCTGACTCGGGCATGGATGTTTGTGTTGTTCTTAGATTATTTAGCCTTAAGTAGTTCTAAGTCTAGGGGACCGATGACCTCAGATGTTACGTCCCACAGTGCTTAGAGCCATTTTAACTTTTTGTATAGTACGATAATTGACTGCACGTCACAAGCTTGTTCCCTTATGCGAATTTATAACAGAAAATGAATACATCATACATTAATTATCGAGTTACCAGAAACTTGTGTAAATTGAAACGAAACTGGAGCGTGCCTAACATTACGTCTTACCGGGAATGATCGAGTTCATATAAAAATGTAATGCGAAAAGCCATTAATTCATCGAGTTGAAGCTGAAATTGAACAAAAATCTTAAGCGGAATAAACCTAGTACATTACAGATGAAATTACCTTCAGACAACAATATGTAATCTTGGAATATCAAAAAACATAAAATTTTTAATGTTCCCAGATTTCAGTACATACTGTACTGACCTGCACTGAAACAATTACTGATATTCACAGAAACAAATAAAAATGCTCCCTTATTGGCTTTCGAATACTAGAGCACAAAGAGTTTTGAGGTGTGAACGAAATCTAGTAAACACGCTTCTGGCAGATTTAAAAGTTTTCACGAGGCCTAAATGCTTCACCCAAGTAAATCAACCTACTGTTTCGTGGTAGGTCGTAGTCAGCTGGCTCACAGGCGGACACTGTATAACGCTTTTATTTTACTGGGAGTATTAAATAAACCAACGCTCATTTTAACATGCAATTAGGATAAATATTCGGAGGAAGGCAGTATTACTTATGAACACTGCAAATACACCTTACTCTGTAGTAAAAAGATGAGCAAAACATGGAATGAAAACTCTTGTATTACTGCAAATGAATGTATAACACACGAAAACAGTTTCAGACACAAACTATTTCAAAATACACAATATTTTGTTATGAAAATGTATTTGATAAAAGTTTTTATTTTCGGTTTAACCTTGTTAAACCAGTGAACGTGTGATTTAAAACGCCTAGACGTTGCGTTACGTGACATAGAGGACAACAACGAGCAGTAGCAAATATAAATTAAACATAAAAATTATTTGTTCATCAAACGAGTTCTTTTGCAACAAATGTACGAGAGGAGAGCTTCTAACAGTAAAAATGGCTGACGAAAAAATACTTAGCTCTGGTAGATGGTGTATCATTATTCCACGTTGGCAGCCCCTTAACCAGAAGGGTAATCATTATTAAGATTTGCCGCTGTTAATGTCCTTTTGAAATTGGCAGTTGGTGTAGCAAAGGAGAAGTATGTAAGCTGTCTAGAGTTCTAGTAGTCTGAAGTACCTGTAGTCGACGACGTAGAACAAACATGCTCCATATTTATATTCACAGTTCATAACACACGCTTAGTGTCGCTTAGTGTCAACAAAGTCCACACGGTAAACAATCCACACACCTGTCAAATAGGACAGCTTTTTAATTTCTTTGTGAAATAATGGTCCATGACAGGAAGCATAATTGTACTTTAACTACACATTCCACGTTGTGCATTAAAAACAGTACACTTAGGAAACCTGTCTCTTCACTGTTCTCAATTTGCAGTTTTCACATTATTATTATTTTCTAATATAACATTTAACAACGAGATTCACTTTGATCTACACATTTATTAAGCATACAGTCCGCGCTACTCACAGAAACCAATCTACTTAGCAATCACTCTGCTCCACTGTCCGCACGTTGTAATTTTCAACTTACTTTGTGACAGTTACTATCAGTTTAATAAGTCAAGGCTGCAAAATACTAACGCGATTCTTTACAGACGAATGGAAAAACTGTTAGAAGCCGACCTCGGGAAAGATCAGTTTGGATTCGGTAGAAAGAATGGAAGACGTGAGGCAATACTGACCCTACGACTTACTTAGAAGCCAGGTTAAGAAAAGGCAAACCTACGTTTCTAGCATTTGTTGACTTAGAGAAAGCTTTTGACAATGGTGACTGGAATACTCTCCTACAAATTCTAAAGGTGGCAGGGGTCAAATACAGGGAGCAAAAGGCTATTTACAATTTGTACAGAAACCAGATGCCAGTTATAAGAGTTGAGGGGCATGAAAGAGAAGCAGTGGTTGGGAAGGGAGTGAGACAGGGTTGTAGCCTATCCCTGATGTTATTCAATCTGTATATTGAGCAAGCAGTAAAGGAAACAAAAGAAAAATTCGGAATAGGTATTAAAATCCATAGAAAAGAAATAACAACTTTGAGGTTCGCCGATGACATTGTAATTCTGTCAGAGACAACGAAGGACTTGGAAGATCAGTTGAACGGAATGGACAGTGTCTTGAAAGGAGGATATAAGATGAACATCAACAAAAGCAAAACGAGGACAATGGAATGTAGTCGAATTAAGTCGGGTGATACTGAGGGAATCAGATTGGGAAATGAGACACTTAAAGCAGCAAAGGAGTTTTGCTGTTTGGGGAGCAAAATAACTGATGATGGTCGAAATAGAGAGGATATAAAATGTAGACTGGCAAGGTTAAGGAAACGTTTCTGAACAAGAGAAATTTGTTAACATCGGGTATAGATGTAAGTGTCAGGAAGTCGTTTCTGAAAGTATTTGTATGGAGTGTAGCCATGTATGGATGTGAAATATGGACGATAAATAGTTTGGACAAGAAGAGAATAGAAGCTTTCGAAATGTGGTGCTACAGAAGAATGCTGAAGATTAGATGGGTAGATCACATAACTAATGAGGAGGTACTGAATAGAATTGGAGAGAAGAGCCGCGGTGGCCATGCGGTTCTAGGCGCTGTAGTCCGGAACCGCGCGGCTGCTACAGTCGCAGGTTCGAATCCTGCCTCGGGCATGCATGTGTGTGATGTCCTTAGGTTAGTTAGGTTTAAGTAGTTCTAAGTTCTAGGGGACTGATGACCTGAGATGTTAAGTCCCATAGTGCTCAGAGCCATTGTTTGGAGAGGAGTTGGTGGCAGAACTTGACAAGAAGGAGGGATCGGTTGGTAGGCCATATTCTGAGGCATCAAGGGATCACCAATTTAGTATTGGAGGGCAACGTGGAGGGTAAAAATCGTAGAGGGAGACCAAGAGATGAATACACTAAGCAAATTGAGAAGGATGTAGGTTGCAGTACGTACTGGAAGATGAAGCGGCTTGCACAGGATAGAGTAGCATGGAGAGCTGCATCAAACCAGTCTCAGGACTGAAGACCGGAACAACAACTACTTTGTTAGAGTTACTTTGTAAGAGTTATTTTATGAAAGTTACTTCGTAAGAGTTACTTTGCGGGATAATAGTCCACTAATTGAAGCACCTTAATTATTACCTTTTTTAACTTTTTATGCATCTCAAAAAGACGTTGTTACACATGAAAACACATTTCATCAGAAAGCATCATGCTATAAGCATGCCATTCCCTTTCTCGTGCACGTCAATGAGCAGTGTGCGCATTTCTCTTTTTTAAAAAATTTTTGATTATTTTCCGAATCAATAACTTTTTATGCATCGAAAACAGACCTTGTTACACACGAAAACACATTTCAACAGCAAACGTAATGCTATAAGCATGCCAGTTCCTTTCCCGTGCACATCAATGAGCAGTCTGTGCACTTCTCTCTTTTTAAAACATTTTTGAAATGTTTTTTTCGAAACAATAACTTAGAATTTTTAAATTCTTAAAGTTGTTTTTAATTTTTAAGGTTTATTCCGTAGACACTGCCGGCAGATCTATTTGTTACCGTGATATATGCACATGATGTTCCTGTTTTACGCTCTAGCCGTAGCACTACTTACGGGCGTTATTACCGAAAAATTTGTCAAGTGTCACCATCATATTATTATTATACAGATTGTTTTTCAAAAGAAGTTTCTGTAGTTTTTATCCCAAAATTGCTTGTTCTCATTCACCGTTCGTGTATCCACCAGAAGACCACCAATCATTCGGTCGAACCCGCGCATCATCAGAGCATGCGTAAACCGTTCACAGGCAAACTATTCCCCTGTTAGCGATTCCGTATAGATCGAAGAAGCGAGGACGCGCGATTTTCAGTTTCAGCTTCTCCGTCAACAGCTATTTACATGACGGATCTGGTGCAGGTAGAACATCCCTCCAATTTTGAGCAACCATTTCTTGGTTTTTCATTCTGACTCAAAATTAGGTCTTTATAGTTTTCATTTATTTTCTCCTTACCAGTCGATCACTATGGTATGATCTGTTTAGGAACCATCCAATATGCTGGAATCCAACTCGTTAATTCTATGACATACCGCATTTTAACGGTTTTTCCTTCTGAGGGACAATGAGTGTTGGGTAAAAAGCTTGCGAACTTTTTCGTTCTAAAGTTTGTTATATGAGTGCTAATATTTTGATATTCTCATGTAAAAGTTTTAATATATTTTTTTAATCTTAAAATAATTTACCAAACCAGTTTATTTCTCAGGGCTGTTGTTCCTTCTGAATTTATTGTTATACAGATGTTCCCCTGAAACCGGTATTGACCCAACAGCTCAGAAAACTAGAATTGATAAAAATCATTCATGCAGTCAGCGCGAAATTTATTCAAGAGAAAGAGTTTCACAGACTGAATGGTTCAAATGGCTCTGAGCACTATGGGACTTAACATCTGTGGTCATCAGTCCCCTAGAACTTAGAACTACTTAAACCTAACTAACCTAAGGACATCACACACATCCATGCCCGAGGCAGGATTCGAACCTGCGACCGTAGCAGTCGCGCGGTTCCGGACTGAGCGCCTAGAACCGCGAGACCACCGCGGCCGGCCTTCACAGACTGAGCAAGTCAGTAACGCGTTAGAATCCTGTGGCTCTTATGCAAGCAGTTATTTGGCTTGCCACTGACTGATAGTTGTTGGATGTCCTCCTGAGAATATTGTGCCAAATTCTGTCCAATTTGTGAGTTACATCGTCAAAATCCCAAGATGATTGGAGAGCCCTGCCCATAATGGTCCAAACGTTCTCAATCGGGGAGAGATCTGTAGACCTGGCAAGCCATGGTAGGTTTTGGCAAGCGTGAAGACGCGCTGTAGAAACTGTCACAGAGCCAAAATGTAAACTCCTGATGTCTTGTCATGAAGTGAAACAAATGGGTACTAGAGCATCGTCGACGTACCACTGTGGTGTAAGAGCGCCGCAGGTGACAACCTACTGTGAAGAAAAATAGCACTCCAGATCCTCATTCCTGGTTGTCGGGTCGTATGGCAGACACGACTTCGCTGGTCATCAAGGTTCAGTTCGAAGCGGGACTCATCACTGAAGATAGATCTACTGCAGTCAATGATATTCCAGGCCGGAGGCATGTGTGGAGTTGCATCAGACAATGGTGGGATAGCAACCTGACAGTCACCCGCCATATGGTTTGACAACCAGGAGCAATGCTCTGGGCTGCCATTTGATTTCTAGTACATCCTTTTCTCATTTGCTGCACCCTTACAGCACAGCGGTACGTCGACGATATTCTACACGACATTTTGTTGTTCTTCTTGGCAAACCACGATGGACCTACTTTTCAGCAAGATAATGCCCAGCCGCTCAAGGCGAGAGTTTCTACTGCCTGTCTTCGTGCTTGCTAAACCCTACTTTGATCAGCAAGGCAGCCGGATCCCTTGCACATCGAGAACATTTTGAGCATTATATCAGCTCCGGATTTTGACGATGTAACGCGCCATTTGGACAGAACTTGGCATGATATCCGTTAGGAGGACATCCAACAACTCTGCCAATCAATGGCAAGTCAAATACCTGCTTGCATAACGGACAAACGTGGACAAATGTATTATTGAATTGTGAAAACAGTGAAGCTCTTTCTCTTGAATAATTCACCCAATTTGTTTGTCTGTACATGTACATCACATCTATTGATTTCCGTCCCCTTCGGATAATTCCTACGTGGTGCGTCTTTTTTTTCTTTTTTTTTTTCTTAGAACGTATTTCTCGCCAATAACTTAGAAAAATCTTTCAGATATGCATCTCTGTTACAGACGCTCAAATGTCGCTTTTAACGTGCTGGAACTGACAGTCCAGACAATCGTTCTTGAGAAAGTGTTGACCTATGGTACGTCTTTAACCACTTCACTTATGAAAAACTCCTACCGCCACTAGCTACGGATCAGATTAAATATAAATAGGGCTTAATCGAAAAGTTCACAATTCAAATAAATATATGGTAACGAGGACAATATTTGATAATAACAGTGGTCCGTTGTAAGCAAACATTCGCAATGATCTCGCGAGCGGTATGTTTGTGGACCCATTTTTACTGGAACATTTTTGTTTCCGTTATCGTAGCCATGTCAATTTTCACTACTACGAGGTCATGGTGAGAAGTAAAAATGGTTCAAATGGCTCTGAGCACTATGGGACTTAATATCTGAGGTCATCAGTCCCCTAGAAATTGGAACTACGTAAACCTAACTAACCTAAGGACATCACAAACATCCATGCCCAAGGCAGGTTTCGAACCTGCGACCGTAGCGGTCGCGCGTTTCCAGACCGAAGCGCCTAGAGCCGCTCAGGCACACGGGCCGGCTGAGAAGTAATGCCGCCGAAATTTTTATGCTGTTTTCGATATAGATCGAGATATTACGTATCTTGCATAGTACTCGTTCGACTTTCGCGCTTCCCTGCGGCAGGTTGTAACCCTCTGCCCCTAGAAGGCTCCCAATTGTAGCGTATAACGTGGCAGTGTGTGAATGCGTGAATTCCTAAGGGACCAAACTTTTGAGGTCATCGGTCCCTAGACTTACACACTACTTAAACTAATTTATGCTAAGAACAACGCACACTCCTGCCAGAGGGAGGACTCGAACCTCTGGCGAGATGGGCCGCGAACGTGACAATGCGTATCGTAACTAAGTCGGTGCCCTGGAAACAACGTGCTGTAACTGAGTTTCGGGTTCTAAGAGTTCGTCCACACATGGAGCACTCTCTTCTTCAGCATTACGATACCAGACCACATACGAGCGCGGTGACATCTGCAACAATCCGTCGCGACGCCGTGGTTTCACTGCCATCGACCCATCTCCCGTAGCGTCCCGACTTGGCTCCCTCCTACTTTCGTCTTTTTCCAGAACTTGGAGAACAGCTTAGAGGACTTCGCTTTAATAATGATGAAGCGGCGCAACCAGAGGTGAGGTTGTGGCTCCGTCAACAAAGTCAGACATTCCACAGTAACGATTCCAATAAACTGGTGTCTCGTCGGGTGACTAAGTTGAGAAGAAATACACTACGTAATGGAAAGTATCCGGAAACCCCCAGAAACATACGTTTTTAATATTAGGGGCATTGTGCTGCCAGGTACTCCATATTAGCGACTTCAGTAGTCATTAGACAGAACAGAATGGTTCGCTCCGCGGAACTCACGGTGTTCGAAGGTGGTCAGGTGATTGGGTGTCACTTTTGTCATACGCCTGCAAGCGACATTTCCACACTCCTAAACTTCCCTAGGTCCACTGTTTCCGATGTGATAGTGAAGTGGTTCAAATGGTTCAAATGGCTCTGAGCACTATGGGACAGAACTGCTAAGGTCATTAGTCCCCTAGAACTTAGAACTAGTTAAACCTAACTAACCTAAGGACATCACAAACATCCATGCTCGAGGCAGGATTCGAACCTGCGACCGTAGCGGTCTTGCGGTTCCAGACTGCAGCGCCTTTAACCGCACGCCCACTTCGGCAGGCTGATAGTGAAGTGGAAACGTGAAGGGACACGTACAGCACAAAAGCGTATAGGCCGACCTCGTCTGTTGACTGACTGAGAACACAGACAGCTGAAGAGAGTCGTAATGTGTAATAGGCAGATATCTATGCAGACCATCACACAGGGATTGCAAACTGCATCAGGATCCACTGCTAGTACTATGACGGTTAGGCGGGAGAAGAGAAAACTTGGATTTCATGGTCGAGCGGCTACTCATAAGCCTCGCATCACGCCAGTAAATGCCAAACGACGCCTCATTGGATAAATCAACAGCGGAAAAACGTGTGGAGCGACGAATCACGGTACACAATGTGGCGATGTATGGCGAATGCCCGGTGAACGTCATCTACCAGCGTGTGTAGTGCCAACAGTAAAATTAGGAGACGGTAGCTTTATCGTGTGACAGTAAAATAGGAGGCGGTGGCTTTATCGTGTGGCCGTGCTTTTCATGGAGGGGCTTTGCACCCCTTGTTTTTTTGTGTGGCACTATCACACCGCTGACCTACATTGATGTTTTAAGCACCTTCTTGTTTCCCACTGTTGAAGAGCAATTCGAGGATGGCGACTGCATCTTTCAACACGATCGAGTGCCTTTTCATAATGCACGGCCTATGGCGGAGTGGTTACACGACAATAACATCCCTGTAATGGACCGGCCTGCACAGAGTACTGACCTGAATCCTACAGAACACCTTTGGGATGCTCTGGAACGCCGACTTCGTGCCAGGCCTCACTGACCGACATCGGTACCTGTCCTCAGTGCAGCACTCCGTGAAGAATAAATTGGCTGGCATTCCGCAAAAAGCCTTCCAGCACCTGACCGAACATATGCCTACGAGAGTGGAAGCTGTCATCAAGGCTAAGGGTGGGCCAACACCATACTGAATTTTAGCATTACCGATGGAGGGCGCCACGAACTTGTAAGCCATTTTCAGCCAGGTGTCCGGATACTTTTGATCACATAGTGTGTGTGGACATGAAGGATAGAGGTTTATAATGTTAACGCTTGTTTTATTTCAAAAGTTTAAGAGTTCTCACATGAAAAATTCGGAGACATTGCTGTTCAGCACGTCCTCGTAATTATCGCACAGCCTGTGTACTAATTTTGCACTTGGGAACCCAAAGCAGCCACTTATGCCTCTTTGCCCTTCAACCGGCCCTGAATATTATGCGTGCCTGACATTAACAGCCATACAGTAGTAATGCAATAAATAAAGCCCTAAAGAAATACTATTCTGGGCACGGTAACCTTCCAGATACACTGAATTCATTTAATTTTAGTGATTTAAAACTGTCGTAACAGCATCAAATGGACCAAAATCAGTCGAATCCGATTATTTGTGTCTACTACCCCATCCATTTTAATGGACTCAACCATATTTCACAGTTACAAAGAAATAGAATAAAAGCCTTTAACACTTTTTCAAGACGTACTGGTTTTCATTAACATCAATCAACATTCGTGTAAACGATTGATTGATATCCAGTACATGAAATCGTGGAATCTCCTAGTAGTTGGTCTGAAACAGAAACTCGTATGAAACCATGACATTTTTGATCTCAATGGTTTCAGGAAATGTTCTAGATATCAATGTGTAGACTGTTAATGAGTCATTACAAACTAGCTACCAGAGTGTGAATTACTGCTCCAGCTGTTATGAGCCTCTAAAGATTTCAAGAAACTAGGAGACAGTTAGTAAGAAATATTGCTAGCCCTTTGTATATATAGCAGAACCTTGTTGATGGTAGGTAGGGCTGCAGGTCAACCGAATAATCTGTAAAGTCATAAAACATTGAATGTCTTGACTTGGGTGCTTTAAACGCACACATTATATTTATTTTCAATTAAAGACACAAACTGTTCACGTTTTCACGTAAAGGTTGATTATATTTTTAAAAATTAATGAGATTTATACATTAAGGTAATCGGTACATTTCTTTCCAACCAGATTCGTACTTCGTTGATTTGTAGCACGCTTACGAAGGATAAGTGTTACGTCCTGCCCCCATGAACCATCGACCTTGCCGTTGGTGGGGAGGCTTGCGTGCCTCAGCGATACAGATAGCCGTACCGTAGGTGCAACCACAACGGAGGGGTATCTGTTGAGAGGCCAGACAAACGTGTGGTTCCTGAAGAGGGGCAGCAGCCTTTTCAGTAGTTGCAGGGGCAACAGTCTGGATGATTGACTGATTTGGCCTTGTAACAATAACCAAAACGGCCTTGCTGTGCTGGTACTGCGAACGGCTGAAAGCAAGGGGAAACTACAGCCGTAATTTTTTCCGAGGACATGCAGCTTTACTGTATGATTAAATGATGATGGCGTTCTCTTGGGTAAAATATTCCGGAGGTAAAATAGTCCCCCATTCGGATCTCCGGGCGGGGACTACTCAAGAGGACGTCGTTATCAGGAGAAAGAAAACTGGCGTTCTACGGATCGGAGCGTGGAATGTCAGATCACTTAATCGGGCAGGTAGGTTAGAAAATTTAAAAAGGGAAATGGATAGGTTGAAGTTAGATATAGTGGGAATTGGTGAAGATCGGTGGCAGGAGCAACAAGACTTTTGGTCAGGTGAATATAGGGTTATAAATACTAAATCAAATAGGGGTAATGCAGGAGTAGGTTTACTAATGAATAAAAATATAGGAGTGCAGGTAAGCTACTACCAACAGCATAGTGAACGCATTATTGTTGCCAAGATAGACACGAAGTCCATGCCTACTACAGTAGTACAAGTTTATATGCCAACTAGCTCTGCAGATGATGAAGAAATTCATTAAATGTATGATGAGATAAAAGAAATCATTCAGGTAGTGAAGGGAGACGAAAATTTAATAGTCATGGGTGACTGGAATTCGGTAGTAGGAAAAGGGAGAGAAGGAAACGTAGCAGGTGAATATGGATTGGGGCTAAGGAATGAAAGAGGAAGCCGCCTGGTAGAATTTTCCACAGAGCGCAACTTAATCATAGCTAACACTTGGTTCATGAAGGCTGTATACGTGGAAGAATCCTGGAGATACTAGAAGATATCAGATAGATTATATAATGGTAAGACAGAGATTTAGGAACCAGATTTTAAACTGTAAGACATTTCCAGGGGCAGATGTGGACTCTGATCACAATCTATTGGTTCCGAACTGTAGATTAAAACTGAAGAAACAGCAAAAAGGTGGGAATTTAAGGAGATGAGACCTGGATAAACTGCAAGAACCAGAGGTGGTACAGAGTTTGGTTCAAATGGCTCTGAGCACTATGGGACCCAACTGCTGTGGTCATCAGTCCCCTAGAACTTAGAACTACTTAAACCTAACTAACCTAAGGACATCACACACATCCATGCCCTAGGCAGGATTCGAACCTGTGACCGTAGCAGTCGCACGGTTCCGGACTGCGCGCCTAGAACCGCGAGACCACCGCGGCCGGCGGTACAGAGTTTCAGGGAGAGCATAAGGGAACAATTGACAGGAATGGGGGAAAGAAATACAGTAGAAGAAGAATGGGTAGCTCTGAGGATGAAGTAGTGAAGGCAGCAGAGGATCAATTAGTTAAAAAGACGAGGGCTAGTAGAAATCCTTGGGTAACAGAAGAAATATTGAATTTAATTGATGAAAGGAGAAAATATAAAAACGCAGTAAATGAAGCAGGCAAAAGGGTATACAAACGTCTCAAAAATGAGATCGACAGGAAGTGCAAAATGGCTAAGCAGGCATGGCTAGAGGACAAATGTAAGGATGTAGAGGCTTATCTCACTAGGGGTAAGATAGATACTGCCTACAGGAAAATGAAAGAGACCTTTGGAGAAAAGAGAACCACTTGTATGAATATCAAGAGCGCAGATGAAAACCCACTTCTAAGCAAAGAAGGGAAAGCAGAAAGGTGGAAGGAGTATATAGAGGGTCTATACAAGGGCGATGTACTTGAGGACAATATTATGGAAATGGAAGAGGATGTAGATAAAGATGAAATGGGAGATACGATACTGCGTGAAGAGTTCGACAGAGCACTGAAAGACCTGAGTCGAAACAAGGCCCCAGGAGTAGACAACATTCCATTGGAACTACTGACGGCTTTGTTAGAGCCAGTCATGACAAAACTCTACCATCTGGTGAGCAAGATGTATGAGACAGGCGAAATACCCTCAGACTTCAAGAAGAATATAATAATTCCAATCCCAAAGAAAGCAGGTGTTGACAGATGTGAAAATTACCGAACTATCAGTTTAATAAGTCACGGCTGCAAAATACTAAGACGAATTCTTTACAGACGAATGAAAAAACTGGTAGAAGCCGACCTCGCCGAAGATCAGTTTGGATTCCGCAGAAATATTGGAACACGTGAGGCTATACTGACCCTACGACTTACCTTAGAAAATAGATTAAGGAAAAGCAAACCTACATTACTAGCGTTTGTAGACTTAGAGAAATCTTTTGACAATGTTGACTGGAACGCTCTCTTTCAAATTCTTAAGCTGGCAGGGGTCAAATACAGGGAGCGAAAGGCTATTTACAATTTGTACAGAAACCAGATGCCAGTTATAAGAGTCGAGGGGTATGAAAGGGAAGCAGCGGTTGAGAAGGGAGTGAGACAGGGTTGTAGCCTCTCCCCGATGTTATTCAATCTGTATATTGAGCAAGCAGTAAAGGAAACAAAAGAAAAATTCGGAGTAGGTATTAAAGTCCATGGAGAAGAAATAAAAACGTTGAGGTTCGCCGATGACATTGTAATTCTGTCAGAGACAGCAAAGGACTTGGAAGATCAGTTGAACTGAATGGACAGTGTCTTGAAAGGAGGATATAAGATGAACATCAACAAAAGCAAAACGAGGATAATGGAATGTAGTCGAATTAAGTCGGGTGATGCTGAGGGAATTAGATTAGGAAATGAGACACTTAAATTAGTAAAGGAGTTTTGCTATTTGGGGAGCAAAATAACTTATGATGGTCGAAGTAGAGAGGCTATAAAATGTAGACTGGCAATGGCAAGGAAAGTGCTTCTGAAGAAGAGAAATTTGTTAACATTGAGTATAGATTTAAGTGTCAGGAAGTTGTTTCTGAAAGTATTTATATGGAGTGTAGCCATGTATGGAAGTGAAACATGGACGATAAATAGTTTGGACAAGAAGAGAATAGAAGCTTTCGAAATGTGGTGCTACAGAAGAATGCTGGAGATTAGATGGGTAGATCACATAACCAACGAGGAGGTATTGAAAAGAATTGGGGAGAAAAGGAGTTTGTGGCACAACTTGACAAGAAGAAGGGACCGGTTGGTAGGACATCTTCTGAGGCATCAAGGGATCACAAATTTAGCATTGGAGGGCAGCGTGGAGGGTAAAAATCGTAGAGAGCGAACAAGAGATGAATACACTAAGCAGATTCAGAAGGATGTAGGTTGCAGGACTGAAGGCAACAACAACACACGTAGGCCTTTCACTAGCAATAACACAGTCTAAGTCGTATCCTCCTGGCGTTCCAAGTAACCGATTGTTATGTTCAGTTGCTTTCTGGGCTTTGTAGGTGTCATAATATCTTCAGACAGCGCAGTCCTCGTCAGCTACTCCATCGTGACTACCTTCATTGTCTGCAGACGCACATAGGCGAGAAGTTCGTCATCATTTCGTAGCCAGTAATTTACTTATATAATACCTACGGTCGAGCACCCTGGAATTTATACGAATACTTCAACACCAAATTCAGGAGTAATATTTTTCAACGATTCGTTTTTATCCGTCATATGCAGTGAACCTTCCTTTTTTTTCATATACACCACTACCTACTTTACTATCGATGTCAGTTGACACTGACCACAATCGGGGCCTATTTAATACTGTACAGCGCATTGTTAACTTATTAAATGGCACTTTGCCAGGATCTATGCACGTCAGTTGGCTGAATTTAAATTCAGTGATTCTTGTCGTAGACTCTTACGCTGTTACATCCGAAGTATCAAATACTGTACAATTATTGTAGAAAAAGAAAAAATATCCTGGTGAATCTGAGAGCCGAGTTAATGAGGGCTCAATCAGTGAGGTTTCAGTGCGCAACGACAGTTATGATGCATTTCGTTTCTGTTGGCTGTAGCTCAGTGATAACGAGTCGAGACGATTGTTAAGATGCTCGAGGAAGGCTGACTGTAAATTCAACTGACAGTCTCCCCAGTGTAGCCTGTTTATTACAGTGAGAAACACTTCGTAGGTAACATTTCTGTTGGAGCTAGGAAAAGTTTTAATTTCTTGTCTGAATTTTAAAGATAATTTCATAATTATAATAATTATAGCCACGTCAGCAGTTTATAAGTCCAACAGAATATTTTTCTATAAGTTATATCCTGCTGTAATTGCAGGTCTGCTGATCGTCCTGTCTTAATAATGAATCCCTTCACTCAACTTTTTCTGTAACAACCATTAATTATAGCTTTCTTGACTTACCTGTAGCTCTCTCTCTTCTTAACTGTTAATCTTACTCTATGCTTAGAACTTTAATACATAAGTTAAGACACACGAATGCTGCGTATCTTGTAGATACGAATAACTTCTACGTGCCTTCTGCAGCAGAGTGTTTATTACTCTTTATAATCATATTCGGTATACTACTTCTACTTATTTTAGGTATCTACTGTGGTCTAAAAAAAGAAATAATTCTATGCCATAAATCATATTGAAATATACAATGTGCTATAGTGGCTGAGATCTTACCTGCAGGTTTCCCATATTTTATATGTATTCAGCGGCGTTTGTGCAAGTACTTCTACACTCATAATTCTTTGCTTGACTACGGATCAATGCACTTGGTTTTGTTGCAAGATTTGACTGATGGATCATGATAACTGTAAAAGGTAAAGGGGAACACACACACAGGCAGTAGTAGCACTTTGATGTCATATATACACGGTGTCCCATTTATCTTGACCACCCAATACAACTGTTTGTCCAGATGCAAATTACAAAATGTTTCAAGCAAATGTTCTTTAGCCGTCAGGGGGACATCAATCAGCATGATTGCCTTCGTTGTAGCTTTGTTTTTTACAAAGATATGAACAGCGGTATGACTTTTTTAAATGGCACCTGTATTTTTTATTCGGTACTTCATTTCCTCTCCGGGATACCCACTTCGTTTTGGTAGACTTGGGAAAGATCTGTAAGTTTTCCGCTCAACAAATTATTCGAAGTTTTAGATCAGTCCTAAATAAATCCCCATGCGTCACTCCTTCTGTTCTGTCGAGGAGTTCCTTGAAAAATTCAGCTGTTTCCTACGTTGTGTTATTGACTGTGTTTACTTAAACTTATGGTTTGTCTTATTTTGGGTCGATCAACATTTTATTTTACCTGTTATTACTTTCATGTTGTAATTTCATGTACTGACATGTTCCAAGACCTTGGAGATTTGCTCCTCAATTTGGTCTTACGGAACTGGACGTGTAAAATAGTTAAGCAAATATATCGTACCGGTGAAGATTGACGACAAAAATTCAAAACTGCTCAAAATTAACAATATGTAAAATAAGGATGTGCTTTGTCACCCATCTTTTAAAAATGTAATAGCAAGCGACGCTCAGGTATTAGGAAATTAGGTCTGTGAATACAGATACAAAAAAGGTGAATCTAATTTTGTGCAACCTTACCTGCAGACTGTCTAGCTACGACTGCCTCCGACGGTGTAGATGCGAACTAGGCTACATTCTGTTAAAACTGATATAGGGAAACTCAAAATAGTGTCTAGTCTTACGTTCCCAAAAACTGAGTAGTTCAAAAATGGTGGAAACAGTTTCGTTTAAGAACTAGAAAACACTATTTTATAAAGTATGTAAGCCGTATAAGTACCATGAAATCGTAATGTACGAAGACGGAATGACAGTATAGACCTACAAAGCTGATTGCACAAGGGAGGAAATGATTCCAAACTCTCAGTGGATACTTTGGTGCAGTAACTAAAAATCAATACAAAACTGTATAACAACAATTTGTTAGTGGCCATACAGTAAAAAAACGCAGTAGCAGCTGGGGAAACACGCATCTTAAGCGAGAATGCTAAGTACCAAGATTGCAAACTAGGAATGAATAAATAAGAAGTCCTCTACATCTGAAAGAGGCTATAACCGAAGCATTAGAACAGACAGTTACCGTGGTACGAAGATATGATATGATGAGAATGGAGAAAGCCCATTGGAAAGAAAAGGATGTACCGTATGTTCCAAAACAAAGAAAATAAAAAAGAGCGAATACTGGTCTTTCGGAAAAATGGAGTGGGTCTTCCGATGCAGATGAGAGATTTAAGGACTGATGTTTGGAAGGCTATTGAGAGCTTGAGACTGAAATGAATATTGTATAATTGATAAGCACTGTAATACACCCGATATGTGTAAATCTAAATGTTTGGAACTAAGTTACTTTACACTGACACATTACCAATCAAATTATAAAAATGCATCAGGATAAGAATTACTAGCTTTTGTTTAGCTAATTGTACGGTTTTGTATTGATACAAGACACATTCAAATTAAATATTTAGTCTTTAAAAGTAGCATCTTTGTAAGTGCTGAGTGATAGAATAGTTGGTGATGTGTATCGGCGTAGATAGCAGATATTAATGTATTGTGATCATGAAACATGCCCGGCTATTTACATATATGTTTAAACTTCAGTGAATGTCGAATTTCCTTGTTGTTTGAACAACCTACAAGGTAAGATCAGTGTCGACCCTCAATGCTTGCTTGTACGAATTTATGTTTGATTTCTAACAATAATCCATAAGTTCACTCAGCCACTAGACCAGTTTAAGTAAGAAAGTGACTGGTGTGAACACTGATATACCTATTGATACACCTTTAATCATAAGTATCTCTCCAAATGATGCTAAATGTTATTTTCTTTAAACAAATAAAAGTATTATCTTCTAAATAACCTTGAAATCGTGAGCTAAAGCCTTAATTTTTTATGTATGAAATTAGTGAAATACTCGTGCCACTTTTGTTGGCTATGTCTATGGTCACTTTCAGAACTCAAAACAATAATCGTGTTAACTAATTTAATAATATTGAACCTTGAATTGCTGGTGTATCCACCTATTACCACAAAAAATAAAAACGGTGAATAGTTGAGGGAGCATGAACGAGAACAGTGTCGTATTTAAGTTTACAAAGATAATGACACGTTAATGGCTCTGAGCACTATGGGACTTAACATCTGAGGTCATCAGTCCCCTAGAACTTAGAACTACTTAAACCTAACTAACCTAAGGACATCACACACATCCATGCCCGAGGCAGGATTCGAACCTGCGACCGTAGCAGTCGCGTGGTTCCGGACTGCAGCGCCTAAACCACGTGGCCACCGCGGTCGGCGACACGTTAATTGTTCATCCTTTTATAACTGTAATGAGCTGATAAATGTTACAAAAAAAAGGCAAACGCAAGTTAAAAAGGGGATGGTGCTTGATTGGCAAAGCATTCATTGGGGTGGGAACTATACAAATTCTCCCCTGAATTAATTGGTCTTACGACGCCAACTGACTTTGTTAACATGAATCCAGTATGAGACCTAATTCTATTCAAATGGAATCAACTACGACCAAGTACACCACAAACTGTGGTTCACGGGGAACAGGGAGCTGAAGAAGAAAACGGCAAGCTGTGGGAGAGGAGTGGCGATCTGCGGCAGCTGTAATGTTGTGGAACCTCCACAAAAATTCGAAAACTACACGGACTGGAGTTTCGATTATGAGAGCGTGGGAAAGTTCCCTAACAGAGGCCTGAAATCCCCACAGATTTCAGAGTGGGGCACCAGTTCGCTGGTCTGGCCAAACCAATTTGACTTACAGGCATGATGGAGCATGCTGGAACTGTCAAACGTCAGACAGTCGACTCAGGACGAATAAGTTCACTCTCATGACACGTGATATATCCAAGATGATATGCAGTTCTACTGTCGGTGGAGTTGGAAACTGCCACTGGCTCTTAGTCCACCACAAGTCGCAGACCACTAGTCTCACCCACTAGGGGAAGACCTGAAGTTCTCCGCCAAGGATGGACCAGAAGACGAAGAAGGCAAAGAATCACAATACCTTTCAACCAAACTTCTATACGGGACCCAAAATAGCGAAAAACTGCCTTCACGTTGTACAAATCAATCGAACTATCCTCTACTCATTGAATCTCCCCTCTTACTGTTCTGTTGGCCTGGTACCCAATCTAGACCCAGAGCCGGGGTTTCCACGCTGGGGGGCAAGTCTCTGCTTTTCATAACGTGAGAGGAGCCAATCAGCGACTGAGAATCTCTCTCAGCTAAGAAAAGAAACTTTCAGACTAGGGCGGTGTCATTCTCACAGTAAGCATGACCATGTTCCGACAAAAAAGCCTACCTAGACAGGACCATAGTCCCTCATTTACAGAGAGTTTCCAATTTTTGAAACAAGGCTGTTCAGCTCCCCAGACAGTCCTGCCTGTGAAATATGTTTTTTCCATTGGCGACATCCTGGCATCAGTGCAATTACTCTTGCCTCCACTAAACACATGCATGAGCCATTCTCTTCATATCTTCCCATCTTCTACCATGAGAATGCTTGGAGTTTTATGACAGTACCACCACCTGCACAAAAGCTCCACCAACCAGTTTCTGCCAACTGGCTACCTGGTAAATGGTATGTTTCCTGGCCCAGGTATAATGTTTTGTGAACTGGAGCCCTCCTGTTGGGAAGAGGGGAGTGCCATGGCCCAAAGTCCCTCTGCAGGTACAATCCACAGAGCGCTCTTCCCAGAAACGCTCGTACAGCCAGGTCTCTGGACACAGCATTTATGGCCATAATCCATCTTTCTCCTTGTTCTCTGTTGCCTCCACTATGGCCCCTCGGGTACATGTTCTCCACGGGCTACACATGCAGTTATATGAACATTCTGCCCACAATTTCCTCACGTTAAAAAGACATAAACCACACATACCAAATATATTACTGGAGAACACCGAGAGCATGACCAAAAACATGAATATTAATCTGACTGACAGTGTTGTTAAAGTGACAGATAGGCGTGCCACCCCTCACTATCTATTCATCAGTTATCATCAATTCTGATGATTCTCAAATGTTCTATTCCTTTGACGTCTACACATTTTGCAGATATGTTGAGCTTAGTTGTTTTGTGTTTTCACTATACAATTTGTTACTGTGAATAATTTATGGATGCATGAATTGTGTAGTACTGGCTCATTTTTGAACAATAATACTGTTGGCCGTGTGGTATATTCTACTTTCTCGGGCATGGATATGTGTGATGTCCTTAGGTTAGGTAGGTTTAAGTAGTTCTAAATTCTAGGCGACTGATGACCTCAGAAGTTAAGTCGCATAGTGCTCAGAGCCATTTGAACCATTTGTCTTTGAATACGAGGCATTAACGTAGGCGAACGTTAGGTCAATGTATTTTATCTTTGAGTCTGAGGCATTACTGTAGTCAAATATTAAAGTCGGTGTACTAAGTGTAACAGAATTGAAAAGTAAGATACAGATTTAAATTACCACTATTAGTTCTTCCTAAAAGAATGGATGTTAAGTCTTTTTTATTTATTTATTTTGTAGCTAGTAGACTAGGACCCTATGGTGGCAAAGTATAGTTATTGCAGTCAGTGCTGCACAACTACTTAACACCATGAAATATATAGACAGTGGCGTAGATGAACCATAATTAAAATATAATTACTATCTGCCATTAGTTTACATAGTTCAAGCATCATTAGTTACAGTAAGTTTTTGTAACGGTAGTGGTGTGCTAAAGTGAGGGCGTAGTAGATAGCCAGTAGCCCTCTTCATCTGACGACTACAATTTTTTCTTAAGTAACTCCAGCGATTGGTTTGTTTTTTATTGAGTAACAATAAAGGCAACTTGTTATTTTCATTCTTGATCTTTATATTTCAATGTTTTATTAATGTGTTTTGATTTCTTTCAATAATGTATGTGCTATGTGTATTATAATTGAATCAAATATTTTTCTGAATAATTTTTTTTAAAAAAATATGAATGCTTTCCCATCAAGAGACAGTTTAGCACTTCGTTTTCTTCGCAGCATACTAAAACACCATCTTATTTATCAGTAACTGAAAACAGTACATAAACAGTCATTGCTGCCTTAATATCTATTGTGGCCATTGTAAATTACACAGTAGTTTTTTCTCTCAGAATTCCACGGAAGAAAGTAGTGCATTCCTACTAGGCGTTCTCTGGAGCGAACCCATTTTGATGCTAACTCCGAACTGTAAGGATGCTTCAGTGCCGGTATCTGAAATGCAGAACGTCATCTAGCCTTTCCCGACCAGTGCACTGAATAGTTGTTCAAATTAATAAAAAAATTAATAAATAACACCAAGGCCCTTCGGCCGTGTATTATACACAAACGATTGAAGGTTAACAAAGAAGATGTTAACGCAGGTTTTGGAACTCAGAGAGGAACTAATATGGAAAAATTTCTGAATTTGAAGACGCAAAGGTGAGTCGAGAAAGGGGATTGGACAAATACAGAAAATCAAGAGAATGAAAGACTTGCATACAAGTATGCTAAACAAAGTTGGAGGCTGAAGTAAAACTGGTCCAGTGATGCCCGACAGATAAATAAAGTGCCAGGCAGTTTCAGAAAGAGTTTTTCAGTATGACGTTCCACAAAGAAAAAAAATGCTAAAAGAATTCATGTACTGAAGCTCGTTGACAAAGCATCCTATCCACAATGCAAAAATGATGAAAGTGGTCTGTATGAGATAGAACGAAAAGTAATTCACAGTATTTTTCGAGTCCTATAGCTGTGACTGGAAGGTTCGGAACTGGCTGACTGCTTGTTCTAGTATCACCTGTCAGATGTCGCGAGGAAGACGTTGCCGTGACAACAGCAGCATGAACTCAAACCAAAAATGATCCATGTGGTATACTTCTACACGGCTGAGTACTAACGAAGTTTGGTTTGCTTTTTGCGGGGGAAAACGCTCAGCTAAAAATGACTTCACACTGAAGTGTTTGCAAAGCATGAGCTGTAGCAACATCTCCAGGCGGTTTATTTACTGCGCTGTGATCCATCTCAAGATTGCTCATGAAACACATGTGAGCTGGATGATAAGTGTGACACCATCACAAAAAGTTTGAGTAATTCAGCCCATACCAGCGATCCACCACAGGACTTATTTGCAAATCTCAACTAAGGCGTTCCACGTGACACATTTATTTATTCTTGAAATTTACAGCCTATTGTCTGGGAAACAATCATACACCACACAACTTAAATTTTTGTGCTTAATTGAGAGTGTATATATTACTTATTTATAGGTGATGCTTAAAAAGTCCCTCCCGAACACGCCTCGAAGGCCCAACGGCACCGACCGGCCGCCGTGTCATCCTCAGATCACAGGCGTCACTGGATTCGGATATGGAGGGGCATTTGGTCAGCACACCCCTCTCCCGACCGTATGTCAGTTTCCGAGGCCGGAGCCGCCACTTCTGAATCAAGTAGCTCCTCAGTTTGCCACACAAGGGCTGAGTGCACCCCGCTTGCCAGCAGCGTTCGGCAGACCGGATGGCCACCAATCCAAGTGCTAGCCCAGCGCGACAGCGCTTTACTTCGGTGATCTGACGGGAACCGATGTTGCCACTGCGGCAAGGCAGGCTCCTTAACAAATTATCTATCTACTAATACACTCTAAGGAAAAAAAGACGCACCATGTAGAAATTATCCGAATGGAACGGAAATTGGTAGATGGGATGTAATGTACAAACAAATGGGTGCAATATCAGAAAAAAAGAATGATTCATTCAAGAGAAGCAGTTTCCCAAACTGAGCAGGTCGCAAACGCCTTGGTCCACCTATGCCCCCTATGCAACCATTTATTCAGCTCGGTAGAGTTGTTGGATGTCCCTCCGAGGGATACCGTGCCAAATTCTGTCCAGCTGGCGAGTCAGACCGTCAAGTTCCCAACCAGATTGCAGGGACCTGCTCCAAACTTTCTCATTTCTGCAGAGATCTGGCGACATTGCTGGCCAAGGCTGGGTTTGGCAAGCATGAAAAAAAGAAACAGAAACTTTTGTGTGTGCAGGCGGGTATTTTCTTGATGAAGTGTAGCCCAGGATGGAGGACTACAAAATGGGGCGTAGAATATCGTCGACGTACCGCTGTGTTGTGAGGGTGCCGCTCTGAAAAGAAATAGCATCCCAGATCGTCAATCCCGACAAATAGGAGTGATGGTCAGAGATGCCACTTTATAGCAGGACCCGGCTGGTTGTCACGCGTGGCACCCTTACTGCACAGTGGCACGTTGACGATATTCTAGGCCCCGTTTTATTACCCTTAATTACAAGTCACCCTTTGTTTACATTTCAACAAGATAGTGAACGCCTCCACACGGTGAGATTTTCTACTGCTTGTCTTCGTGCTTGTCAAAACCTACCTTGGCCAGGCAGGTCATCGGATCTCTCTCCAACTGAGAACGTTCGAAAGTAGTACAGTAGGGTAAACATAGTCATGTGTAGGGACTGTGGTTGTTGTGAGCGGACGCAAGGAGAATTGGCCACTCTTCGGGGGCAGGTGGAGGCTTTGTCTGTTAGGCTCATCGAGCTCGAGGCGCAGGCGTCGGCTCGTAGTGGCGTTGGGGCAACTGTGGTGAGACCTATGCCTACTTCGGTGGCCTTGGAATCACATGGAACCCCTGATGTCGCTGCGTCTTCCGGCAGTGAGCATCTTACCGGTCAGCCATCACTCCAGGGTGAATGGCGGACAGTGGTGGGCTCGCGCGTGCCTGGCCGAAAGGCGAAGGTGGGATCTGGCCGCGTGGCAGCTGCCTTACCCCTTTCCAACAGGTACGGGGTGCTTCCTAGTGGTGATGACATCGTTTCCGAGCCACCACAGGATGCCTCGCCTGTTGGGCCAGTGGCCGATTCTCCGGCAAGGTCCCGACGGTCACAGAGGGCGGGCCTATTAGTTATAGGGAGCTCCAACGTTAGGCGGGTTATGGAGCCCCTCAGGAAAATAGCGGGTAGGTCGGGGAAGAATGCCAGTGTGCACTCGGTGTGCTTGCCGGGGGGTCTCGTCCGTAATGTGGAGGAGGCCCTTCCGGCAGCTATTGAACGCACTGGGTGTGACCGGCTGCAGATAGTAGCACATGTCGGAACGAATGACGCCTGCCGCTTGGGTTCTGAGGCCATCCTTGGTTCCTTCCGGCGGCTGGCTGATTTGGTGAAGACAACCAGCATCGCACGCGGAGTGCAAGCTGAGCTTAATATCTGCAGCATAATGCCCAGAGTCGATCGCGGTCCTCTGGTCTGGAGCCGTGTGGAGGGTCTAAACCAGAGGCTCAGACGACTCTGCGACTATAATGGTTGCAAATTCATCGACCTCCGTTATTGGGTGGAGAACTGTAGGGCCCCCCTAGACAGGTCAGGCGTGCACTACACACCGGAAGCAGCAACTAGGGTAGCAGAGTACGTGTGGCGTGCACACGGGTTTTTTTTAGGTTAGATGGACCCCCCTTGGGCGAAACGATAAAATACCTGACGGCTTACCAGAGAGGACATTATCATCGTTGATAAAGAACGTCCGTCCTCAGAGACCAAAAACAGGAAAAGTTAACGTAATATTGGTAAACTGCAGGAGTATCCAGGGCAAGGTTCCTGAATTAGTATCTCTTATTGAAGGAAATAGTGCGCATATAGTATTAGGAACGGAAAGTTGGTTAAAACCGGAAGTGAACAGTAACGAAATCCTAGACACAGAATGGAATATATACCGCAAGGATAGGATAAACGCCAATGGTGGAGGAGTATTTATAGCAGTAAAGAATTCAATAATATCCAGTGAAGTTATTAGCGAATGCGAATGTGAAATAATCTGGGTTAAGTTAAGTATCAAAGGTGGGTCAGATATGATAGTCGGATGCTTCTATAGACCACCTGCATCAGCAACCGTAGTAGTTGAGCGCCTCAGAGAGAACCTGCAGAACGTCGTGAAGAAGTTTCGTGATCATACTATTGTAATAGGGGGAGACTTCAATCTACCAGGTATAGAATGGGATAGTCACACAATCAGAACTGGAGCCAGGGACAGAGACTCTTGTGACATTATCCTGACTGCCTTGTCCGAGAATTACTTCGAGCAGATAGTTAGAGAACCAACTCGTGAAGCTAACGTTTTAGACCTCATAGCAACAAATAGACCGGAACTTTTCGACTCCGTGAATGTAGAAGAGGGTATCAGTGATCATAAGTCAGCGGTTGCATCAATGACTACAAGTGTAATAAGAAATGCCAAGAAAGGAAGGAAAATATATTTGCTTAACAAGAGTGATAGGGCACAAATCGCAGAATATCTGAGTGACCACCATCAAACGTTCATTTCTGAGGAAGAGGATGTGGAACAAAAATGGAAAAAATTCAGAAACATCGTCCAGTACGCCTTAGATAAGTTCGTACCGACTAAGGTCCAAAGCGAGGGGAAAGATCCACCGTGGTATAACAATCATGTACGAAAGGTACTACGGAAACAAAGAAAGCTTCATCATAGGTTTAAGAGTAGTCGAATCATAGCTGATAAGGAAAAGCTGAACGAAGCGAAAAAGAGCGTAAAGACAGCAATGAGAGAAGCATTCAACGAATTCGAACATAAAACATTGGCAAACAATCTAAACAAGAACCCTAAAAAGTTTTGGTCATATGTAAAATCGGTAAGCGGATCTAAATCCCCTATTCAGTCACTCGTTGACCACGATGGCACCGAAACAGAGGACGACCGAAGAAAGGCAGAAATACTGAATTCAGTGTTCCGAAACTGTTTCACTGCGGAAAATCGTAACACGGTCCCTGACTTCAGCCGTCGCACGGACGCCAAAATGGAAAATATTGAAATAAACGATATCGGAATTGAAAAACAACTGCTATCACTTAGTAGCGGAAAAGCATCCGGACCAGACGAGATACCCTTAAGATTCTACAGTGATTATGCTAAAGAACTTGCCCCCTTTCTATCAGCAATTTATCGTAGATCGCTGGAAGAACGTAAAGTACCTAGCGACTGGAAGAAAGCGCAGGTCGTTCCCATTTTCAAGAAGGGTCATAAATCAGATGCGAATAATTATAGGCCTATTTCGCTTACGTCAATCTGTTGTAAAATAATGGAACATGTTTTGTGTTCTCGTATTATGACGTTCTTAGATAATACAAATCTCCTTCATCATAACCAGCATGGATTCCGCAAACAGAGATCATGTGAAACTCAGCTCGCCCTATTTGCCCAAGAAATTCACAGTGCCGTAGACACTGGCGAGCAGATTGATGCCGTATTCCTGGACTTCAGGAAGGCATTTGATACGGTTCCGCACTTACGTTTAGTGAAAAAAATACGAGCTTACGGAATATCGGACCAGGTTTGTGATTGGATTCAGGATTTCCTAGAAGAAAGAACACAACATGTCATTCTTAACGGTTCAAAATCTGCAGATGTAGAGGTAATTTCGGGAGTACCGCAAGGAAGCGTGATAGGACCTTTATTGTTTACAATATACATAAATGACCTAGTTGACAACATCGGTAGCTCCGTGAGGCTATTTGCAGATGACACGGTTGTCTACAAGAAAGTAGCAACATCAGAAGACTCGTACGTACTCCAGGAGGACCTGCAGAGGATTAATGCATGGTGCGACAGCTGGCAGCTTTCCCTAAACGTAGATAAATGTAATATAATGCGCATACATAGGGGCAGAAATCCATTCCAGTACGATTATGCCATAGGTGGTAAATCATTGAAAGCGGTAACGACCGTAAAATACTTAGGAGTTACTATCCGGAGCGATCTGAAGTGGAATGATCACATAAAACAAATAGTGGGAAAAGCAGGCGCCAGGTTGAGATTCATAGGAAGAATTCTAAGAAAATGTGACTCATCGACGAAAGAAGTAGCTTACAAAACGCTTGTTCGTCCGATTCTTGAGTATTGCTCATCAGTATGGGACCCTTACCAGGTTGGATTAATAGAAGAGATAGACATGATCCAGCGAAAAGCAGCGCGATTCGTCATGGGGACATTTAGTCAGCGCGAGAGCGTTACGGAGATGCTGAACAAGCTCCAGTGGCGGACACTTCAAGAAAGGCGTTACGCAATACGGAGAGGTTTATTATCGAAATTACGAGAGAGCACATTCCGGGAAGAGATGGGCAACATATTACTACCGCCCACATATATCTCGCGTAATGATCACAACGAAAAGATCCGAGAAATTAGAGCAAATACGGAGACTTACAAGCAGTCGTTCTTCCCACGCACAATTCGTGAATGGAACAGGGAAGGGGGGATCAGATAGTGGTACAATAAGTACCCTCCGCCACACACCGTAAGGTGGCTCGCGGAGTATAGATGTAGATGTAGACATCGAACAACTGTGTCAGTCAATGCCTAGCCGAACAGCTGCTTGTTTGAAGTTGGGAACTTTAATAGTGGCAACTATTTATTTACTGCTCGTACAAAATGGATACGTGTTTCCAAGTTTTACTGACCTTCAAAGTGATGTCGAAGTCGTAGGATACTCTTAGCAGTTCCAGATGTGTAGATAGTTCGAGCGGTCCAGTCTATTGCCCGACGAATTTGTAGCAGTTCTGAAGCGAATGCTGTGAAGTGTTTCCTTCAGTTTAGAAATGGAGTTGAGCTTACAAGGGCTTAAGTCAGGGGAATGCAGTAGGTGGTATAGCAATCAGCAGCCCCCTCAGTCAAACAAATCAGTAACAGCTTGCACTGTACGTGCTTGAGCATTGTCTTGCAAGGTGATGGTCAGGTCCTGCAGAAAATGTCTTTATGCTGTTCATTTTTGGAACACAGCCTACGATCAGCTTAGATACGTTATGCGTGAAAAACGATAGGCCTACATAACTTTTCGATTCCAATCAACATTACTCGATCTTCCATAAACATCGAAACGACACCCTACGTATTTTTGGCTTGTACACCCTCTCAGATACCTTGTGAAAAAATTTTGACGATTATTTTTCGGTCGCTGCATGTTCATCAGATGGTTGCCGATGTGTGTGGTTGCAGTGGCACCACAATAATGTGCCGGTGAACTCTCAGTTACTGACATGAAAAGCTGACAGGATGAAATATGGTGAAGTGATGCTGGTGACAAAACATCCAATGAAGCACAATGAAGTTTGTAGTAGAGCTATTGTGATACTTATAGGCCTCCACCTTTTTTGAGGGTGGGGGTGTGGAGGGGGATGGGGGGAAGAACGAGAAGTGGAGCCCCTAGTATGCTGACCAATACAGATAGTTCTGCTGTCACCAATGCAATAAGATTAATATTTGTATCGAGAAGTCACAGATTGCAAGCTTTTGATCTGTCCGTATGTCTGAATGTGACAACCCTCGAATACAGTCCCGTTGTGGAAATTGTAGACAGACACCATCCTCATGCACATTGTTATCTCGTTGTCAGATATAAGGATCATGCTTTGATGATAATAAGTGTTACTGGAGATGCTAAACAACAAACTGCAGTCAATCAAATCTACCATCCATGCATGGCGAACTCATACCAGCCATCTCAATGGAGGTGTTGTGGTATGAGACGCCAAATGCGGTGTATTGAAACTCGGCAAGAACACTCCAAATGATTTATTGTTATTTAGCTACAGTGCTCCGTTCACATTGGTCTGCGTCACAGGGCCCCCCAATGCTGAGGAAGCACCCCAGTGGCCTGTGCAATGCAGTGCCAGACTTGCCCGGCCCGCTGAGTTCCAATGATGTCAGGATCAGTGGCCACCGTCAATGTTGAGCAGTGCTGCTCTGCCAGGGGCTTGAGGCTGATCCTGCTGCTGCTTCTTCCTCTCTGGCGTAGCTGAGAACGCGGCAGCAAGCGCCTGCAATCCAGGGTCCGAATCTACAGCCCTCACCTCGGAAGCATCCAGCGTGTGTTGGGAGTCAAGACGACTGCCCGCAGTAGCGATCCTGAAGCGTGGCCCGCCCTGGCTGGCTGCGGACCCCATGTCGGCCTCAGAGGGTCGAACCAACGACCCACTGTGGACTGGGACGCTGACGCCCCATCTCCTCCTGCGTGTAGCCTGGTGGTGTGATATGCCCCCGCCGTCCAGGAGAGCTGCCAAACTTGAATGAATCTTATTAGAAAATGGCACCTATTTGTACTCAGCTGTGTGGGTCTATTTTGCTAACGCACCACTTCGCATCACGTATGCATAACACTTAGGTTGACCAGTGGCCCTCTTCTGCCTGTGACTTGCGCCGTGGATACTGCTGTGTACGCCTTCTCCGGCACTTCTACTCCCCAGTGGCCTCTATTTGCCTTCACAACTGCTGGTATGCGTAACTTACTGTAATCCCACCCGCACCTGGCTGTAACTTGTGCTCCGAACATCGCAAAAAACTAACTTTCCCTATCCTTAACGGTGGTGCCGCTACAGAGGAAAGTGATGCTCAATAGGTTAAGAGCAACACACTATCCACTGACATGCAGTTTCCTCCTCTTACAGAATAATCCACTTGTAAGTGAATCATATGGAATACCATTTTCGGTACCAGGAACTGACACAAGCCAGGAGCAAGGGGGGAGGGGGGGAGGAGGAGGAGGTTTCATGGGCCCGTGTCCGAAGCAACGTTGCACTCATTTACAATTCGTTTTTGGTAATTTCTTCTACTTTTTCTTTAAATTTTGGTGATTTTTGAAATAGTTGATACATTTGTTTAAAAGGATTTTATTTGATTTACGGTTTTATTCTTGCTTATTAATTCACTTTTTCGTCGGATTGTATGCAAGTTTATTTTTTGCTAAATGTTTTTCTTGCAGGAATTTGATATAACTACCAAGTGATCTTCGAGTCAGAAATTGATTTAGTATCGGCATAATTCGTGCCAGCAGAAGAAGTCATAAGATACAGTGCGTATTATTAGGCTATTTATAACTTAAATGTTAAACTGTGACTTTACGGCGTCACACAGAGAGCCGGTGTTTGAACTTCCTGCCGTGGCCGGCAGCTGGAAAGAGCGCGCAGCCAGACAGCAACAGATGTCCACCAGCGGCGAAAGAGGGCTCTGCAGTGGATGACGCAAGACACTTCGACGCTCGGTAGGGAGAAGCTGACGTGAAATCCGGTCGCCGTCCTGCAAGGAATAAACGGTCCCTGCTCACTGACGTGAGGGGAACGGAGGACCTGTGTAGACATTGACTCTGATGGCCCAGGTTTTGGAATGTGATGGCAAATAATCGGCACAGAGGATGGGGCACAATAACGTTGAGGTAGTTGGAGCGAAAAGTGTCATTTGCTGCAGACAGTGTTGTACTAACTTGAGATGAAATATTGTGTCTGCTGCATGCACTCTGCCTTCGGTACTAAATTTCTAACTGTGTCTGAACATTTTGTCCTAGGCGCTGAGAGTTTTGTGAACTCGGTGTATATTAACGAACTTGTCTCTTGGGGTAGTTCGGATTTTCTCAACCGGTAGGGCTTTCTTGCCACTGGAGTTGCGCTGTACCTCTGTTTCTACATGGAAAAAGGAATCTTGATTGCACTGAAAATCAAAATGAAGGTTTGAGAATACTTATCAGTTGCGAGAAGCAGTGACTTGACGAATGAAAAATTTCCACAAATGTTAGTTTGTTATTGTAATTGAGCTTTCTAGTTAACTTATCGTGCTCTTGTTGCCTTTTCATGTGTCAGTCACTGACTACTTATAGTTGTTTATCCCTTGGCGTATGGTGTATAAGAAGTGTCCTTAGTGGTTGGTTGAAGTTAAATGCGTTTACCTGAGTTACTACTATTGTAGAATTTTACCGTGGAGAGGTCTGATGAAGAAAATTGCTCCGAACACATTACTTGGCTAGGGCGGTTAGGGCTTGTTTCAAGTGTTTGTTGTTTGATTGATCAGCGGTTAGGATGTAATTAGAAATATTGGCTGAGGTCGGTATATTGACGACGAATTAAATTCGGACTAAATCAGTGTGGTAGACTTGTCATTTGTAACCTTTCTTTCCTTCTAGTTTTGGTAACTGGGCAACGGTTGAAAATCTGAACTCTAGAATGTGTATTTGTAATGACATTTTTGGGCATTATTACCAATTTGCAACAGGCTTCGGAAAATGTGTAAAGCTGACCTGTCAAGATACGTTGAAATTGTTCTAGGCAAATCTGTTGGTTACAAAATAGTATGGTACGGTTGTTGAATTGCCACTATGTAGTATTTCTGTTTTTGCAATTGACCCCCAATGTTGCTAAGAAGGAAAACAAGGGACTGATATTTCACCGTTATTATGGATATTCACTGATATTATGTACTTATTTTCTTATTTTTAAATTATTCTGACTTTTCAAGTTTGATGTTCTAAGAAAGAACGGAAGTAACTGGTATTTAACTGCTATCCTGGATGTTCATTGATATTATGTTTTTATTTCAGATTTTGTTAGTAGTAGCGTATTCTATGTGTCTCACGCCATCCTGGAAGTCGAGGTGGTCAAAAGAAAGTAAATGAAATTTGTGATTAGATTAGATTAGATTAGTTTTGCGTTCCATAGATACATGCTGAGGAGATCCTTGTGGATGTGGAATATGTCAACTTTTTTTTTAGCTGAAATAACAATACTATGAATACATAGAATACATCATTTGTTTCAATTAAAAATTTCGTCAATGGAGCAGAAGGACTTGGCCACTAGTAAGTCTTTCAGGCTCCTTTTAAATTGATCTTTATTTGTAACTAAATTTTTTATGTTTGCTGGCAAATTATTGAAGATGAGTGTTCCTGAGTAGTGGACCCCTTTTTGAACTAAAGTATGTGCTTTTAAGTCTTTGTGCAGATCATTTTTGTTCCTGGTATTGTATGTATGAACTGAGCTGTTTCTTGGAAACAGAGATATATTATTTACGACAAATTTCATTAAGGAGTAAATATACTGAGAGGCAGTGGTTAGTACACCCAGTTCTTTGAAGAGGTTTCTACATGACGTCCGTGAATTTACTCCACAAATAATACGTATTACACGCTTTTGGACTCTGAAAACTTTTGTTTGACTTGAAGAGTTACCCACAAATATTATACCATATGACATTATGGAATGAAAGTAGGCAAAGTATGCAAGCTTTTTCATTTTTATGTCGCCTATGTCTGCTAACACTCGAATTGCAAATACAGATTTGTTAAGGCGTTTCTGCATTTATTATCAATTTGTAATCCCAGGAATTTAATACTGTCAACCTGTGTGAGCATTTATCCTCTAAACTCAGCATCACCAACACCCCTGCAAGCCTCTTCTTGCTACATAAATTATAAAATTTGTCAGATGCAATGTTAAAAATTTTATGGCTATAAATTTGTAGAATGAAATGTTAAGATTTTTAATTTTCTTTTTATGAATCTGTGAAACTAAAATAGTAAACTACGAATGTCTGGGTACCTGTCATCAGAATCATAGTGATCAGTGAAATAATGATAATGGCGAATGTACAATTCCACTTTAGGGGTGTCCCAGAAGTAATGGTCAATATTCAGGAATATGACAGCAATGATCATTTGAAGGTAAAAGTCTAGTAAAAATGGCCTTTAAAATCCATACCTTAAGAGCTATGAGCACTTACTCATCTTCGATATTGCTAAACAAAGCTCTTCTTCTGCAAGATCTTCGCTTTCTATACTTTGGGAGAAGGTAGTATGGACCAAAACAAAAAGAAAATAATCCTAGATAACGTGGGCTCTAAAGTGCACTCCTTAAGAGCTGTGTGCACTTGTGCAATAGAGGAGATTTATTTTACAGTGTCAGTAGCCTGTTTATGTGATTGTATGTTAACAGCGTAATTATTTATTTCAAGAAGCCATAGAAAATGACATTACTGTTCAGAAAACCATCGCTTTTGCTAGCCGCGTGCGAACAAAATCTGAGAAAAATTATTCCGTCGCTGAATTGGAAGCTTTAGCTATCGTTTGAACATATAACAAATTTCGTTTATTTCTTTCTGGCAAACATGTAAAAGTTTATAGTTATCATCGAGCATTACAATTTCTTATGTCATCAAAATTAAATCATGATAGGTTGAAAAGTTGGACATTGTTTTATGCAAGAATTCCGCTTCACAGTATTCTACGAGGGTAATCCTAAAACCATGAACCATGAACCATGGACCTTGCCGTTGGTGGGGAGGCTTGCGTGCCTCAGCGATACAGATGGCCGTACCGTAGGTGCAACCACAACGGAGGGGTATCTGTTGAGAGGCCAGACAAACATGTGGTTCCTGAAGAGGGGCAGCAGCCTTTTCAGTAGTTGCAGGGGCAACAGTCTGGATGATTGACTGATCTGGCCTTGTAACATTAACCAAAACGGCCTTGCTGTGCTGGTACTGCGAACGGCTGAAAGCAAGGGGAAACTACAGCCGCAATTTTTTCCGAGGACATGCAGCTTTACTGTATGATTAAATGATGATGGCGTCCTCTTGGGTAAAATATTCCGGAGGTAAAATAGTCCCCCATTCGGATCTCCGGGCGGGGACTACTCAAGAGGACGTCGTTATCAGGAGAAAGACAACTAGCATTCTACGGATCGGAGCGTGGAATGTCAGATCCCTTAATCGGGCAGGTGGGTTAGAAAATTTAAAAAGGGAAATGGATAAGTTAAAGTTAGATATAGTGGGAATTAGTGAAGTTCGGTGGCAGGAGGAACAAGACTTTTGGTCAGGTGATTACAGAGTTATAAATACAAAATCAAATAGGGGTAATGCAGGAGTAGGTTTAATAATGAATTAAAAAATAGGAGTGCGGGTTAGCTACTACAAACAGCATAGTGAACGCATTATTGTGGCCAAGATAGACACAAAGTCCATGCCTACTACAGTATTACAAGTTTATATGCCAACTAGCTCTGCAGATGATGAAGAAATAGATGAAATGTATGACGAGATAAGAGAAATTATTCAGGTAGTGAAGGGAGACGAAAATTTAATAGTCATGGGTGACTGGAATTCGTCAGTAGGAAAAGGGAGAGAAGGAAACATAGTAGGTGAATATGGACTGGGGGGAAGAAATGAAAGAGGAAGCCGCCTTGTAGAATTCTGGACAGAGCATAACTTAATCATAGCTAACACGTGGTTCAAGAATCATAAAACAAGGTTGTATACCTGGAAGAATCCTGGAGATACTAAAAGGTATCAGATAGATTATATAATGGTAAGACAGAGATTTAGGAACCAGGTTTTAAATTGTAAGACATTTCCAGGGGCAGATGTGGATTCTGACCACAATCTATTGGTTATGAACTGCAGATTGAACCTGAAGAAACTGCAAAAAGGTGGGAATCTAAGGAGATGGCACCTGGATAAACTGAAAGAACCAGAGGTTGTAGAGAGTTTCAGGGAGAGCATAAGGGAGCAATTGACAGGAATGGGGGAAAGAAATACAGTAGTAGAAGAATGGGTAGCTCTGAGAGATGAAGTAGTGAAGGCAGCAGACAATCAAGTAGGTAAAAAGGCGAGGGCTAATAGAAATCCTTGGGTAACAGAAGAAATATTGAATTTAATTGATGAAAGGAGAAAATATAAAAATGCAGTAAATGAAGCAGGCAAAAAGGAATACAATCGTCTCAAAAATGGGATCGACAGGAAGTGCAAAATGGCTAAGCAGGGATGGCTAGAGGACAAATGTAAGGATGTGGAGGCTTGTCTCACTAGGGGTAAGATAGATACTGCCTACAGGAAAATTAAAGAGACCTTTGGAGAGAAGAGAACCACTTGTATGAATATCAAGAGCTCAGATGGCAACCCAGTTCTAAGCAAAGAAGGGAAAGCAGAAAGGTGGAAGGAGTATATAGAGGGTTTATACGAGGGCGATGTGCTTGAGGACAATATTATGGAAATGGAAGAGGATGTAGATGAAGACGAAATGGGAGATAAGATACTGCGTGAAGAGTTTGACAGAGCACTGAGAGACCTGAGTCGAAACAAGGCCCCGGGAGTAGACAACATTCCATTAGAACTACTGATGGCCTTGGGAGAGCCAGTCATGACAGAACTCTACCATCTGGTGAGCAAGATGTATGAGACAGGCGAAATACCCTCAGACTTCAAGAAGAATATAATAATTCCAATCCCAAACAAAGCAGGTGTTGACAGATGTGAAAATTACCGAACTATCAGCTTAATATGTCACAGCTGCAAAATACTAACGCGAATTCTTTACAGACGAATGGAAAAACTGGTAGAAGCGGACCTCGGGGAAGATCAGTTTGGATTCCGTAGAAATGTTGGAACACGTGAGACAATACTAACATTACGACTTATCTTAGAAGAAAGATTAAGAAAAGGCAAACCTACGTTTCTAGCATTTGTTGACTTAGAGACAGCTTTTGACAATGTTAACTGGAATACTCTCTTTCAAATTCTGAAGGTGGCAGGTATAAAATACAGGGAGCGAAAGGCTATTTACAATTTGTACAGAAATCAGATGGCAGTTATAAGAGTCGAGGGGCATCAAAGGGAAGCAGTGGTTGGGAAAGGAGTGAGACAGGGTTGTAGCCTCTCCCCGATGTTATTCAATCTGTATATTGAGCAAGCAGTAAAGGAAACAAAAGAAAAATTCGGAGTAGGTATTAAAATTCATGGAGAAGAAGTAAAAACTTTGAGGTTCGCCGATGACATTGTAATTCTGTCAGAGACAGCAAAGGACTTGGAAGAGCAGTTGAACGGAATGGACTGTGTCTTGAAAGGAGGATATAAGATGAACATCAACAAAAGCAAAACGAGGATAATGGAATGTAGTCAAATTAATTCGGGTGATGCTGAGGGAATTAGATTAGGAAATGAGACACTTAAAGTAGTAAAGGAGTTTTGCTATTTAGGGAGTAAAATAACTGACGATGGTCGAAGTAGAGAGGATATAAAATGTAGACTGGCAATGGCAAGGAAATAGTTTCTGAAGAAGAGAAATTTGTTAACATCGAGTATAGATTTAAGTGTCAGGAAGTCGTTTCTGAAAGTATTTGTATGGAGTGTAGCCATGTATGGAAGTGAAACATGGACGATAACTAGTTTGAACAAGAAGAGAATAGAAGCTTTCGAAATGTGGTGCTACAGAAGAATGCTGAAGATAAGGTGGGTAGATCACGTAACTAATGAGGAGGTATGGAATAGGATTGGGGAGAAGAGAAGTTTGTGGCACAACTTGACTAAAAGAAGGGATCGGTTGGTAGGACACGTTCTGAGGCATCAAGGGATCACCAGTTTAGTATTGGAGGGCAGCGTGGAGGGTAAAAATCGTCGAGGGAGACCGAGAGATGAATATACTAAACAGATTCAGAAGGATGTAGGTTGCAGTAGGTACTGGGAGATGAAGAAGCTTGCACAGGATAGAGTAGCATGGAGAGCTGCATCAAACCAGTCTCAGGACTGAAGACCACAACAACAACAATCCTAAAAGTAAGGCATCCTATTTTTTTTATAAGTACATAGACCTGTTTATTTCTACAGTGGTTTACATCAGTTTACAGCTTGAACATTTAGCTATTTTTCGACGTAATCACCAATTCTGTCGATGCATTTTTGTAGAAGCTGTGGCAATTATAGTATGCCCATGTCATACCGGCTCGCCGGCATGCTGTTCAGAAAGATGAACCTCGTCGTCGGAGCTGAATCACCGGGACCACAATTAACGCTGACAGGTACTGTACACACAGCTCTTAAGGAGTGCACTTTAGAGCCCACGTTACCTAGGATTATTTTCTTTTTGTTTTGGTCCATACTACCTTCTCCCAAAGTATAGAAAGCGAAGATCTTGCAGAAGAAGTGCTTTGTTTAGCAATATCGAAGATGAGTAAGTGCTCGTAGCTCTTAAGGTATGGATTTTACAGGCCATTTTTACTAGACTTTTACCTTCAAATGATCATTGCTGTCATATTCCTGTATATTGACCATTCCTTCTGGGACACCCCTAAAGTGGAATTGTACATTCGCCGTTATCATTATTTCACTGAGCACTATGATTCTGATGACAGGTACTCAGACATTTCTAGTTTACTATTTTAGTTTCACAGATTCATAAAAAGAAAATTAAAAATCTTAACATTTCATTCTACAAATTTATAGCCATAAAATTTTTAACATTGCATCTGACAAATTTTATAATTCATGTAGTAAGAACAGGCTTTCAGGGGCGTTGGTGATGTTGGATTTAGAGGATAAATGCTCACACAAATTTCATTTAATTTCTTTTGACCACCTTGACTTCCAGGATGGCGTGAGACACATAGAATACGCTACTACTAACAAAATCTGAAATAAAAACATAATATCAATGAACATCCAGGATAGCAGTTAAATACCAGGTACTTCTGTTCTTTCTTAGAACATCAAACTTGAAAAGTCAGAATAACTTAAAAATAACGTCAGTGAATATCCAGAATAACGGTGAACTATCAGTCCCTTGTTTTACTGGCACGGAAAACATTGTTGTGGATGCATTGGTAAGGGCACCGGGTGGCCTTCGGCAAGGCAACACAGAAGCTAACCTTGAGAAAAATTTCAGTATTCTTTACGTTCAAAATGTTGCCTTTGTAAACTTCGTCACTGCATCTGTAAAGGACTTTGCTCATGAGCAAGACAAGGTTCCGATTTGGAAAGATACTAAAAGTAAATGGCATGAAAAGACACACACGAAGATTCGTCATTATTATATGGTTAGAAATAACACACGTCAATCGTTGCACTGTTGATGACAAACTATCGGTACTTTCCATTCCTGACGATTTTGTTAATAAGCTCATCTGATACATTTATTTCAGCTACGCGCATTTTGGTCCACGAAAAAGTTATCATATTCTTCGGACAACTTGTTATTTTAACAACATGGAAAAGAGAATTAGGAGAGTCTTGCCCATGAGTAAACTTTGTCAAAAATCTAAACCGTCTACCATCTCACATTGTGCTCTATTGCTTCCTATTATTCCTACTAGATTAAAAGAATTAGCTGTTGTTGATCTTGTAAGAAAAACATTGAATGGAGTTTCGTACGTTCTCATCACTGTTGAACTTACTTCAAAATTTGTTTCTTTCACACCGTTGCGCAAAGCCCCTGGACGGTTTGTATCCAACGCCTTTGCTAAAAATTTCGTACGTGAAATTGGACACATTGCCAAGGTCATTTCAGATAACGGACCACTATTCCGATCTGCTATTTGGTCACGCATGCTTCGGAATCGTGAAAGCAAACTTGTTTTTATTTCATTGTACTGTCCACATTGCAACCCACCTGAACGCATTATGAAAGAAATTAATAAACTTTGCAGACTATATTGTCACAGAAAGCATCAGTATTGGGACAGTTACTTACACTTATTTCAAAATGTACTGAATGAATGCCTCATGACTCCAATGCCTTATCACCTATTCTTGTACTGAAGAATAAGAAACCACGGAACAGAATCAGAGAGCTTTTGCCTTTTCCGAGTATACGTAAACTTCGACATAAAGACATAATTGATTTGGCTATCAAAAATATAAATTCCGCTGCAGACAAAAGGAGAAAACTACACGGTAAGGCAAAGGCAAAGAAACTACATATTGGTCAAAACGTTCTCAATAATGCCGATTCACTGTCACATAAGAAGGAACATTTAAGTCACAAATTCTTTCTGATTTACAGGGGACCTTACAAGATCCAACGTATACTGCATGATAATTGCGTTGAAGTTGAAACTCTGTGTACTGAGAAAAGTAAAGGATCACACCACATTTGTAATGTAAAACCGTTTATTGAGAAATAACTTGGTTCCTGACTTAGTCTTTGCTATTAAATTTTTCACTTCAAGTTACTGTTACACTTTGTCACATTCAGCATGCAGTGATGTTCTGAAGTTAACTGTGTAGTCAGGAACCTATGGATCATATTAAGACAGTAATTTTACGAGTTCACTTTTATAGGGAACAGTTGACACAGTCTTATTGCGTGTTCATTTTTGCTAGTTAGTTGCATCATTGCGTCACGACTATAAGGTTACATTCTGGTAACATATACTGTTAATGAGGTACAACATTTTGGTTTACTTGAAAAAATATTTTCTATTTAAAGTACTTTCTGAGAGGTCACAGATGACACAGTATTTGGTTTGTGCGAAAACTGCACAGTTATATTACGACGCTACTTATGAGTGACACAATTTTCATTATTGCTTTTACGCTGTATCTGTGTTATGTCTGCACAGTCTCACATAAATACGTTACAGTACAGTACTTTCAAGGTCACGGCATAGCACTTTACTTTTGTATATGACAAGGTCAATACATCGATTTTTGCAGAACGTTGCTTATCAATGACGATAACTATGACACTTGGCACATTTTTACCGTTAAGCAATGACAGAAATTTTCTTACCGCAAGAAGTACAGTTTAGCGCTACATGACTCCCATTTGAGTGATTAATTTTGTACTTGGAACATTTTTAGAAATATTTTTGAACTACAAAGATGCAGAGAAGGTTTTCAGTGATACATTTCATTCTGCAGTTTTAATCTGTAAGATCTGGAGTATAATTACAATATCCCTCATGACGGTATGCCTACTTTGTGTACCATGCATGTGGCAAGCCCAAGGAGCCCTAGCTAATATGGTATTTGCTTATACAGTTCTATACATCGGTACCATATTTCTCTAACACAGAATTACACAAATATCTGGTCATTTAACAGAGAGAAATAAACATTTTTACTACGTCTCTGACGTACGTCTAGGCAATTACACAGTTGGATTACTTCGCATTTAGAAAATTGTACTTTGTCTGCATTTTGTGTACTGTTCACGTTTGCTTTAGGAACCATTGTGATACTGCGAGAGCTGTGAGTGATGTATATTGTATGTGACCTTGACTTAATGCTCTGCTGCGCTTGGCTGTGCGCTAGCCAGTAGGGAATATCCATTGTTATGTTGCCTGTCAACTTCAATGGTGTCGCTTCAGCTACTTTTAAGCTCACTGCACTCCCGCAAGAGCTCACATAGCTGTAGAAAAGAGGGGCCGTTGACCTCACTATTAACATTTCTTAGCAGAACACGCCACAAACGCGACATACACTATTACTTGTAAACATATGATTACACTTTGGAATTTGTGCTTTGTGCCACTTACTGAAATGCTTATGAATTGATGAGAGATATTCTTATGTTTCAACACCTCTCTAGGAGAGTTGAGAGAATTTCTACTGACTTATGAAATGCCACATGGCTGCTGAATGATGTTTTTATGGTTTGCTTTGTACATAATTGTACGAAATTGTGTATTGCAGCATTGGTTCTATGAAATAAAATTCAATACATATGCTAATGTGAACACTTTCCGTCAACAGATCCCTTACATAATAATTTTGCGATCCACATTCTTATAAAAAAAGAGCACTTGGGAAGGAAAGAACAATAAGAAGGAGAAGTGACTAGTAACTAGAACTGGATACATAATTTTTTGGTAGAATAAGTTGTTGTGGAGCACCACTTAAGTGTTAAGATGTCACATGGAATCATTACATTTCACATGGGAGATAGATCTTGTTCCTTGTGCTGGCACTTTGCATAGTTTTGATGATCACAGATGCACTCACTCTATTGTAATCTTACACGTATCTACATCTACATCTACATTGATACTCCGCAAGCCACCCAACGGTGTGTGGCGGAGGGCACTTTACGTGCCACTGTCATTACCTCCCTTTCCTGTTCCAGTCGCGTATGGTTCGCGGGAAGAACGACTGTCTGAAAGCCTCCGTGCGCGCTCTAATCTCTCTAATTTTCCCTTATCTGCATTTCTGTCTTCACTGTAATATTTTTCTGCTTATACTTTCTGGTGTTTAGGTATGAGTTATTGCATTTGCTGCTGCTATTTGTCAGGCAATGTCCTACTCAATTTTACTTTGTATTACTGTGATAATCCAGTTTTACCACCAATTTATTTTTTTGTTTGCGGCATATTGCCTTATATTAGTTGTAATGTTGCATTTGCTTTGCTAATTTGGGTATGCTGCTGCTTGCTTGGCCAATTTGCATTTTGTCATTGTTGTTTGTGCTAATTGTTTTGTGTTGGTGCAGTGTCTTGTTCTCTAGTTTATGTATCTGAGCTCAGTAGATTTAAGTTAGCTTTAGAGGGGGTATGCTACATAAGAAAATGAGGTATGATGAATTGGGAAGAAATGCATTGAGAAGCTATAAGAAAAAGGTGTCGCCAAAACGTATTGTATAAATAGGAATTATTATTTTGAATGAGAAAATGAAGTAGTTTTGGTTCCATACAGACAAAAAGGATTTTTTTTAAAAAAAATGTTGAAGTAAGAGATGTTGGCAAGAATTAAATGAAGCTTTAGTCGGAAATGAAGTAGTTTTGGTTGAAACTAAAACTGATATGAGCATAAAGCAGGTATAAAATGCTCAACACAAGTACTGCAGTATCAAATGTTACACTTACACTTTGACACATTTACACTTGAAAACACAGCCTGTCCTTCCCTTTTGTGTTATTCCGATATGTTTATGTGTATCCTTGTGTGTCTGTGTTCTTCCTATCTCTGTGTGTTTACCTGATAAAATAAATTTGATAGAATTCTTTCCCTCTGATACTAAGCTGCATTCACTATGATGAGGAATACTGTTATACTCAAATGTAATCTCCGTTGTTGTACCGTGTTCTTTATGTTAGGAAGATCTTTAGAAATTATTTATTCTGTTATGCTTCTACTGATATTCTCATTTTTCATTTATTTACTTATGCCATAATTCCTGTAATAATCGTATATATTGTTATTTTTATCCTTTTTGTAAAGCCTGTATTACCACAGATGATGTTTTCTTTACATTAGTAATTGAATTTGTATGCTGTTAAACAGTAACTGTATAGACACCAGTTCTTCAAGTTAGGTAAATAGTAGGGACTCATTTTACTGCAGACCTCTGTCTGTTGGTCATACTGTATAAAGCAAATGTCAAAGATTATATGACTGTGTTATTGCTTGCACCTATGCTGATAATTCACCAAACGACTGGTTAACAGCATTGCACGATACTGCAAAAAAGGAAAAAAGAAAAATTGTGAGTACACAAGTGGTGGTTCATGGACTTGCTACATTATCCTCAAGACTCTTCTATTGTGATTGTGCACACGCACGGTCGCAACAGATTGCTGCTGGCCATCTCTACAAGGACTATAATGGGTCGGCACCATTGGTGGCCCATTACTACCATAATCTCTAGAAGGACTACTGGCGGTCTGCTCTGTGGTGACCCACTAATTCTACCAATATTCTTCAAGACTTCGACTGATTTTGTTGTGGGTCTGCTCTGTTGTGGCCCATTACCAATCTCCTCAATTTAAATCTTCATCTCAAGAGTCAGCACTATGTTTCCATGGGGAGGACAACACTACTTTTTCAAGACTGCATGGTTGTCCACTCCCTATGTGCGCATTTTCTTTTACTGCTCAGCCTTTGTGCATAAAACTGGCATAAACTTCTTTTCTGCTGAATTAGGACTGTCTTTATGAACTGTGAGGAGAATTTTTACTTTATTGACCAACAGCATATTACTTAACCTTTGTGTGCATCTGATCTATTTGATATTATTAACATCAAAAATATTAACAACTTAGTCTTGGCCACTGCCCAAAACACTCTGTAAAATTTCTTTATGGGAGCAGAGGGGCTTTGTAAGTAGCCTGTTTATATGTGTGTATGTTGGCAGCACTATAGACTGTGATTAATATCGCTGACAGCGCTCTGCGTCCTCGGTAAGAGACTCTGTAGTTGGACGGACTAATAGTTAGCAGTTAGCGAGCGGACGGCTTGGACATGTATTCTTCATGGAGACTTAGTGTTGGTAGGACATGCATTGTAAAACGATAATGGTTGTAGCTGGTAATGCTTGGGTAGTGGAATTACTAATGACTATATAATTTTTGGAACTGGATGTTACATGAATAAGGTAAAATCTGCTAAATACAGTGTTTGCTCTTCAACAAAATGTTTCTTTTGCTAAACATATGTCTCCTCGTAGTTAGAGCCTATAGTACTTAGAATCTTTTTACTTAGCTGGCTGTAGTTGCCGCTTCTTGTAAGTGCTGTAGTTCGTGTTATGAAGATTTTCTGTGAGGTAAGTGACTTACGAAAAAGTATGGTTTATTGTTAGGATCTTTTTCAATTCAGGGCCATTCATTTGTGTTAATTATTTGAAGTCATGTTGTAATTGTAGAGGAGTCAGATTGCGTCGGGCTTGTATATTGTGGGTAATAAATGAATAGGTTGAGTTGTCACTGTCAATGAAAATCCCGTAGGTCAGTGTTCAAATGATAAGAATAACCAACGAGACAATAGTTTCAGTTGCACTCAGCAAATTAAGTAAACACTAAGAAGTTTCACCTACTCAGTTGTTTCAGTGGACAGACACAAAGAAGTTTCAACAGTAGCGAAGATGAGCATGTGCTCATACCTCTTAAAGCATGCATTTTAGAGTCCATGTTTGCTAGACTTCTATACTTCGAATGATAGTTCCTACCACATTCCAGAATACTGAACGTTTCTCCTGGGACACCCTTTATACTGAGTAAAATTTGTCGTTACAGTTCTGAAGCAAATTGCATGACAAGTATACTTCTCAGGTTTTGCGGAGGAATGTTTTACAAATGCTGTATTTCTCTGTACTGCAGTTTCTTGACAATTATGCTAATGCGATGATCTAAGAATTGATGAAAATGAAGTATTATTATTATTGTTATTGCAATTGATTATTTATGTTTTATTTTTGTTAGTATTATTAAAATCTTTATCAAAGGGGGCACATCAAAGATGGAGGTATTGCCACATCAAACTTAGGGAATGCTGGTGGAGGCGGGAGGGAACTGAGGTTGTAGCAAACTGTGAACCCTAGAGCCGTACTCTGGATCCACATTTTTTTGGCACTACAAGTTTTCGTTACACGTGTTACGTGCTCTGACCTAAAGAGAATCATCTATTTCACTGGAGGCGGGAGGGAACTGAGGTTGTAGCAAACTGTGAACCCTAGAGCCGTACTCTGGATCCACATTTTTTTGGCACTACAAGTTTTCGTTACACGTGTTACGTGCTCTGACCTAAAGAGAATCATCTATTTCACTGGAGGCCTATGCATCAGTCTATCTGACCAGAGCAATAGTATAACACGCATTTAAAAATTTTTTGAAGTGTCAAGCCTTCGGTGTAAAGCGTTGAGGAGAAGAAGTCGGTGAGTCCAGAGTGGATGGCTCGGCCCCTGTTGTATGTTGAAACAGGCAGCTGTTCATGTTACAGGAAGCGTTTCAGAAATATGTTTGGCGGATTGTGATACATACGAACTACATAGTTCTGTTGACACTGCTAAACATTCTGAAGAAATCTAACAGTATATCTTCCCAGGAAAAGGTCGCATAAATTTCGGATGTTCAGATCTACGATATCCTTCTGTTTTAGAGTCTTAGAACAACTTTTGAGCTCAAACTTAAACAGACATCTTGAACAGAATAATCCCCTCCATGACAATTAGTATGAATTCCAAAAACATAAATCAACGGAAACCTAATTTTCACATTTCTCACATAAAATCCTGAAAGCCACTGATCAAGTCAGTCAGATAGATGCAATATCTATTGACTTTCAAACTGTATTTGACTCACTACGACACCTATGCTTATTAATTTCTGTCGTATGGGTATGAAGCAAAATTTGTGACTCGACTGAGTATTTCTGGGTAGGGACAATGCAGCATGGTATGTTCAATGGGGTGTCATCGACAGATGCAGAAAGAACTTCAGGCGTTCCCTAGGAAAATACATTGAGACCATTGATGTTGACTTTGTACGAGGGTTGGAACTTAAATATTGGCAACTATTTTATATATTTCTGTGTGTCTCTATGGCCCACTTAAACACGTCAGTGGAAATATCTGTGGAACAACAACAGATATTGAAATCGACTTTGACAGATATGACTGTAAGGCAGGGGTTCATGAAAGCAAATAGTATGAGAGAATGTAAATCGTTAACAAATACTATTTTCAACACAAACTTATGTTATTTTAATGGACACTCCGTATTATTTCTTACGAAATCCATGACATGAAAAATCATAAAAGTAATGGCATTGGTTGCATCGCCATACGTCAATTATGTCTCGAGAAATTTCAAACCGAAGTTTACGCTTGAAATAAACGTAACGGACCGCTATTGCACACCTCGAGATGCAAGCGTGAAACCCTCGTTGCTCGTAATCGCGATGTGATTGACGTACTATGATGCAACAAAAACTGTACTGTCAAGTGGACTGGAAACAATAAAGATGTCCAGTCACACAAAATGAAAAATAACGAAAGCGTCTGCTCGTTTGCGTATTATTGGACATCTGAATTGTTTCCAGTCCATTTAATAACACTGTAAATAGCAATTAGTAAAGCGTTTGTTGCACAGTAGTAAGTTAATCACATCTCGATTAAGAGCTGCGTGAGTTTCACGCTTGCATCTCGGTATGCGCAACAGCGGCGCGTTTCGTTTATATCAAGCGTCAATTTCATTTGAAATTTCTCGGGATTTAATTGACGTATTCCGATGTAACCTACGCCATTCTATTTATGACTTTACATATTACTTACTGGGTAAGAAATATTACCGGGTGTCCATTAAAAAAAACGTAAGTTTTCGTTGAAAATAATATTTAACTCACGTTTTAGAATTTCTCATAGTATTTACTTTCATTAGCCCCTTCCTTACATTCACACCCGTCAGAGTCGATTTTCAATATCTAGTTCTGTTCCAGAGATATTTGCGTTCAAACTGTACCATACTGTATACATACTGATGGCAAAAAGTTCGCAACACCAAAAAATAATTAATTCATTTGTCTAGATAAAGTTTAACGTTGCAGCATCACAGGTTAATGTAAGCGCAAGAAAAGCTATTGCAAATGTGAAGTTCTCATACATTAATAACCGGTGTAACCGCCATGGCATCGAATGAAACCATGCAGACGTGCATGCGTTGTGGTGTACAGATGCCGGATGTCAGTTTGTGGGATGGAGTGGAAGGTCAGTACAGCGACAGTTACTGCCATTTGTAGATGACGCTGCCGGTGTCGTCCAATGATGTCCTACATGTGCTCGACTGGAGACAGATCTGGTGATCTAGCATGTCAAGGCCATATGTCGATCATTTTGGGTTACGAGAGCGGTATGTGGACTAGCACTGTTCTGTTGTGATACACCCAACGGAGTGATTTTCATGAATGACAGCACAATAGGTCAAATCAGCAGACTAACGTACAGTTTTGCAGTCAGAGTAAATGGGGTAACCACGCGAGTGATCCTGCTGTCATACGAAATCGCATCCCACACCATAAACCCAGGTGCAGGTCCAGTGTGTCTAGCAAGAAGATAGGTTGGTTGCAGGCTCTCAAGTGGCCTCCTTGTAGCCAACACATGGTCATCACTGGTACCGAGGCAGAAAGAGCTTTCACCAGATAACACAACAGACCTCCACTCTGCCCCTCCATGAACTCTCGCTTGACAACACAGATGTGCAAAATTGGAAATTTGTGGTAAGGTCTTATGGGACAAAACTGCTGAGATCATCGGTCCCTAAGCTTACACGCTACTTAATCTAACTTAAACTAATTTACGCTAAGGACGAGACACACACACCCATGCCCGAGGGAGGACTCGAACCTCCGACGGGGTCGGGCGGGGGGCGGGGGGGGGGGGGAGGGGGGGGAAGGGCCGCACGGACCGTGACAAGACGCCCATAGACCGCGCGGCTACGGTAGTGGCAAATGGCGGTGTTATGGGGTCAGTGGGTCAGTGGAATTCACGCTACAAGGCGTCTGGCTCGGAGCTATCCTTGAGACAACCGATTTGTTACAGTTTTTTGTGTCACAGTGGCCCCAACTGCTGATCAAATTACTGCTGCAGATACAGTACGATGCTCCAGAGCTAAATGCCGAACACGATGGTCTTTCCTCTCGCTAGTGCTGCGAGGCCGTCCGGAGCCGTCTTCTTTTGACCGTACGTTCCCGTCAATACCGCTCCCAACAGTCATGCACAGAGGCTATATTCGCACCAAGTCTTTCTGCAGTATCTCGGAAGGTACATCCAACTCCTCAAAGCCCTGTTACATCACCTTGTTAGAACCCATTGAGGTGCTGATAACGGCATATGGACTGACATCAACTCACCATGGCCAACCTCAGAGGTAACTAACACTCACGATTTTTACAGCGTGTATTTAAATCAAACCTGATTTGTATCCCCATAGTAGCGCTACTAACGCCACTCTTATGCGACTGTCGCTAAATCTGAATAGACATAATCTTTCAGATGTAGACATAAGCATACCAAGTTTCTCTTACGTCACACAACTCCTTTTTGATGGTGCCATTTTTTTTTCACTGGATAATGTAGGTAGACGGGAAAAAATTGGCACATAGGTTTGTTTAAAACCAAACAAAAGTACGCAAAATGACCAACAGATGGCGCTTCATATGATACAACAACAATAGTTAGCATAAGAATTGATTTTTAGAAAGACTATGTTCTTTATAGCAAATGCTCAACAGTCGACCATCATTCATCAACAATACCTGTAGTAGAGGGACAATGTTGTGAACAGTACTGTACAGCATATCCGTGGTTATGGTGAGAAAATGACATCAGATGATGTCTTTCAGCATCCCTAACGAGATAGGACGATAGTGGTAGACTTGCGATTTCGGGCAATCCCACAAGGACTGAGGTCTGGCGACCTGGGAGGCCAAGCAAGATGGTGGTGGTGGCTTAGTACGCGATCATCATCAAACGATGTGCGCAAGGGACCTTTCACGCTTGTAGCAATATTGGGGGGTAGCGCCATTCTGCATAAATAAGCAACTGTTTATCAGCCAGGCTAGGGCTGATACGATTCTGTAACGTATCGACGTACCTCGCACCCTTCACGCTGACAGTTTGAAAAGTTTGAAAAACTGACGTGCTGCTGTCTGGCGCCATCAGTTGGCCAGTTTCTGCACTCTCTATTTCTATAAAACCCCGTGTCATTTCAGGCATGTGGGTCAATTCTTATCTCTACCCACATTATTCAGTGAATTATTTGATTTTCAAACGTTAACAGACTTACATACATTGAGACAGATAAATTTAAACTATAATAACTATTACAAACTTACACTAAACGAAGAGGTATCTATTTTGTCCATTGCACATTTTTCAAATCAGGAATGCAGGTCACTATGTGACTTCATTTCTTCGGTGGTGACGTCTTGCATGCGTTTCAACCCACTCCTGAATGTTGTATCAGGGCCAAAAAGGGGCAGGTGGGATGTTGTTTGCGCTTCAGCATTCTGAAGCTTTCTATTAACTCAAACTCTTGTTGCAGATAACACGATTTGCGTGAATCCAGTTGATGTTGGAAAATTGTCTTGTGGGAAGAGAAAATTCTGGTACGTTCTATGTTCGATCTGTCACTAGGTTGAAGTTCTTGGCATTCTGACTTTGCAAAATTGATTTCCAGTGATCATTGATGTTGAAGTCATTGAGGTGCTTGGCGACTGCTTTGAGTTCAGTTCCAGATGTGGTCGTCTAAGGAAATCTGCATCGACATGAATGGAAAGGGATGGATCGACGTTACATTATTCTATCTGTGATTTTACGGCTGTCAATCGTCTCGTTTATGGAGGTGCAATATGACTGAGTAATGGTAGCCTCTGGAACGAGTTGTTCTCATAGTTCCAGTTACCGTTGGCATTGCTCGGTTTAGTTTTGTGAAGGCGTGATTGGTATGACAACTAATGATACAGAGAGGAGCACAGTATTCTGCGATCGAGTGTACGAGGCCTATTGTGCTGATTCTTAAAGTTTGTTTGGTACCACCCCTCGACGTACTGGCCAGGATATGCTTCAGGATAGTTCTAATTCTGAATTTTGGTGATATTATTTCAGGTATTATTTGAAGGTGTGTGTTCTGTCGAGAGTGGTTCAAAATGGTTCAAATGGCTCTAAGCACTATGGGAATTAACATTTGAGGTCATCAGTCCCCTAGTCTTAGAACTACTTAAACCTAACTAACCTAAGGACATCAAACACATCCATGCCCGAGACAGGATTCAAACCTGTGACGGTAGCAGCAGCGCGTTTCCAGACTGAAGCGCCTAGAACCACTCGACCACAGCGGCCGGTTATCGAGAGTGACACAAAGATACGCAGGTTGTGGATTATGTTTCGTATGAATACAGAGAAGGACAAGAATGCTTTGAGCGTCTCTGTTGTTAACATGAAACGATGTGACTTCAGTTTCGTTCGGATTCGGCTGGAGCCAAATCCATGTTGGTTCCTGCATAGCAGATTTTCGATCTCCATAAATCTCATAATACTCGAACACAAAATATGCTTCAAAATTGTACAACAGACCGACGACAGAGGCATTATTTTGTACCTCTGTTTTACGACCCTTGTTGAAAACGGGAATGACTTTTTTCCCACTCAACAGGCGCGTTTCGCTCCTCCGATGACTCACGGTATACGGCTGCTAGGGGAGGTGCAAGTTCTTTCACATAGATGTAAGTGTAAATTTTCGCTTGTGCTTAAACGCATTGTTCAAGTGAATAAATTTGTTTATTGATATCAAGTAAGACCCCTGAGAGTCCTAATGAAGCATTATGACGATGACCAATGGTATGCAGAGGGCTAAGGAAAGGCGCCAGTTTGGCAGAGCAGCATTTAAATAGGCACTTGGCGCGCGCTGTGGGCAGGTTATGCAGATAAGGCGAACGCCGGGCAGGGTCTGGCGTCGAACCCGCGGCCGCCGCCTGCGGAAGCCGCGGAGAAAGCAGACAGAGCCGGAGAAAGCCCGCTCTCTGGCCGCAGCTGGTGAGGTAACGGCCAGCCGCCTGCCGGCTCGACCCTTTGGCGACGCTCCAGGGCGTTGTGAACGCGTTCACACCCATGTACTCACAATGGAAAGATATGTCCACTAGATCTACACTGATAAACGCACCACTGAGCCAGAACATCATGACCACCTGCTTATTTCTGTGCTGACCCAAGTTTAGAACGCAATGAAACGGAGAATTTACAAGACATGGATTTGATCTCCAGAGGTATGTACCAGCAGATTTCTAAGCACAGGTCACGGAATTCCCGTTAGTTACGGGGCGGTGGTTTCTGAGCGCGAACCTGACGCCCAATAGCGTCCGAGATGTTTTCGATGAGGTTCAGATTACGGCGAATTTGGTGGCCAAGACATCAATGACAGTTAACCACCGCCTTCCTCAAACCACTGTAGAACAATTCTTGTTTTGCGAGACGGATAGGTACCCTGCTGAAGACGCAACAGCCGTCGGGAGAAACATAAAGCATCAACCGATGTAGGTGGTTGGCATTCGCGTAATCCACAGCTATCAAGCTTCTTTCCATTAATACCACACGTACAGTGGAACTACCGGTGAATGTCCCCAAAGGATAAGGGTGTGTTTATGCGGCCACCTCGTTGCTCGCTGCCACGTCGATGATCAAACAAGCCCACTGGATCTTACTGACAGATTTAACCTGCACCATCTAGCTCACCCTGCACGTCCGGAAACTTGAGCTGCTTCAAGGTCCCTCTGGCAGTGTTGTTTGACTGCTCCTTTCACCAGCTGCGACATAGTCGCGTATACGTACAGTGATCCAATACTGTCAAATGATTTTTATTCCAGTCTTTGATCACAATATCAATTCTTTTGACGATGACAAATTTTATATCGGTCAAACTTGCCGTTCCTTTAAAATACGATTCAGGGAGCATTTGCAAGCACATAAAAACACTGCATTCGGTATGCGTTTGGCAAAAACCGGCCACACTGTAGGCAATATTGAGAGTTGTATGCGTATTCTACACAGGGCAAAGAATCAGTCGCGCTCTCGACTTATAGAAGAAGTTGAAGATTTACAAAGCCAAAAAGCATGAACCCACTAGGGTACTCAATGGATTAAGTGATTTTGTGTCCAACGCCTACTACGATAACCAAATATATTTTTTTTTCTTTATTGTTATTTTGAAACCCGTGTACAGGCAGGCCAACAGCAGCATACTACGCCGCTCTTGGGCTTCAGAGAAACACAAAAGATACAAATGAAGACATTTAGAGAAAAAAATACGGTGGACATATAAACGGAGACAAACACTTCTTAAAAAGACATGGAGCCGTCCACGGGCGTAGAGTCCAAGATAAAATATGTTCGGACACTTGAACACATACATAGACGAAAATTGTCACATGTGAACGTAGGTGCACAAAACGAATAACACTGAAGATAACCAAATACTGCCTCGCGTATTTATACCTAGCCTTGCGTGATGATTTATGTCGAGACCAGTAGGCATTTGCGTTACTTCCATACATTAGTCGCTCTAATCCTGTAACTGATTATGTCCTACCTATTCATGGAATGTATGGCCAGACTATGTAACTTTATGATTGTATTTATTGACTGTTAATATGCTGTTTAAAAGTTTTCTGTGGGAGACATATCACGATGTATGTAAAGCCCTCTAGTGGTTAAGTTCTTACGATCGGTGCGCGCCTACATAACATCCTGGCGGCCGACCCAACAAAGGGCGCTGATCATTGATCTGTCTTTTTTTCAGCTGTCATATAGACGTTTTATCTTTTATAGGTAATTTATAGGTTGCTACAGGCAATGTATTACGTATATTAATTTTTGACCGTAAATTCACCGTAAAACGTCGGACCTATTCTCTTGATATATTTGCTTTTAATAATTTTATATGGGTAACTGTACTCGTCTTTTAATGTACCACAATTGGTTTCTACGATAGTTATCAATATTTAAAAGTCTGCTACACGTATTTTACCTATTGCGTTTTTATAAGATTATGTTTTCTGCGAAAATGATGACGACATCTAAGCCCACAGTAGCGACATCTAGGTAGGATGTAGGCAAACAATTTTCTGGTAGCTACTGTACTTCAGTAGCCAATTGCAATAATAGCCAATTGCAATAATGACTGTGTGGATGATGTGGCCTATTCTACACCTTATTTTAGATCTATGTGACTATGCTGGGCTGATTATATTTATATGTTTTGACGATACCATTATGGCTTTATCACTTTAGGACATGGTGTAGAAAAGGTACGTTTTACCGTATTTTATCTGTACATTTCCCTGGTTGTATGATAGTATATTGTGATACGTATTGCTGTATTGTGTTGAAAGACACCCCCCCCCCCTCCTCTACCCCTTCGTTTTTCCTCTCCTTCTCCCCCCCTTCCCCTTTTTCTTTCCCATCATCTGTCCAGGTTCCCCCTCCTGCCCTCGGCTGTGATATGTCATATTTGCTAACTTTTTAGTGTAGTGTTCAGTATTGTTCGTCTTTACAAAGCGTTGCGAACAGAAATCATGCTGTCGCTGGGTGTGAATTTTATGTGTCTTGCGAACAGAAACAAGACTGTCGCCGTGTTTTTTAATTGCCTGTCTATTATTTTACCTGTTTGCTTCATATGTATTTTATTAGCGTCATCATCCTTTTCTATGTTTTAAGTTCCAAGATTTTCCGCCATGTTACCATTTAAGTCTCCGATTTTATCGCCTGTTTTTATTATTTATTATCTTCATCTTTTTAAAACAAATTCTGTAGGTTGATGAGCGGCATACTAAGCTGCTGCCAGTCCGCCCCCTTCGGGGGGAATCGAAACTCAATAAAGAAAAAGAAAGACACACTGCTCAATAGGTGTACATATTTGCATATTGTAGATCTGAGGATGGTCATTACGGACTGAAACCGGTCATCGTCAAAAGAATTGATATTGTGATCAAAGACTCGAATAAAAAACATTTGACTGCTCCTTGTTGCGCGCATTCTCGCACAGCGTACATATACACCTCCATCAAAATCCACACTCTGCAAACCACTGTCAAGAGCATGGCAAGGAGAACTTACCATTGTACCATACATAGAGTGTCTCAAACCTTTTGCGTTAAATTCAAACAGGCGACAGTGGGCTAACAACCAATTGTATTGAAATAGGGAACCAATAGTCGGAAATGCAAATTTATTGTGATATGGACACACAGCCTACACTACATAACAACAACGTAGCTCATACTAATTGTTCAAAGTGACGATTGTCAGTCTCATTGCACGTATGGCAACGGCGCATGGAGTTATGGCGCACTCCCTCAAAGATTCGGGGTTCCTGTTGTACCAGGAGACAGGCCTCTTTGGCGCTAGCAAGCAGTTCTGCACGAGTTTCTATGGGGGTTTCATAGGCCAACGTCTTGAAGAAGTACCAGAGAAATTCAAGAGTTGTCGTGCTGGCCACAGGGCAAGACCTCCCTTTCCAATCCGACGATGAGGTTGTGTGTTGTTCAGATGCTTGCAGACTTAACATCGATGTGTTGAAGTTACATCCTGCAGTGAACAACAAGGGCTACAGTATCTACAGCCTCCAAGAACTGTGACAGCACATCTCATAGGAACACCAGGTAACATGGGCCAGTCAAAAGGGAAGGCAGCATATTACTATGAGCTGGCAGTTATAAGAGTCGAGGGGCATGAAAGGGAAGCAGTGGTTGAGAAGGGAGTGAGACAGGGTTGTAGCCTCTCCCTTGATGTTATTCAATCTGTATATTCAGCAAGCAGTATAGGAAACCAAAGAAAAATTCGGAGTAGGTATTAAAATCCATGGAGAAGAAATAAAAACTTTGAGATTCGCCGATGACATTGTAATTCTGTCAGAGGCAGCAAAGGACTTGGAAGAGTAGTTGAACGGAATGGACTGTGTCTTGAAAGGAAGATATAAGATGAACATCAACAAAAGCAAAACGAGGATGATGGAATGTAGTCGAATTAAGTCGGGCGATGCTGAGGGAATTACGTTAGGAAATGAGACACTTAAAATAGTAAAGGAGTTTTGCTATTTGGGGAGCAAAATAACTGATGATGGTCGAAGTAGAGAAGATATAAAATGTAGACTGGCAATAGCAAGGAAAGCGTTTCTGAAGAAGAGAAATTTGTTAACATCGAGTATAGATTTAAGTGTCAGGAAGTCGTTTCTGAAAGTATTTGTATGGAGCGCAGCCATGTATGGAAGTGAAACGTGGACGATAAATAGTTTAGACAAGAAGAGAATAGAAGCTTTCGAAATGTGGTGCTATAGAAGAATGCTGAAGATTAGATGGGTAGATCACATAACTAATGATGAAGTATTGAATAGAATTGGGGAGAAGAAGAGTTTGTGGCACAACTTGACAAAAAGAAGGGTCCGGTTAGTAGGACATGTTCTGAGGCATCAAGGGATCACAAATTTAGCATTGTAGGGCAGTGTGGAGGGTAAAAATGTAGAGGGAGACCAAGAAATGAATACACTAAGCAGATTCAGAAGGATGTAGGTTGCAGTAAGTATAGGGGGTTGAAGAAGCTTGCACAGGATAGGGTAGCATGGAGAGCTGCATCAAACCAGTCTCAGCACTGAAGACCACAACAACAAAAACATTTCCACTATGCAGATACTCTGTATTCGTCCCTAACACGATAAATACGCATTTCCGACCATTGGTTCCCTATCTCAATCTGTTGTGGATTCACCAGCACCTGTTTCAGTATGTGCTAGCAAGAGCTGTAGGCCTATGGAGCTAGAATATACTCCTAGATTCCTTAGTTATAGCTGGTACTAGAAATTTTGAAATAAGACTATTGAGAGACAGCTTGTGTGTACTTTTCCAGTATCCTACCAATGAAACCATCACACGCTGGCAGCAGTGTTGTGAGAACTGTAATGACGATTTTACACAATCACGTCTTCCAGCTGTTTGCGGACGCAAAGCTATCTGTTACCAGAGGACATATCGATCATCATAACTCTAATTGATAGATAAAATTAAGTTTAGTAATTTCTGGAAATTAGTTACTATGTTTCATCTAATTTGTCGTTTTACTTGTTCTTAAAATATCAGCGTGAAAATATATAAATGACAGATGTCGTGTATGAAGTAGATGTGGATAATATCTAACGAAATACTATCTGAGAGTAAGTAGATCGTACAAAACGCTCTGCAGCAGAAATTAGCTAATAATTTTGGATCGCATCTTAATATCTTAGATTAGTCTGATTCAATAATATTCAAAATAAACTAGAAAATTTAATACGACATTCGTAACTGTTACGAAAAGTGCTGTGGATAGTTTTTGAGCTGTTGTTAGAACTGATGAAACTATATGCAGTGTGGACAGTCTAAATTCAAAGGATGCATCGATATCTCTTTTCTGTTCTCGTTGTCAATAACCATGTTTTGGTGCAAACTAATCACTGCTATTGTCCTCAGACGACGCGTAGAACATAGTTTTCGTTTCCACACTACAAGTAATGCATTCATTTAGCAACGTGGAGAGCCTCAGGGTAAACGTGCCTGGCGGGTCCTCCCCCCCCTTCCCCCCCCCCCCCCCCCCCCCCACTCCCCACCGTCCGCGGTGTGGCGCTTCTTCGCAGGAGCCGTTCGTCTGAATGACAGTGTATTCGAACACGACCATCGCCTTGCTCTAACAAGAAACGTGACCGGACCAAGCGACACGTTTCCAGTGTCTCATGGTCCAGTTTCGATGATCCCGTGTCCACTACAACCGTGATTGTGGCAACATGGGAACGCTAAGACCTCTTCCACTGTGGAGCCCCATGTTCAAATGTGCGCAGAACGGTGTACTCTGAAACAGTTGTCCGCACCATTATAGTAGTCTGTCGTCACATCTGACAGATACCACCGCCTATCCCACCTCACAAGGGTCGGAAAGCCGCCGACTTTCGCGTTGTGTGATGAAGAGTGGATGTCCAACACTTTGTCCTCTACTCGAGGCTACACATCCTTCAATAATTTCCGGTAGATGCTCACTGCATTAGCATGCGAACACGGACCAGCTACGACATTTTCGAAATGCTCGTTCCCAACTGTCAGACCACAACGACCTGTCCTTTTTCAAAATCGCTTTTGTCAGTGGAGTTTACTGCTTACGAACCGTATCATCGCTAGAATTATCCTCCTTTCGTCTTTGCTCCGCTTATATACATTTCGTAACGCACCCATTGACCGCAGCACCATCAGGCGGCGTTAATTTCTCTGTGGGTAGTGTACATGATGTTTTCTGTAGTAATCAAAAAGAAGGCAGTACAATACTGCTTACGAAGACGTGGCACGATATAAGTGACACAGGTACTGGGACAAAGAGCAATACATGCCTAATACAAAAGGCGTTGCTGTAGCGTACATGTAACGGAGCATGAATCTGATGAGGGTATGTTAGGGCCAACATGTACGCTATGAAGTAGTGTGGCATTCATGTCTTTCCGATGTGTGTGCAGTAAATGCGTAAATGTGAACTATTGTGAAGTTATTGCTAAATGCCTCCCAACAGGACCAGCGTGTTGGTCTTCTTTTGGCTGCCGAAGGATAAACACTGGCTGACATCCATTGGAGAATGTAGCCTGCGTATGGGGCCGCATGTCTGTCGAAAACCACTATTGTGGAATGGTGCGCCAAGTTCCGAGTTGGCTACAGGTCCCATGGCTTATTGATTTCAGGGAAACTGATCTCTTCATCAGTGGGGACAGTACCGCACGAAACTGGAGAAATTACGCTGTGCAATTAAGATGAAACTTCTGGGAAAAGTGCAACATCGTGTGCTGCTGCTTCATGATATAGCACTTCCTCACATCGATAATGTAACGGAGAAATAACGCTAACTCAGGTGGAAACACTCGAGCACTCTCCCTATGTATCTAATCTCTCACCATGTAGTTATCACGCCTTTGGTCCTTAAAGGCCTTTAAGGGTCGACGATTTCTGACGGACGAGGATATGCATCAGGCGGTTATGGACATCTTCATGCAGCTGGACGCCTTCGAACCCTTAAAAAAGGCCTCGAAGGGTCGACGATTTCCTTCGAACTAGGATGTGCAGCTGGTTGTTACGGACTTCTTCATGCAGCAGGTCATCTTCATGCAGCAGGTCAAAGGGCTTACCAAACGAGTACCTTCAACCTCGTGCGTCGATGGGATGATTGCCTCAGTGCTCAAGACGGTTTTACCTGAGTGGCATATCGAGTCTGGACTGTACGACCTTCGAACAGAAACTTGTTCGTCGCCTCTTACACGAAGATGGCAGGGGACCTTGAACCAGGAGCAACAGGACGCCACGTATATAGTATCTTCCAAATGGAAGGAACGTTTTCAAATTAAGCACATTCTACCCTCTTGGAGGAGGGAGGGTCAAAAAGGAGAAACTGGATCGTCGAGCCTGTATTCATTTCAGAGCCGTCGCCCAAGGTGAAAGAGGTGTAAAGTGGGGGATGAGGCAGAGGCAGTACACAGAATCAGGTGGGACGAGTCAAAGTCGCATTAGATAAATGAAATATTCAAGAAGATATCGCGATTCATCTAAAAATATAAAAGAGGAGTGACACTAATGCGCATAAAGAAATAGATGTAGGTCAATATCGAGAAACACTCGAGTGTTCAGTTGCATGTGACAGTGTGGTAGGTCATGGAAAGTGCCAGAAGTAACTTCTGTGGGGCACAGGCCAGCCGCCTCTGACCTTTTCTATACAGCAGGTGTTATAGGCTTCGAACCATTCAGCTTCTTCATAACCTTCCCGACTCCAGAAGCAGTAAGGTCATGCCAGATGCCGTAAATCTGGTAGTACCAATTTTTTAAGTGTAGAGAGTGTGTTTGTGTTCTGGTGGAGTGGGCGAGTCGAAGCCGCTTGCAAGCTGGATAAGCCCTTTATTACTTTCCAGCTGTGTGTATCAGTAGTTCAAGACCACATCTAGCAAGCTCTGGAATGTGACATCGAGCCACCGACCTCGTCATCGGAGTGTTGTAGTAAATACGCGTACAGTTGCTATGCCCAGTGCAGCCTAGGCGCAGAACGACATTGTGTGGTAAACATTCCAGGCCGGTGACCAAGCTACGTCAGGAGCAGATGTGGCAGACTAACATCGCCAACCCGAGTGGTGGGTGACGGGAATACACGCGTCCGAAAAAAAAAAAAAAAATCATAGTTCTCAATCTCGCTGGTGTCGTCTGGCGCATATGGACGTCTAGGGGCTCTGTAGCTAGGAGGGTCTCGGCCCAATCTCCAGGCAAGCGGCTCTGTCAGGAAGACGTTGAAGAAGTAGTCACCTCACGATGGATGCGGACTCAATGACCCTCTTGGCCGGACGCCAGATCGGGCTTGTCGTGCTGAGAATGTCGCAAATGCCACGTATACCACGTGTCAGATTCCCTTTGCTGTACACTGCCTGGCAGCCAGGCGGCGGCGCTCAACAGGTGCCGTGAGGTAATGCTGTGCCCGCGTTTTGTTGTGGGAAGTGTCCTTCTTACAGAATCGAGCCGTCCTGTTTAGGCTCACGCTGTTGCACATTTTCCGTCTTCGAGGAATATATACCTCCAAATTCTCTCTGTTTCTGTACCTGCAACTAGTTAATTCTTTACGGTTCAATACGGGAACATTTGTTTAGTCTTTTGCTGAGATATTTTTTGAAGCCCCTTTTTCAACTTATCAGAGGCTAAACAGATACCCAAATACATCTAAAATCTTTCAGTAATTTGTATGTTTCCAGTCACTAGCTAGATCTGAAAACTAGCGCTAGTCCTGAAAACAAATACCAGTACAGCTGATATCTAAGCAATTCAGTGGGGTGCTGCCAGATTTGTTACCAATAGGTGCGATCAGCTTGCAAGTATTACAGAGATACTTCGTGAACTCAAATGGGAATCCTTGTAGGGAAGACGACGTTCTTTTCCCGTGGCACTATTGAGGTAATTCAGAGAACTAGCATTTGCGCCCAACTGCATAAGGATTCTGCCACCACCAACGTACATTTCGTGTAAGGACCACGAATATGAGATTACAGAAATTGCGGTTCGTATAGGATCTTACAGATAGTCACTTTTCCTTTATTCTTTTTGCGAGTGGAACAGGAAAGGTACCCTCTGCCATGAACCGTACAGTGGCTTGCCGAGTGTTTACATGTATGTGTATATAGATGTAGCTGTGGATAGCTAAGATGTGTAATCACAATTTGACTTTATTGCACATCATACAAACTTAAGTTCACCCTTATGTAGTTCATTCGCTGCCTCCAAGACACTATTCAAGTTGTCTTGTCTGACTGAAGAGTCCTTACCACACGTTGAATCTGACTTGTCCAGTTGTCAGCAAAGTCAAATTATCCCATAGGTATTGGGCTTTTTGGCACACAAATTCGGCAAAGAGAACTTAACACAAAATGTGAACAAAAAAAATAATCTGTTATAGTAGTCCCATTTCTGTTGCACCATGTGGAGAACTATCGCTTAAACCCTAAAACTTTACGTCTGATTCCTCAGAAACCCGTTTAGTGTAACGTTCTTAATGAGCTCGTTGTCCGCGAGACGTAAAACCCTAACCTTCCTTCCTTTTTTTCATGAGCTATCTGACGCTACTGACATGTTAATTTAACCAAAGTCGCTCTACCAGATGCAACCTGTGCCACTTAATTAAGTTCTTAATACTCAACAACATTTTCTCTTTGTCATATTCCCTTGCAAACCAGTACATTCTACCTTACCACTTCTGTTTACTGAATCTGATTCTGCCAGTCGTCTTACATTTTTTGCTATCATTCCGACTGAGCTTCGAGGGACCACCGTCGGTAAAACAGTGGTCTCCAAAGTTAATACATCCATCAAGAAAGCTAGGAAAATATTTACGCTGAAAGGAACATTTAAGCAGAGGCTAGCGTCCTATTTAGAAACTGAATGGACATCGTTTAGTTTCATACGCTGGAAGAAGAGAAATAAAGGGAAATATTTACACTGATCGCAAAACGCGCTCTGGAGAAGTACGTGCCGAGTAAGTGGATTGGAGTCGAGAAAGACCCACATTGGTTAAGTTACAAAATTCTAAAATGCTCAGTAAGCAGAAACTGTTGAACACACTATTGAAAAAAGAACGTGCAAATCTCGACTAGCAAAACTTAGTAAATATTCATGCTTTTCTATAAAAAGATCGATACGTGAAGCATACACCTTCCACCGTCATACCTTAGCGAAAGATCTTGCAGAGAACCCAAGGAAATTCTGGTCTTTTATAAATACAGTAAGCAGGGCAAGTCACTCGTCGGCCAATCTACTGTAGCACTGGAAGACCACAAAAGAAAATACGAAATTTTAAATTTTGCGTTTAAGAAATCATTCCATATGAGAACTGCAGACATACCTTCGGTTGACCGTCGTATGGCGGACGTACAGTAATAAACGGCATCCCCGTCGCAGAGAAGCAACTCTAAGAGTTGGGAACAAATAAGTCGCCTGGTCCGGATTGAATCCGAATTCGGTTTTACAGGGAGGACTCTACTATATTGATTGCTTACATAACTTGCATTTATCGTAAACCTCTTGCCCGGTGTGAAGCCCTAATCGGCTGTAAAGACGCGCAAGTAACTTCTGTATATGAGACTGCTAAAAGAACTGACCCAAAAGATTATACACGAATACCCTTAACATGGGTTTGCAGCAGAATTCTTGAGCCTATTCCACGTTAAAATATAGCAAATTTCCTTACTGTACGAACCATGGATGAAGGGCAACGGGCAATTTCCTATTACCTGATTTCCGGAAAGCGTTTGACGCTGTGCCCAAGTGCAGGTTGTTGACAAAGGCTCGAGCATACGGAATAAATACCCATATACATGAATGGCTTAAAGCCTTCTTAAGCAATACAACACAGTACGTTCTCCTGGACGGCGAATATTTGCCGGAGACAAGGGTATCATCAGAAGCGCCTCAGGGAACTGTAATAGAACCAGTTTTGTCAACGTCCCACAGCTGAGTGGTGCTACAGCTGTGTAGACGGCTACTATTTCCGCCTGCAGCCATTAGCACTTTGCAGTTGAAAGCTGGCAACAGTGCTGAGAGTTGTCAGGGATCTTCTTACTCCGTCTTGGGCATAGTACTAGAACAAGTTTCGCTCCGCCGTGCACCATACGGTGGTTTGCAGAGCATATACACTCCTGGAAATTGAAATAAGAACACCGTGAATTCATTGTCCCAGGAAGGGGAAACTTTATCGACACATTCCTGGGGTCAGATACATCACATGATCACACTGACAGAACCACAGGCACATAGACACAGGCAACAGAGCATGCACAATGTCGGCACTAGTACAGTGTATATCCATCTTTCGCAGCAATGCAGGCTGCTATTCTCCCATGGAGACGATCGTAGAGATGCTGGATGTAGTCCTGTGGAACGGCTTGCCATGCCATTTCCACCTGGCGCCTCAGTTGGACCAGCGTTCGTGCTGGACGTGCAGACCGCGTGAGACGACGCTTCATCCAGTCCCAAACATGCTCAATGGGGGACAGATCCGGAGATCTTGCTGGCCAGGGTAGTTGACTTACACCTTCTAGAGCACGTTGGGTGGCACGGGATACATGCGGACGTGCATTGTCCTGTTGGAACAGCAAGTTCCCTTGCCGGTCTAGGAATGGTAGAACGATGGGTTCGCTGACGGTTTGGATGTACCGTGCACTATTCAGTGTCCCCTCGACGATCACCAGTGGTGTACGGCCAGTGTAGGAGATCGCTCCCCACACCATGATGTCGGGTGTTGGCCCTGTGTGCCTCGGTCGTATGCAGTCCTGATTGTGGCGCTCACATGCACGGCGCCAAACACGCATACCACCATCATTGGCACCAAGGCAGAAGCGACTCTCATCGCTGAAGACGACACGTCTCCATTCGCCCCTCCATTCACGCCTGTCGCGACACCACTGGAGGCGGGCTGCACGATGTTGGGGCGTGAGCGGAAGACGGCCTAACGGTGTGCGGGACCGTAGCCCAGCTTCATGGAGACGGTTGCGAATGGTCCTCGCCGATACCCCAGGAGCAACAGTGTCCCTAATTTGCTGGGAAGTGGCGGTGCGTGCCCCTACGGCACTGCGTAGGATCCTACGGTCTTGGCGTGCATCCGTGCGTCGCTGCGGTCCGGTCCCAGGTCGACGGGCACGTGCACCTTCCGCCGACCACTGGCGACAACATCGATGTACTGTGGAGACCTCACGCCCCACGTGTTGAGCAATTCGGCGGTACGTCCACCCGGCCTCCCGCATGCCCACTATACGCCCTCGCTCAAAGTCCGTCAACTGCACATACGGTTCACGTCCACGCTGTCGCGGCATGCTACCAGTGTTAAAGACTGCGATGGAGCTCCGTATGCCACGGCAAACTGGCTGACACTGACGGCGGCGGTGCACAAATGCTGCGCAGCTAGCGCCATTCGACGGCCAACACCGCGGTTCCTGGTGTGTCCGCTGTGCCGTGCGTGTGATCATTGCTTGTACAGCCCTCTCGCAGTGTCCGGAGCAAGTATGGTGGGTCTGACACACCGGTGTCAATGTGTTCTTTTTTCCATTTCCAGGAGTGTATATGGATGTAGATGGACGATGATGTCAGGGCCAGTGACCTGTCTAGCATTCGTGTTGTCTCAGTGCCTTGCTGTGCTGCGTTGAGTCAGCCTCAGATGACGAAAAGACAAAAAACCCGAACCATATGACACTGTTGCAACACCGAATTAAGTTTAGTCCGTCAACGGTGTACCACGGCTTACAACTGCCTCTCTACGTAATGGAATATTAGTCACAGTTCTCTTAGTCACAACTTCTAATCACAGATACTCCACATAAGCCCACTAAGACTACTTTCTAAATTACCTTTCCTGCTTATATGCTTGATATTTTCCTTTTTTCCAGTTACTGTAGTTTCACGCGCCCCATTCACCATAAGCGATTCAGGTAAACCGCGTCCAATCTAAATCTGAATGACCAGAAGGGGATTTGAATCGTTGTCCTCACAAATATAAGTTCCGTGTCATGGCCACTGCTCCACCTCGCTCGGTTTCGTATAATTACTGTCGTTTCACTTACCAGTTTAGTCTCATAAATTATCTCACATGTTTAAGACACCAAATCATGCTGAATCATGTTCTCAAAAAGTGTCACCAAAATTTACTGTACTTCGCTCGTTTATTTCTTCATTGAACAGTTGTTGTAATTTGTCATATAGTTCATTAACTCAGTGTGTCATATGTTTTATATGAAAATACTTTTAGATTTTTCTCCTGCGTAAGACTATTCATAATATATTAACGTAAAGTTCAATGCTAAAAAAGAATTCTTTATCACGTACAGGCAGGTGGAAGTTTTTTTGCCTAATTACAATTTGGCGGACTACGCAGACGACAAGACTCTGCAGGCATGTCGAAGTTCCATGCTCTGATATTACAGATCTACATCCAGGTAGTACAGAGATGACTCATCGAGCGTTACTAACTGTCATCTTTGACAGCCAATTGAGAGATTGGTCACCGCGAGATAAATGTCGACTGGTGACGTTGCAGCCTAGTGACGTGGTAAGGAAATCACAAGCGGAGCACAGACGAATGAGTAATCATTCTAGTGACGATACGGGCCGTAAATTAGGAAACCCACTGACATAAGCGACTTTGTAAAAGGGCATCTGGGCGCCTGGGGACGAACATCTCGGAAACAACGAGCTCGTCGGTTGTTGACGTACTACTGTCGTGAGCATCTATGGAAACAAGGCAACACGTGTGGGATACTATCGAGCTCCGGTTCACTACCCCGTAATCTGCAGGAATCACATGACCTGTGCGTAGCATCTGGTACTACATAACGACGAAAATAAACCAAGGACTTGTCGAATCCGCGCACTCCGGATTCTGCTGTGCAGCATTCGAAAGGCGGGATAACATGCTTTTAAGCAGGTGGCATCATTTCTTCGCTCATAAGTGTCTTTACATTTGTACCTGATGACTGCCCAACAGCCGAAAACTAGACAATTAAACAATCACGATCGCACTTCTAAGTAACAAAGCAATGCCGAGCACTTTGAAGTGGAATGTTACTCTATCTAGTCACGTGACCAAGTCAGTTCACTATATCATTGGACAGAGTTCGCTTTGCCGAGTAATAACAAATCCGTACGGCCTGAGCGTGCTGTGTTACCTCACATCTGTTTTAATGTAAACGAACAGTAGCAATGAACCATGCAACATGCAGATAACCCAGTAAGTGAATGTTTCTCCCTTTAAAAAGTGATTTCAAATTCCCTAGTTACATGACTGATAACTAAAATAATTCGTGTTTCCTTACCAAATTTTTCCAAGAATTTTGTTTGCTGATTGGAGAAACGAAGACAGAGTTAAGCCAACAGTGGACGTGGAGGACGTTCTAACTGCCAAATTTGAGATTTATCAGAAGAATGTGGAACAATATACTTGTGCTTTTTTATATCTGATTTGTATCCAAAAAAATAATAAGGTATTCCGATACCACAGTATTATGGTGCTCAGCGTGTGGTAATTTTCTCTTTTTCGTCGTGTGTTTATGTGTAGTATGTGTATGGGTACACTTGTGCTGTCAAAAGTACATCGTAAGTTCACGTAAGGCTACACACAACATATTCGCTACAACCTTTTATCTCGGGCGTCTATTGTTACGTTTGGTATTGTTAGTTCTTTCAACATTCAAGTTCCCGATAAATAAAGCGCTTTGGAATGTCGGTATATACGTAAAATTAATGAGGAATAGATCAGTGCGAAGAATCTTAATCTTTTACCTTTCGAAATATCTCAGGGTTGTAATCAAATACCTTTTTATTCGAATAACAACTTATACTTTCGTGAGTTCGTGTGGAGAAACACCTTTACTATTAGTTCAAAACTGATAATTTTCGTAACTATGGAAATCTCGTCACTTGAACTAAAAAAAGATAGCCGTGAAGCGACAACCAGGAAGTTTCATATCAGCGCACACTCCGCTGCAGAGTGAAAATCTCATTCTGGAAACCTCCCCCAGGCTGTGGCTAAGCCATGTCTCCGCAATATCCTTTCTTTCAGGAGTGCTAGTTCTGCAAGGTTCGCAGGAGAGCTTCTGTAAAGTTTGGAATGTAGGAGACGAGATACTGGCAGAAGTAAAGCTGTGAGTACCGGGCGTGAGCCGTGCTTCGGTAGCTCAGATGGTAGAGCACTTGCCCGCGAAAGGCAAAGGTCCCGAGTTCGAGTCTCGGTCGGGCACACAGTTTTAATCTGCCAGGAAGTTTCATATCAGCGCACACTCCGCTGCAGAGTGAAAATCTCATTCTGGAAACCTCCCCCAGGCTGTGGCTAAGCCATGTCTCCGCAATATCCTTTCTTTCAGGAGTGCTAGTTCTGCAAGGTTCGCAGGAGAGCTTCTGTAAAGTTTGGAATGTAGGAGACGAGATTCTGGCAGAAGTAAAGCTGTGAGTACCGGGCGTGGGTCGTGTTTGGGTAGCTCAGATGGTAGAGCACTTGCCCGCGAAAGGCAAAGGTCCCGAGTTCGAGTCTCGGTCGGGCACACAGTTTTAATCTGCCAGGAAGTTTCAACCACAAGAGTGTTTGACATAGATACGATCCTTTGCGAAACGAATGAAGTTATCTTTACTTTAATACGTTTACAAAGGAATTAAATGTTAACACAATTTCCATTTTGCTTTACGCCCCTTAATATTGGATTAATTTCACCAAGGATCTGCCGTCTTGCAAATGGAGGCCAATAATAAAAATTACAACTCGCGCTGTACCGCATGCTATTAATCGGTGAAAAAGCGTACGGTTAAATTTTCACACATGTAGGGATGCTACCGCTACTGAAATAACTGTTTTGGTTATCAATAGCAGTATATATTTACCAGAAGTGCGTTACAAGGTGCATATGTCTCCATCCACGTCTTTCTCATATGAAGATCTGAACAAAAGTAAAAAAGTTCTGAAAATCTATTTCTTTTGTTTAATTGTTCTAAAACCACTGATTATTCTGCAATATCGATACTGCTTTTCACATACATAACAATGAGATAATTAATATATTTTCTTTCTTATTCTTTTGCACACAAAATAACTATTCGTTTAGACATGTCATGTCAATCATAACTAAATATTTCTCGTTCCCAGTGGACCAGTACAACTGCCTCACTGCAAGATAATGAGACAAATTAGAATTGAAATACTTTATTAAGAGCTTTCTAAGTGACATACCAAGGAACTGACTATGTGCTAATAAGAAAATTGCTCACACGTTGATTCTTGCAAAGAAGAAACCAGCAACCAGCCACTGTCAATAACACAATTTAATTACAGAAATAACGTCGTTACCAGTTTCGAACAGAGAGGTTCATCGTCAGTTTACTGTTCACTTTTATATTCCATTTGTTGTTATTTACATTAGTTGTTGGCTGTTTTATTCCAACTAACGTGGACAACAAGTGTAAAATGAACGTGAACAGCCTACTGGAGATGAAGTTGTCGGATCGAAACTGGTTACGGTGCCACTTGTATAAATAAACTGCATTACTAACTTTGGATCGTAGCTGTTTTCTTCTCTGCAAGAATTAAATTGTAGTTTGTACACAGCTACAGTCTCAAAAATTTCTGTTTTCGACAAAATAGCAGGAGGAAAGTTTTTGTTCCAAGCGCCGTTAATACAGAAACACTACCTTTTGTTTTGATGGTTCAAGTGCAGAAATGCAATATTAAGTCTATAACTAATAAAAGGAGTATACTGAGGCACACTTGTATGTGGAATCAGAATAAGGTAAGAATACTAATAAATTAAAATGAAACTAGTGTACTATGAACAATGAATGTCACTGATAGTCTCGATAATGCGGATAGCTGACTATGCGCAACCACAGAGCCAAAGATATTGTACTGCTTTGTTGGAATAAGAGTGCGCTGGGCGCACAGTCGTAGGTAGCTGTCTGTGAGGGAAAGACGTTGGAGCAGGTAGTTTCTGTTGTGTGCTGTGTGAAGTCACCAACAGTTAGATTAATATAGGTATGTTAATATTGTTGAACATGGAAGCGGATGTCTTCAGGCAAATAAGGTAAAGATGTTCAATAATTATGATTTCTGTTTTTGACAGCGTGTTAGGATAGATGAGTTGGCTGATAATTCATAATGGTTGAGTAACCCCGGACTGTACATAAACGATTTTGGTAAAGAGGCTATTTCATTTTTGTAATGCTTCTAAGGTTTGGTAACAGAGCTATGTGTACTTTGATGATTTGAATTTATGTTGGATTAATGAAGTTAGATAATACTTGCTGTATAAATCTCATTGTTTGTGAATCAATTTTAAATAATGCAACTTCAATTGTCAGATTTTTTTCAAAAGCCAAACTTATGTTAGAATATAATTTTGCTAAAAAGAACTGTGTTAGTAATTCACCATAATCAGTACCGCCTCCCAGTCCAGGTCATATATTTTTTAAAGTAGTTGGATTTTCTTAAATGTTCTCGTTTATCAGCCAAATGGATTTCGTGTGCATTTCAAGTATTTTGGCCAGCATTGCACGGTGCTGAGCCTGTAGCTAGCATTTACATTTTTTTATGAGAGACCAGAATATATCGCGTTACTCCGTTGCTGCTTTAGAGGTAAGACTAATTTATTTGCTATGTGCACAGGGAGCAAAGTTATTACTTTTGAACAGGGCCTTAGGATTCAGTGCCTAAGGGGCTGAATGTATTTTGCAGTGGCTGTATTTTTATATTGGTACTGGGAGTTGCATTCCCCAATCCATTCGTAAAGTTTTGCGAACAATAAGAAATGTTCAATGTTCAAATGTGTGTGAAATCGTATGGGACTTAACTGCTAAGGTCATCAGTCCCTAAGTTTACACACTACTTAACCTAAATTATCCTAAGGACAAACACACACACACCCATGCTCGAGGGAGGACTCGAACCTCCGCGAGGACCAGCAGCACAATCTATGACTGCACCACCTGAACAATAAGACAGAGTAAGCACACCACTTGCACTTACAACACGCAACACGACAATTCGAGTTCTGTATCCATTTCACAGTTCAAACATTCATTCAACGAAATCATAAAGTTACGTTATATACATTTTTTTTAAAAAAATAACGTTACACTAGTATAAAGTGTACTCAACAACAACCACTTCTCATATTTTTTTTAATTTTCAGCACGACAGGACTGCACAGCTTCGCATAGAGACCATGCACTATCTATTAACGCTTGTTTGAAACCCTTTCTGCACGGTTTGCGTACCTGGATTAAAAAATCTAAGGACGTGCAACAACAGATCGTCCGCACGTACACGGCAGACAAAGGTACGGTCTGTCAACTTAAGTCCCTGTAACCGACATAGCAGTCCGTGTAACAGTGGCTCCATGGCAGTGACATGTATAACTACCGACATAGGGCAACCTTGCCTCAGAGATTGTACGATAGTGATCTTGCCCGGCATACGCCCATTGATTGTAACCTGGGAAGTCGCGCTACACAGTAGGCACTTGATGGTGTATGTAAAGGCCTGGAGAAGGCCAACTGTCCCAGCAACTTCTCAAGATAATCGTGGCATATCCTATCGGAAGCGTGGTCAAAGTCCACAGACACTAAGGCTCTGAATAAGCGACACGCCTCCGCCCGTGCAATGACATTGCGGTAATCACTGAGCGCCGTTTGTATGTTGCAGTCACCGACGAGGTATGTCTGCTCTGTAGAGACGACTTGGTGCATGACACTCCGAATGCAGGCAACCAGAATTCTCGTAAATATCTTGAAATCGCTGTTGAGCAGCGTAAGAGGTCGCCAACAGTTAACTCCCCTTCTAGCAGACGCTTTGGGGACCGATATAAGGGATTCCGTCGATGCCACTGAAAAAGCGGTTTCTGAAAGGATGATACTTGGAAAGTTTTCGATTTCCATTCTCCATTAATGTTCAGTTGGTATGTAGGTCATTAGAGATGAAGCACAAACCTGGATCGAACAAGGATGGTATAAAGGCGTCGACCTTAAGTCTTGATGAATTTAATATCACAAATTTGATTGAAGAGAATTAGGGAAAACATAATTCAGAACAGTGAAACGAACGCTGCTCCTTCCACTTGCCAGTGTTGACGAAACGTGAAAAACCGACTGATGTGGCACAGTGGAGGAACACCATGGAGTAGCATTGTCTATGGTGATTCGGACCCACTTTGACCTTTATCGATCGGACTTTATCTACAAGCAGGAGCAGTGACGATATCAGGATGGAAAACAGCTAAGAAAATCTAGTTGGTGCTGGCGAAAAATTTAAAAATGCAAGATGGTGCTGGTGGGAAATTTTAAAAAAAGCCAGACAATAGGAAATTAAAAGAAATTAAAACATTCGTTCATAGCAGACCTTTCCGCCCTTCATATCCAGCAATAACAGTGTAGTACTGAAATGCTGCAGCACAACTGGAATATAATTCGTATTCCCTCTCCTCTCCCTTCCCCCTATTCTCTCCTCCCCTCCCCAACTAATTACAGTGCAGTATCGTTCCTGGAACTCATGGGGGGGGGGGGGAGGGGGAATGCAGCATGTGGGATTTCTTCAGCCTACACATGATTGTTGTGGAAACTGAGAACACCTTCCCTGGTGAACTTGGCTTCAGTTGTGAAAAGAGTCTGGAAAGGGAAGTCGGGCTCGTCCGCACAATGGTACAAGAATCGCCTGCACAAGTGGGCTCTCGTGGCGCATAATCCTGTGGCTGCACTGGCCGTATGTACTGGGGTGGTAAAGATGTAGCTGCTGCTCATGCAGAACACGGCAAGCAGTTTGGTGATCCATATTCAGTCTAGCTGCTACGTTTCTGGCACTCACTGTGGCGTCTTTTTCCACTGCAAGAGCACAGCCTCCTCAGAGTCGGGTGGGCGGCGCCGCCGTGGCACACCACAGTCGGCCCTGCTGGTAGTGAGTGTACCCGTCTAGGAGACCGCTGGTACACCGTGTAGCAAAGAGGTGATGCGGCGTGGCAAACGCTCTGCATACTACTGACGACCAGCCCTTTTCCACCGAGCTTCGCCGTACAATAAAATTGTGCCGGCATATTCCGCAAATGTATAGTTCACCACGGTCAACAGTCGCACACTAAAAGTGAAATTTACCTACAGCTAGCATTCTGTAATGTAGTCAAAGATTACCACTACACAGTCCGCCCCCGGTAGCTGAATGGTCAGCGCGACAGAATGTCAATCCTAAGGGCCCGAGTTCGATTCCCGGCTGTGTCGGAGATTCTCTCCGCTCAGGGATTGGGTGTTCTAATCATCATCATTTCATCCACATCGGCGTGCAAGTCGCCGAAGTGGCGTCAAATCGAAAGACTTGCACCCGGCGAACGGTCTATCCGACGGGAGGCCCTAGTCACACGACCACTACAAAATAGTATAGTATGAAGGCCACAAGCACGACAGCAGGTGTAAAGCTCTCTATGCAGAATACGTGAGCTTTGTGCAACGTTTCTTTTTTTTTTTTTTTTTTTTTTTGTACTGGGAGCTATTTCCCAACAGTTATCACGTGATTGTGTGTGTGTGTGTGTGTGTGTGTGCTGAATAGCCCCAACTTACACAATGCAGGAGAAGAAGCTAGGGAATATTGTAGCACTTGCAAATATCTTTGGACATGACACCACTTCAAGTGAAGGTTACGGTTTTCGTGTTCCCTTTTTTTTTTTTTTTTTTTTTTTTTTTTTTTTTTTTTAATAGAAGTAATATAGTACCGGCAAATGCCAAGGTGCCAAGGTACTATTTTAGGCAATGCAGACGGATATTAAAAGCTACATTTTGACTGACTGCTGGAGGTAGGAGGTGATAGGCGGAAGGGGAGGGGGGGAGGAATTACAAAACACAACTGGGCTATGTGGGTTTTTTTTAATTTATTTTCTTTATTTATAGAAATTGCATTCTAATGGGGCTGCCTCGTTTAATTACTATGCCATGAAAGGCTGGAGAGGAATGTAGGGAACGGGTATAAACAACTGGGCTATTTCCGCCATATTAGAGTTTTAATCTTTTTAATTTCCCGTCATGTTGCATTTTTAAACTTTCCATCAACGCCATCTTCGATTTTTTAATTGTTTTCCATCTCGATAATGTTGTTTCTGGACTCACACTCCAGAGGATGGCTGTCCAGACTGTCATGCCACATGGATTTAGTTTTCGTTATTTCCATTAATCGCTTAAACGCGAGACTTCCTAATCCTCCCTGTTGCCTCTTCGCAGTCATCCAACACCGCGTAGGAACAGTGGTCGTAAAAACATGGTAACCTACAGGAATCGGATAGAAGTGTCACGACTTGTTAGTAACAATTAGTTTCAAGTCCTATGAGAATCACTGTTGTCAGTGAATGCTGGTCCATCTCAACTACTTTGCGAGCGAACACTGCTAAAGGAACTGCATTCAACGGGCCGTGAAAGTCGAGTATCTGACAAAAGACCATTATTCATAGCGCCACATGAAGGAGCGTGTCTTTAATTAACCAAACAATACAGAAACCAGGCAGTAACTTATTGTAGCTGTGTAGTGTGGTCCAACAAGTTGCAATTTTGTCTCTCTTCAAATTGTGCGAAACTTCGAGCGCACTAAAGAGCCAGTGAGGCGATTTATCCGCTATGGGTGAAAGGCATAATTCGGATCACACATGAACTTGTATGTTTATTTCAACACTAGCTGAATATCTGTCGTTGCTTGGGTATGTTGAAACGGAACTTGTTGTCCCGTTCCATATTTTTCTCAATAAATTCCGTTACAGGAGAATTATAGCGAGAGTTTTTTTACTCGACAGAAATAAATCTGTGGTTAACAAGTAGGAGAGAATGGACCAAGCGGTGTTTATTTGTTTATTTTATTTCATGTGTGCCACGTTTCCTTGCATCCTTTCCCTTGCGCGACCTGGACTGTATGAATGAGATATTATGTGAAGTAGCAGAAAGCTTTCGTCAGAGGTCGTGGCACTGCTTGAGTAGAGTGGTTCTGTGGTGGGATAGTACCAACCCCTAAACGTGAACAAATTTGGCAAATAAAGTGTGCAAGTCAGGTCAGAAAGGTCACGAAGGCACGAATATTGGCTCTGTTACTTTGGTGAACCATCCACTCCACCACCTCTTGAACGAAGAACGGTTAGGCGATGTGTCCGATGGAGCACTTGTTCCTGAGTCGCAGCGCTGTACAGACATGGAGGACCGAGCTCTCGATTTTGGTAATGTTAACAAATGTATTAGAATGGTCAAATCTGTTCGTTAATAAGGTCCAGATGTTGGAATCGGGTGTGAGATTACCACCAAATCCCCATTAGGGAGTTTATTTTCATAATTTAATTAAATTTCAGTAAGAACTTTGCGTTTGCGGCTTTGTCAGATACGCACCTTAAGCTCACGGTCGTGTTATTGCTCTGGGTTTTACAGAAGTTCACTCATTTAATGTATTTTAATGTGGTCTTTCTTTTACAGTAATATTTTGGGGGATTCTTCCATACGTTTTCTTTGTGTACTTACTTTCCCGCCACATGGTCGATTGGAGCAACCGCCACATTGGTAAAGTGCAGTTTCGGTCTGAGAATGAGAATGTATAGTAGACGAGTGAATAACGACACGGTAGTGAGTGAGTGTAAGATACGGAAGGAATAATCTTGTGTGTCCGTATTTTTTGCATTTCTGTTGGCTACCGCAACTTGGCCACGTGCGTGGAATAGTATTGATGTGATAATTAGTTAATGTTTCTTCCCTCTCTCTCTTCATCTCCTTTCTCCTTCTCTCTATCCATCTGTTTCTCTTCCCTTTCTGTCCATTCCCCCTCCCCTCTCACTGTCCAGTACCTCCTCCCCCTATATGTGTCCATTTCCTCCTACCCCTTCTTTCTTCAAGTTATCTCCCCACCCCAGTAGGAGCTTGCTGGTTCATACCCAGAGTATTTATTTCCAGATAAAACCTGTATAGTTCGTGTACCAAGTTTAGTTTCAAACAATGCATGATTTTAAGAAATCATTTTTGAGCGTGGCTTTGCCCGTGTATGCACATGTCACTTATATTTCAGGTAAATTTAACACATTTCACACATATTTCTACACATAGTTCGCACATATCGCTAGGGAATTTTACACTGCGGGTTAGTTTTCACGTAAGTCACTGTTTATGACTTTTTATCTCTTGAAGCACATGTCGTACAGTGACATAATTTTGCAGCTACTATCAGTTGGATATGTGAATACGGTTTGCAAAATACGTCGCGAATACTGGTGGCAGTAAAGAAATAATAAATTAAAGAGTCATGCATGATGCGTCACTTTTACTGCGGGAATGGCGACTATATAGTAAATGATGAACTTTTTTCTTTTAATGAGTTTGTGGAGAAGTTTCATAAAGATTTGGAATTAAGTGTAAAGTTTGTTGCAAGCCACTAAGTGCTCTCATGCACAAATACTGGATGAAGAAATTCTGGGTATTCGCTCATCGTGAGCTACACTTCCTTTCACTCCCACCATTTGATAGGCAGGGAGTAACTACACCCACATCGATTCTTTCCAAAAAGTATGTGATATACATGCTAAATTTGGTTGAAATTGATGCAGTAGTTTAGGAGGAGATTTGGAACATACATACATACATACATTGTTATAATACGTATGAATTCTCGATGATTAAGTGTTGCCGTTTCATTCTACGTTTACAGGACGAGTATTCAGTGGACACTTCGGCCTTCCAAGATGACAACAGCCGTGTTCACAGAGCGGGCCGCATACTTTTGTCGTTTCACGAGTACTCAGACACACCATCACACCTCGACTGGCCCAATAAATCATAGATCTTAATCACACAAAGAATGTCTTGGACTATTTCGACCAGTGAGTGAAACCTAGAAAGCAGCATTGCCGCAATTTGACAGCTCTACGGGATCTAATCATCATTGAATGGCTCCACCTGAATACTGCATAACTAAGCTCTCTAAGCTACATCCTAACAGGCCTTGGAAGGCTCAACGGTACCGACTGACCTCCGCGTCATCCTCAGCCGACAGCTGCGTGAGTGGATGTGGATACGGAGGGGCATGTATTCAGCGCACCATCCCCCTGTTGTTGTATTCTTGTGACCAGAGTCGCTACCTCAGGTAGCTCCCCAACTGGTCTCACAAGGGCTGCGTGCGCTCCGCTTGCCAGCACCTGTTGGCAGACGCAGACGTCACCCACCTAAATGCTAGCCAAGCTCGACAGCGCTTAACCTTGCTGATCCGACGGGAACGGACGTTACCACTGCGGCAAGGCTGTCGACTGTATACGGCATACATGAAGAAAATTATAGATTACCTGCCTATTGAGGTCATTATTAAGGGTTTAAGTCGTGTAACATGGTATTGGTGTGATTCCTCCTGCGGACTGACTAACATTCTGCCCAATTTTCTTATTAGCTTTTCATCAGTATTCAACAGATGCGAAAATTATTTTTGTAAAATCTACCACTCTCTTGCTCCTTTAATCGCTGATTGTCGCAATGTGCACTCGATTGATACATTCCTATGCCTTTGCAGTTAGGAAGTTCTTTCTGTGGTTCATTTTGACGACCTAGATTTACAGTAAGTTTCAAACTTTTCGTGACGATCGCCTATGACTGACAGTTCACTGCTCGTTTTGTTAGTCTGTGGTAATCGATCAAGAAGGAAAGTGACTGCAGCGGGACACGAAGTACTTAAACAATGATAACAAAACCAGTGGCTGTATTTGAATCGAATGTTGTTTATTCTTTTTAAAACATGCTATCAGTTTTTACCACCCCCTATGAACCATGCACCTTGTCATTGATGGGCAGGCTTGCGCGCCTCAGTGATACAGATAGCGATACCGTAGGTGTAACCACATTGGAGGGATATTTGTGGGGAGGCCAGACAGATGTGTGGTTCCTAAAGAGGGTAACAGCCTTTTCAGTAGTTGTAGAAAACAGTCTGGATTAGTGACTGATCTGGCCTTGTAACATTGACCAAAATGGCGTTGCTGTGCTGGTACTGTGAGCGGCTGAAAATCACGGGAAACTACAGCCGTAATTTTTCCCGAGAGCATGCAGCTTTACTGTATGGTTAAATGATGATGGCATCCTCTTGGTTAAAATATTCATGAGGTAAAATAGTCCCCCATTTGGATCGCCAGGCGAGAACGTCTCAGGAGGACTTCGTTATCAGGAGAAGCAAAACTAGCGTTCAAGGGATCGGAGCGTGGAATGTCAGATCCCTTAATCGAGAAAGAAGATTAGATATTTTAAAAAGGGAAATGGATAGGTTAAAGTTAGATATAGTGGGAATTACTGAAGTTGGTGGCAGGAGGAACAAGATTTCTGGTCAGGTGAATGCAGGGTTATAAATACAAAATAAAATAGGGGTAATGCAGGGCTGGGTTTAATAATGAATAGACAAATAGGAGTGCAGATAAGCTACTACAAACAACATAGTGAACGCATTATTGTAGCCAAGACAGACATGAAGCCTATGCCTACCACAGTAGTACAAGTTTATATGGCAGCTAGCTCCGCAGATGATGAAGAGATTGAAGTAATGTATGAGGGGATAAAAGAAATTATTCAGGTAGTTAAGGGAGGTACTGGAATTCGACAGTAGGGAAAGAAAGAGAAGGAAAAGTAGTAGGTGAATAGGGAGGGACTGGGTGTAAGAAATGAAAGAGGAAGCCGCCTGGTAGAATTCTGCACAGAGCATAACTTAATCATTGTTAACACTTGGTTTAAGAATCGTGAAAGAAGGTTGTATACGTGGAAGAGGCCTGGAGACACTGGAAAATTTCAGATAGATTGTATAGTGGCAAGACAGAGGTTTAGGAACCAGGGCAGATGCGAACTCTGACCGCAATTTATTAGTTGTGAACTGTAGATTAAAACTGAAGTCACTGCAAAACGGCGTGATCGACCACAATTGAACAGCTCTGTCAGGAGAGTCAATATGGGGCTAGATCAGCTGCTTCAGGCAGTGTAGTGATTCGAGAATTTCTGTGTAAATTCTAGAACCACTCAGCCTTTTACCGTCTCGAACACACGATATTCTAGATACGAGTGTGGGTTGGTAAAATCCTACCTACTGCGCGTCACATGTTTGTGTGTGCAGGTTTAAAATCAGTCACGGGAGGAAAGTAGACGCGGCGGTCGAACGGCACTGACAAGTACCTGTCGGGCAATCCATAGAGGTTTTAGTGCGTGTGTAAGGAAGAACCATGGAGTTTTTATGCAGCTCTGTGCTTATTGTGTCATTGTCTATTGTTATGTGAAACAAGAACAGATGAAAAGGTACTCTTGTAGACTCTTGACTCAACCTTAGTAGAAGCAAGACTTATTCTCTGATTGATTTTAAGAAAGCCATGGAAGTCAAACCAACTTTCTTCTAACTGTAACTCATTTTGTTTCTAATGTTCGACAGTACGATGTACTTACAGAAAGTTGCATATGTATGTTGAAAGTGTGAATTATGTTGTGCCTGAAAGTCAAATACATCGTTAACTGACGAAAAGGAAAGTTTGTATGTCTACTTTCACACTTTAAGACGTCACTGAACGTTAGTACAGGGTGACCGGTGTGAAAGAACCGAGAAAACAGGAATTTTAAGTCAAAAACGAGGAAAGAAGCTGTTGTGTGTTGCCATAGCAACCAAACATAATAAGACAAGGAAATTACTCCGAGACATTGGAATACGTACAAGTATCTAATGGAGCAAGATTTGAATGAAAAATGGTGAAGACATGAAAAATTCACAACGATAAAAGAGCAAAGAAGTTTTCGATGTATTTGTCTAAGAAGAATTAAGCATAGGACGCTTCAACCAAGAAGATCCATTGCGGGGAGTATACAGCTCTCACACACATCTTGGGGACACAGACGCGGAAACCAACCTACATCCGACGCCGCTAGCACCAGCTGCTGTTCACCGTTGGTGACCTGCCTCCACATCCGCTCACCTACGCTACGAGAATTCTACGCCGGGTGCGCGTCAACTAAACTTAATTACTTTAGTACAAAGTGTTACAAAAAACTGTCGAGTGAACTTTTTTTGTGTCATCATCATATTTAAAGTTTGTTTTAAATGCATGCTACGGCCAAAGCATGTAGAAGTATGGATAATATACAACAAGTTGGGGACGCTCAACAACCGGCTATGAAAGTTAGCAAAGAAGTGCCTGACTGGACTGAGTTGATAAATTTAATCAAAGCTCAAAGTGCGACTCTAAGTCAATTTAATACCCAGAGTGAAGCTTTAAATGCTCAAAGTTCGACTCTAAGTAAAGAACTAGGTCTGGTAAATTCTCAGTTAAATGCTCATAGGGAAACTCTAAAATACAAACGACAAATTTGGGTTTGTTAAGTGCCGAGGTCTACCCTCCAAGCGAAGAATTTAGTAATTTGTGCGAAGGCATGGGCGCTTTGAAGACTGAGTTTAACGCTATAGGTACTAAAGTAGGTAAATTAAAAGTAGATCTAAAAAATGAGTTGACAAATTCTTTAACCACTTATATAAATCATATGTTTACTGACCTTAGTCAGAAACAGATCGAGAATTTTAAAGAGTTATCGAACAGGTTATAACTTAACACTGAGAAGAAATGTAACAACGTAGAATCCGAACTTATTGAAAAGTTAGGATCTTTTGAAAACGTGTTCAATATTAAGTATAATGATGTAAGACATGGGTTGTCTACTTTTCAAGAGAGTGTGGATGAGTAGAATGAGATAAGCAGAATGAGTTAATACCAGTCATTCAATCGCAAATTTCAGGTGTCAGTATACCAGTAGATAATGCAGAACGGAATTTTAGAGAGGAAATAGCCAACTCTGATATTATAAATGCAATTAGTTTGGAGGAATAATTTGGGGAAATTATAGATCGAAAAGTTAACGAGAGAATAACATCCGGGAATGTATCATCTATTCCTTCTTCTGAACTTAATAAAACCAGGAAGGGTATAGAATACCTGTGGAGAGAATTTAAGCTTATTCAGGACAACGTAGAAAAACTTCACCTAATGTGGAATTAACTAATGAAGCAGTGAATGATTTACAATGGGGAGCTAATTCAGGATTATCTAGAGAATTCCCCAAATTTAAGCCGGACGGAGATGTACATCCGATCCATTTCTTAGAAAGGTTCAACAAGGAATTACCAAAAAATTAGAAAGATTCTAAGAAGATCGAATTTGTTGTGGGATACCTTCTAGGGGAAGCCTCAGAATGGGTTACAGTAAATATTCTCTTGGGAAGACTTTCAAAAGAAATTTAAAGAAAATTACTGGTCTGCCAGTGCACAAGAAAAGTTAATATCAGATCCATGGGATCCGGACGGAGTCATCTACCCCATTCTAATGCAACAGGTAGAGTGACTACCGTCGGATCCCGAGTTGTTTTCGGTGTTTCTTCCAAAATAGTTTTCCTGCACCAAATTCCTTTAAAATCTAAACCTATCCCATAATCTTATTGCTTTTAAAAAAACCGAATATGACTATAAAATAGAGACCAGCTTAAGAAAATCACAGAAAACAGTGATATTCAGACGAAACAAACCGAATAAAGTAGTGGATTTGTAGAAAGTGTAATATGATGTGACTAACTGAGCAATTGTTATACTGAAGTGTATAGCTTTCTATTTTGTATAGAGTATTTTATAGCTTTTCTGAGATGTGATATAGATGGCAGAGTCTATATAAATTTTGAAAGGTGTGGGTATGGTAGCTAAAAGCTTGATTAACAAGAACAGATAAATCATGACTAACACAAAACACACATCAAAACTTTCAAACAGCCCTAACAAACAAGTGAGCCTGACTCTTCTTCATTTGCCCATTTCCATAGGATTGCTAGGATTTCCTTCGGGGACCTCAAAGGGTGAAGGTGGGACAAGTCCGTTCTATAGGACATGATTTAACACCAAACCTCCTCCGGCATCTCACTCAAGTACAGGGGGATGGGAAGGATTTCCTGTCTTTGGGACTATCTTATTTCTCTTCTTCGATCCTAGCAACCACGTTTATTTTTTCATTTCTTACTTCTCATCTTGAGGACCTGTCTATCTTTTTCCTCTTTCCACATTCGTAAACTTCTGTCGCTGAAGTCCTTCCTTATTTCCGGGGTTACTAATAATCTACATCTTATCTTTAGATAAGAAGGCCGAAGAATCAGGCTACACGAACACACATCCACATATACACAAATATACACTTCTACACAAACATTAAATTATATAAGACAAAACCTGTCACGATGTGAGAACTGTCAGGTGTTGTAGGGGAAATTATGTGCACATATATGGGGAGTTATGATGGTTCTACATCGCATATACATAAGAAGAGGTGTACATACATAACGAATAACTATAAAGTAGTAATGAGTAATGGATAAATAAGAGAGAGATGTGAGCAAAGAAAGAAAACGAAAGTAGGAGTGGAATTACTCAGGTTGATCATTAAGCAACTTCAGTGTAATAAAAACTGTGATGAACTGAAGGATAGTGGGACGTAAGTAGTATATATAGACAAAATATCTATTGAAAGTATGGAAGTTGATAGGTAGAGAAGGACTCTAGGGAGTGAATGATATATTAAAGAATGAATTCGAAGTATAAAATAGATTTATATCTTTATCAGAATTCGCTTAATTACGGAATACATAGAAATGTATAGTAGGGTAATGAACCGTGAGGCGCCGGCCGTTGTGGCCGTGAGGTTCTAGGCGCTTCAGTTTCGAACCGCGTGACCGCTACGGTCGCAGGTTCGAATCCTGCCTCGGGCATGGATGTGTGTGATGTCCTTAGGTTATTTAGGTTTAAGTAGTTCTAAGTTCTAGGAGACTGATGACCTCAGATGTTGAGTCCCATAGTGCTCAGAGCCATTTTTGAACCGTGAGGCCTACTGAGAAAGGATAAGGGAGGTGTATCTGGCAATTACGAGTATAAAGGACAGACGTATCTACGTGGAAATAGGACGATCTGTGGCCTAAAAAACAGAAATGTTTTGTAAGGGTCGTAGCTACCAGAATGGAAAGCGGAAGTGCTCTCATAAGGTCAACCCACAAGCAAGGAACAGGTGCTGATCCTAAGAGAAGGGGACAGTATCGTGACAAAGGTCACAAATTTTATAGGAATTATTCTGGAAACTGTAAATTCTATGCACGACTAGCATTATTATGTTTTGTGGAAGTAAATGAGTGCCAAACGAACACTTTCATTTCGCCCAGAGTTCCTCCAAGCTACTACTAATGAAAATAGTACATACTAAGAAAAAGGTAGTACAGAAAGATAAGAATATAAAACAGATTACTCATGTGTCATAAACACCTGAAGTTTTTTATTGAAAAAAAAAGAGATGAAGAAAAGAAAAAGAGTCCTCACAACTCCTAAATATTAGTAAAACTGACCAAAACCACGAGTAAATACTCATTTCTTAATAACAAAGTAAAATAAGAAAAGAATATAAAGCAAAAGGCTGTTCCAGAGAGGACAGAGAATTGTTATGGAAAGGACGGATATGTACATAAACACATGTAAAAAACATATGTATACTGATAAGACATGAAATGTAATTATGAGTTATATTACTTGCATAACGATTACGTATAAAATATCGTGTGTTCGATCTGAAGGGGGTGGGGGGATATGTAGTGATTCGAGAATTTCTGTGTAAATTCTAGAACCACTCAGCCTTTTACGGTCTCGAACATACGACATTCTAGATACAAGTGTGGCATTGTAAACTCCTACCTACTGCGCATCACATGTTTGTGTGTGCAGGTTTAAAATCAGTCGCGGGAAGAAAGTAGTCGCGGCGGTCGTTCGGCACTGACAAGTACCGGTGGGGCAATCCATAGAGATTTTAGTGCGTGTGTAAGGAAGAAACTTGGAGTTTTTATATCGCTCTGTGTTTATTGTGTCATTGTCTATTATTGTGTGAAACAAGAACAGTTGAAAAAGTACTCTTGTAGTCTTGACTCAACCTTGGTAGAAGCTAGACATATTTTCTGACTGATTTTAAAAAAGTCACGGTAGTAAAGTCAACTTTCTTTTAACTTTAACTCATTTTGTTTCTATGTTCGACAGTACGAGGTACATACAGAAAGTTGCATACGTATGCTGAAAGTGTGAATTACGTTGTGCATGAATGTCAAATACATCGTTAAACGACAAAAAGGTAAGTTTGTATGTCTACTCATTTTATAAGTAGAAAGAGGCTTAAAAGTTCCTGTACATAGCACTATTCGACGGAGAAGAAGTAAAGAGATCTTCTAGCAGCCGACTACCCCGTAATGAGGAGGGGCTGCAAAATTCTAAGTATGTCACCTCGTAAAGAAGTGGAATATGGTTTTGGGAAATAATCAGTATAACCCACACCCACAATCACACTTGAAGTCGTCAGAACGCTAGAGCGGCTACTTTGTCAGGCATAGGTTTGGTTCCTGTTGATGGTATTGGTAGGTGGGACTTCATAAGACATTGCCTGCATCTCTATAGGAAAGGGAAGGGTAAACTGGCTGGGATGTTAGCAAAATCTTTGAGGGGGGGGGGGGGGCACTGAAACTCATGGGAGTGCTTTTTTAGGCTAAGCTCAGTGTCCAACATCCTACACTGATTGAAACTAAGCTTAATGAAAAGTTCAGACATGCAGGTACTACAGATGTGAAAATAGCACAAGATTCTCATAACAGTACAGTGAAAAATAATGTTATTATGTCACAAGATTCACATAAAAGCACAGTGAAAAATATTAATATACTGCATCAGAATATCAGCGGATTAAAAGACAAGATAGATTGTTTCCTGTTTGTCTAGAATATTTAGAAACTCAGGGTGGAATAGATGTACTATGCCTGTCTGAACATCATATAATCACAGGTATGGAAATGGTAAACGTAGGGGACATAAGGCTTCAGCACATGTAAGTAGAGACACTATGGAGAAAGGAGGAGTTGCCATATATGTTAAAATCTATCATACTGTGAAAAATTTGGAAACTAAAAAATTTTATGTAGAATAACATGTAGAAGCATGTGTATGTGAGCTTAAACTAAATAATGCCACTTTTTTAATTGAAGGCATGTATAGGTCCCCATTGGGAAATATTCAATTTTCAACTAATTTTGAAAATCTTGAATTCTTTATTGTGCTGCCTGCCAGACAAAAAGGAAAACAAATTATTTTTTGTGGGGATTTCAATGTAGATTTTCTGAAAGTGTCCGATAGAAAGTTTGACCTTGAAGTATTACCTGGTTCTTTCAATTTGACATCAGTTATTGATTTTCCTACTTGGGTGGTACAAGGAAGCTGCACACTGATAGATGTTTTCATAGACCACGATAAATTTAATCAAATAAAAACTTTTCCTGTTAATAATAGTCTGTTTGATCATGATGTACAGCTAGTTGCAGTATATGTCCATAAAGCAATGCAAAACCGTCCTCCAAAATAGTGTGTTGAATTAACGATTTAACTATTCTAAATTTTAGGGAAAGCTTGCGACAGTTGGAGTGGGATGAGGTGTACAGGAAACATGATGCTACTTTAAAATTTAATCTATTTCATAACACCTTTGTGAGTATATTTGAAAACAGTTTCCTAAAGAGACAGTGAAATATAATCATAAGAAACAATGTAAAAAATCATGGCTTACTAAAGTGATAAAAATATCTTGTAAACAGAAAAGGGAAATGTATCTTACAGCTAGGAGGAGTAATGATCTCAAAACAGGAAACATTGTAAAAATTATGGCACTGTATTAAGAAAAGTTATTAAAAAGTCCAGAAGTATGTGTACTATATTTGAGATTAACACATTAGATGGCATCATTTTAACATTTTGGAATGCTGTTAAAAGCAAACAGGGCAACCAAGAGCACAGGAAGACTGTATTTCTATCAAACACAATGAGAAGTTTGCTAACACGAAGCCAGAAGTTGAAAACATTTTTAATAATCATTTTAAGTATTGTAGAGAAAATAGGATCCAGCTATTCATTAGAAAATGCAAGTCAGTATATGGAAGAGACAGTAGCTATGCAATTTGATAAGACTGAAATTCAACACACCTCTCCTACTGAAATTAGGAAAATAATAAATTCACTCAAAAGTAAAAGCTCACATGGAATTGATGGCATTTCCAACAGAGTACTAAAAGCTTATTCCCAACAAATAAGTATGATTCTCAGCCACATATGTAGCAGCTCACTGAAACAGGGCATTTTTCCAGATAGACTGAAATACGCTATTATTAACCCATTGCATAAAAAAGGTGACAGATCTGATGCTAACAACTAGCGCCCAATCTCACATCTAACAGCTTTATCCAAAATTCTTGAAAAAGTAATGCATTCAAGAGTAGCATCATACATTTGTAAAAATGGAGTACTAACAAAATGTTAATTTGGTTTTTAGAAAGTCTTTTCAACATAAAATGCTACATATGCTTTCAATGACCAAATATTAAATTCATTGAATAACCAAACATCACTCATTGGGATATTTTGTGATCTCTCAAAGGCTTTTGATTGTGTGAATCATGAAATTCTTCTAGATAAGCTTAAGTATTGTGGTATAAGTGGGACAGTGGACAAATGGTTTAATTCATACTTAACTGGAAGAATGGATTGAAATTAACAGTACAGATAGTCTGCAAAAACCAGCAGAGTCCTCTAACTGGGAAGGTATCAAGAATGGTGTGCCACAGCGTTCAGTCTTGCGTCCCTTGTTGTTCATAATATATATTAACGATTTGCCACTCTATCTTCATTAAGATGCGAAGGTAGTTCTTTCTGCTGATGATACAAGTATAGTAATCACACCCAACAACCAAGAATCAGCTGAGGAAATTGCAAATAATGTCTTTCAGAAAATTATTAAGTGGTTCTCTACAAATGCACTCTCATTAAATTTTAAGAAAACACAGTTTATACAATTCTGTACAGTAAATGGAATAACACCATTGATAAATATAGACTATAAACCGAAGTCTGTTGCTAAGAGAGAATACTCAAAAATTCTGGGTGTCTGCATTGATGAAAAATTGAAATGGAAGAAGCACATTGAAGATCTGCTAAAACGGTTAGGTTCAGCTACTTATGCTATTAGGGTTGTTGCAAATTTTGATGATAAACATATCAGTAAATTAGCCTACTTTGCTTATTTTCATTCATTGCTTTCATATGGCATCATATTTTCGGGTAATTCGTCCTTAAGAGAGAAAGTATTCATTGAAAAAAAGCGTGTAATCCGAATAATAGCTGGAGCCCACTCAAGATCACCTTGCAGTCATTTATTTAAGGGACTCAAGATATTTACGGTACCTTCACAATACATATATTCATTTATGAAATTTGTCATTAATAACCCATTCCAATTTAAAAAAAACAGCGAAGTGCATAGCTACAACACTAAAAGAAAGGACGATCTTCACTATTCTGGATTAAATCTCACTTTGGCACAGAAAGGGGTGAATTATGCAGCCACAAAAATCTTTGGTCATTTGCCAAGTAGTATTAAAAGTCGGACAGATAGCCAACCAACATTTAAAAGCAAATTAAAAGAATTTATGAATGACAACTCCTTCCACACAATAGATGAATTCTTAGATATGAAGTAGTAACTGTAAAAAAATTAATTATTTTGTGTTAAAGTGACACGTTCCACATCATTATGAAAAGTCGTATTCATGACCTATGTAACAACGATTAATGTATCGAGATGGGACCTGATAAACTGAAAGAGCCAGAGGTTATAGAGAGTTTCGGAGTAGCATTAGGGAACGACTGACAAATACAGGAGGAAGAAGTACAGTAGAAAAGGAATGGATAGCTTTGAGAGATGAAATAGTGAAGGCAACAGAGGATCTAGTAGGTGAAGAGACGACGGCTACTAGAAATTCTTGGGTAACAGAAAAGATATAGAGTTTAATCAATGAAAGGAGAAAATATAAAAATGCAATAAATGGAGCAGGCGAAAGGGAATACAACCGTCTAAAAAATGAGATCGTCCCAAACTGCAAAATGGCGAAGCAAGAATGGCCAGAGGACAAATGTAAGGATGTAGAGGCATATGTCACTAGTGGTAAGATACATACTGCCTACAGAAAAATTAGAGACGCCCTTAGAAAAAAGAGAACCACTTGTATGACTATCAAGGGGTCAGATGGAAAACTAGTCCTAAGCAAAGAAGGAAAAGCAGAAAGATGGATGGAGTATGTAGAGTCTATACAAGAGCGATGTACTTGAGGGCAATATTACAGAAATGGAACACTCCATAGATGAAGATGGAATGGGAGATATGATATTGCGTGAAGAATTTAACGTAACACAGAACGACATAAGTCAAAAAAAAAGGCCCTGGGACTAGGCAACATTCCATTAGAACTACTGATAACCTTGGGAGAGCCAGCCATGAGCAAGATGTTTGGGACAGGCGAAATACCGTCAGACTTCAAGAACAATAGACAATTACAATCACAAAGAAAGGAGGTGTCGACGGCGTGAAAATTATCGAACTGTCAGTATAATAAGTAATGGCTGCAAAATACTGACGTGAATTCTTTACAGACGAATGGAAAAACTGGCCGAACCCGACCCTGGGGAAGATCAGTTTGGATTTCGTAGAAATGTTGGAACACGCGAGGCAGTACTGACCCAATGACTTATCCTAGGAGATAGATAAAGGTTGTAGCATTTGTAGACTTGGAGAAAGCTTTTGACAATGTTGACTGTAATATTCTCTTTCAAATTCTGAAAGTGGCGGAGGTAAAATACAGGGAGCGAAAGGCTATTTACAATTTGTACAGAAACCAGATGACCATTATAAGAGTCGAGGGATGTGAAAGGGAAGCAGTGGTTGAGAAAGGAGTAAGAGAAGATTCTAGCCTATGCATGATGTTATTCAATCAGTATATTAATCAAGCAGTAAAAGAAGCAAAAGAAAAAAAAAGTCTGGAGTAGGAACTAAAAATTCGTGGAGAAGAAATAAAAACCTTGACATTTGCCGACGACACTGCAATTCTGTCAGAGAAAGCAAAGGGCCTGGAAGGGAACCTGAACGAAACGGACAGTGTTTTGAAAGGAGAATATAAGATGAACATCAACAAAGGCAAAACGAATATACTGGAATGTAGTCGAATTAAATAATGTGACACTGAGGGAATTAGATTAGGAAATGAGACACTTAAAGTAGTACATTAGTTTTGCTATTTGGGGAGCAAAATAAATGATGATGGTCGAATTAGAGAGGATATAAAATGTAGACTGGCTATGGCAAGGGAAACGATTCTAAACACGAGAAACTTGTGAACAACGAGTGTAAGTTCAAATGTCAGGAACCTGAAAGTATTTGTGTGGAGTGTATGGAGATGAAACATGGACGATAAATAGTTGAGACAAGAAAAGAATAGAAGCTTTCAAAATGTGGTGCTACAGAAGAATTCTGCAAATTAGATGGTAGATCACGTAACTAATGAGGAAATACTGAATAAAATTGGGGAGAAGAGGAATTTGTGGGACAACATGACTAAAATAAGGGATCGGTTGGTAGTACACGTTCTGATCACCAAGTTAGTATTTGAGGTAAACGTGGAGAGCAAAAACCGTAGAGAGAGACCAAGAGATGAATACAATAAGCAGATTCAGAAGGTTGTAGGCTGCAGTAGTTACTCGGAGATGAAGAAGCTTGCATGGAGAGCTGCATCAAACCAGTCTCTGGACTAAAGACCACAAGAACAACAACAACCAGTTTTGACCCCAAACGCTGTCGTCTTCAGGTCTCTGCATATGGAAACACACATAACATGATAGAAGGGTATGATAGCACAGACCACATAAATCATAGTTTATGACTAAAGCGGGATAAATGATAATTAATTGAAACCCTCAGCTACCGACAGGTGTTGTTGATATACCGCGATAGGGATAGCTGAAAATGTGTGCCCTGACCGGGACTCGAACCCGAGATGGACTAACAAGGAAAACTACAAGGTAAATGGCGTAGGTAACGGAAACGTATCATCGGTACACTGGATAAGATTGGAGGCAAAATTATTTATTCCTTGAAACATTGATGTAATGCATCTATAGACTACTGTTACCTGGTAACTAAGCACAATTGCTTGTGAAACGCTATACGTTTCACAACAGACTTGTGTGCCCATGTGGTTCACGGAAACACAATTTCTACGTACCGTGGCCAAATTTTAGTAACATCAAACCACGCAGTCGCGAACAATTAACATCTTACAGAGGACACATTTGAATAGACAAAGGATAACGTCAGAGGGCCAACAAACCGTAATATTAACCCATGTGGATGGTTTCCACAGGACATAAAGTAATGAGACTACCAACATTTGGAAAAGATTAGAATGCATACACACGCAGTTGCAGGCAGATAAACTTTCACAATGAACCGAGGGCGCTTCAACATATGCAACACCTTTGTGCTACGTTCTTCATACGGATCAAAGTCAAGTCTGCATTAGGAATCAAACTGAAAGTCTGCAAAAGTCTGCTGCGACGCAGCAAATTAATATTTATAAGATGAAACGCGAGACCAAAAGCTAAAAGCTCCCCTCTCGCTATGAGGCAACGTGCCACGCTGTTAAGTCAACTCACCCTTCTTAGAAGAGACTTCGGCTGCAGACCCTCGGCGAGCTGGAGCAGACTGATCGTCTCACACACTCCAACCTCTCCCACTCGACCCCGTGGCCAGAAAAACCCAGAGATGAGGCTTCCGCCACCAACCTAACACCGGTAACTTTCACACAAGGGGAGAAAACCTCTTTGCCTGCCTGAAAACTACAAGTGTTGGCCGTTCTGTACGACTACCGCTGATTCTCTGCAGCAGGCTAATTCACTGTATAGCAAAATGAAACGCACCCACATTCATTCACTTACGCATGCCAGAGAATTCAGTATCATTGGAAAGCAAATAAAATGATAATGAAAGGGGACTACAGGGCCCATTTACTGGACTTATGTGAAATGGAATGTTTTATTCGAATTTCTATACCACCACTTCCTAAAACATTTGCAAGTTCTATCACTGACGGAAACGCGGAAATGAAGTCGCTTAGGTCGAGAGTAAGAATGAACTGGCGTCAGACTGCAGCCAGATGATTTTCAATGTTTTTATTGTAACGTCATCGATTTCTGGGCTACTAGCCTTATCTACAGATGTACCTTACACGTAAACATCAAATCCACTTGAGGTATGTTTTTCCTAGTTTCATGCCTTGCAGTCATCACTGTCGAGTAATAACGTACACTGTATAACCAGCGTCCACATCAATAGTCACAAAGTGGCACACTTAGTGATTGAATTTTCATTCATGTAGAAAGACGGAATCTACATTTTCATCAACATTTGCCATTGCAAGATACTGTTAGCGACGAAAGCAATCTGTGTTTCACAAGTACTGATACAGTCTTCTTAAGAGAAGCATTTCTTCATGCAGGAATACTCGAACGACGTAATGACCGAGTTCAGAATATACTCTAGTATTCTACGACAGCTGGACTTTCGTGATATTCATGGTATTGCTCTATATTTCTGGTTTTTTGTCGGAATTTCTAAAATAACTGGCGGAAGTGACAAGAAAATGACTAGTCACGCTGTTGTTTGAGTGCGTGATGAGAGTGTGAATGAGACTGGCGATATACCGTCTGACTTTCGGAAAAACATGATCCACACAAAACCGAAGATTGTAAAAGCCGACAAGTCGAGATCATGCGTCCAAGCTGCTGACAAGAATAACATACAAAAGAACGGAAAAGAAAATTGAAGATCGGCTAGACGATGGTCAGTATCGCTATACGAAAGGAAAAGGCGTCAGAACGGCATTTATGATGTTGCGGTTGATAACGAAAAAAAGGTTGCAGAAAAATCAAGACACGTTCATAGGTTTTGTTGACCTGGAAAAAGCGTTCGACAATGTAAAATGGTGCAAGACGTTCGAGATTCCGAGAAAAATAGGTGTAAGCTACAGAGAAAGACGGGTAATACACAACATATGAGCGCCAAAAGGAAATAATAAGAGTGGAAGACCAAGAACGAAATGCTTGGATTAGGGTTGGGTTGTTTGGAGGAGGAGTCCAGACAGCGAGGTCACAGGTCTCATCGGATTAGGGAAGGACGGGAAAGGAAGTCGGCCGTGCCCTTTCAAAGGAACCATCCCGGAATTTGCCTGGAGCGATTGAGGGAAGTTACGGAAAACCTAAATCAGGATGGCCGGACGCGGGGTTGAACCGTCGTCCTCCCGAACGCGAGTCCAGTGTGCTAGCCACTGCACCATCTCGCTCGGTGCTCGGATTAAAAAGGGGGAAAGGCAGGAATGTAGCTTTCGCTCCTACTGCTCTATCTCTACATCAAAGAAGCAATGACGGAAAGAAAAGAAAGGCACAAGAATGGGACCGAAATTCGAGGTAAAATGACATTATGAAACGTCCCCTTAGAAAAATTAATGAATTACTGTGCTGATAAACCTCTTACATTATTTGATTTTCAAAGAGCTGAGCAGAACTGAACGTACTCAGACATTTCGCTCTTTACCTATTCTCATCAACACTAAACTGACACACAATATTTTTAGCGCAACGCAATCTGACTTTGAAAAATCCCTACAAAAGAATGGCCCTGACTAACATTAACCTATACGTTTCACAAATCACACTTACCTCACAAAAATCTTCGTTACTCGAACTACTGCAATACAGCGAGCGCCACTACTGCCAGCTAAATAAAAGATTCAAACTACTGAAGGCACTAACTACTGATAGGTGTAGTTAGCAAATGAAAGATTTTGATAAAGAACAAACAATATATTTACCTTAATAGTGTTCAAAAGTCATTATATATATATATATATATATATATATATATATAATCAGTTCATGATATCCAGTCTTACATCTCTCTCCCCACATCCACCACTGCTGGCGGCTCACCTCCAGCTGCGCAACGCTACGCGCTGTTCAGATCCAACTGCCCAACACTACAATAGCAAACAACAACGCAAACCAGCCACAGACTGCACACAGCACAGCCAGTGATTTTCATACAGAGCGCTACGTGGCGTTACCAATATAAAAACCTAAACAGCCTACTTACAACATCAATGATAAAATTCGCTGATAACATCGCTATCCTCAGTGAAAGTGGAGAAAAATTACAGAATCTATTGCATGGAATGAACAGTCTAATAAGTACAGAATACAGACTGAGAGTAAACAGGAAAAGACAAAAATAATGATACTTAGCGGAAACAAGAATAGCGCGACTCTTAACATAAAAAAAAGGAAATTACTAAGTAGACGAAGATAAGGAATTCTGCTACCTTGGAAGCAAACTTACCCATAACGGACGGTGGAAAGTGGACATAAAAAGCAGACTAGCACATGCAAAGAGGGCATTGCTGGCCAAGAGAAGTCGACTGGTATCAAACACTGGCCATAATCTGAGGAGGAAATTTTTGAGATTGTACGTTTGGAGTACAGAATTGTGTGGTAGTGAATCATGGACAATGGGAAAACTAACAGGAGAGAATCGAAGCATTTGAGATGTCGTGCTAAAGAAGAATATTGAAAATTAGGTGGACTGAGAGGGTAAGGAATGAGGAGGCTTTCCGCAGAATCGCCGAGAAAAGGAATATGTGGAAAACACTGAAAAGAAAATGGGACGTCTGTTGTGGCTTCCATGGTACTAGAGGGAGCTGTAGAGGATAAAAACTGTAGTGGCCGGCAGAGACTGGACTATATTTAACAAATAGTTCAAGACGTAGGGTGCAAGGACTGCTCTGAGACGAAAAGGTTGGAGCCGGTCGGAGTGGCCGAGCGGTTAAAAGCGCTACAGTCTGGAACCGCACGACCGCTACGGTCGCAGGTTCGAATCCTGCCTCGGGCATGGATGTGTGTGATGTCCTTAGGTTAGTTAGGTTTAAGTAGTTCTAAGTTCTAGGGGACTTATGACCACAGCAGTTGAGTCCCATAGTGCTCAGAGCCATTTTTGAATAGGTTGGAGCAGAAGAAGAATTTATGGCAGGTTGTATCAAACCATTCAGAAGACAGACGACTCCAAAAAAAAAAAGATTCGTGTCTAATTCTTAACTTTTGAAACTAGATTTTTCAACTTCTAATGGACCTTCACCAACTTTGGGTAACTTTCTGTTGGTGGTAAACCATCCAAAACAATTACACGACTACTTTAAAAATGGATACAAGGGGAAACTATTCCACGGACAAAGTTAACGGCCGAGTAATGCCTTAACGTTATTTCCAACGCAATAGAAATAAAAGTTCACCGATATCAACGCCACCTGTGTGTAAGTGCGAGGACTTTTCATCTCGCCTTCGTAGGCTTCACTGTGGACGACAGCAATCGCGTTAATAACAGTTATTAACCGCAAATCTTCGCTCGCCTGCAAAAGCCGACACACAGCGCAGCTGGCGACGATTAACAGAAATTGCCGTTCTCTGGAAGCAGATCGTGGCGCTCCAAGTTGCCCGCGGGCTGTCTTTCATGGTATTTGGCTTTTATCCTCGGGAGGGGAACCGCTTTCGCAGAAGCGTTACGGCTCTGCCGGATTATCGACCACGTAAAAAGAGCCGGAAAAGACTCGGGGCAAAAGGAGAAGTGCAAGTGGTTATGGAAATTAACGGCTTCAAACCTAGACTGCGCGACCGAAGTATTACGGGTAGTTCCCCATCAACGCGATAGGAAGGTAAAAAATGCCATCCTCTTAGCCAAAACAGGAACGAAAATTGCGCCTAAATCAAAGTAATCGCATTAAAGTTCATGAGAGGGAATTAGCTCTTACGTTATCGTGTATCGATGGACGCCAAGCTGTACCGATTTATTCCTACGGTCGACATTGTATAGCGCGCCTGTTAACTCGGGGAAATCGTGATGTAAGGCTCCAGCAACAAGTGCTATTAATTTGCTTCCGATAATGTGCACCAACAGAAAAAAGCTGCGTACGACGGATGAACGAGAAAGTTGGCGCCTCTAAACAAATATGTTAAGTTTTTGGCAATAGCACGCCCTTCGCTGAACAAGTGCGTTACACAAGTAACTACTGTGATGCAAGAAATAAAGATTTGTTATGTACGATAAATGTCGTTAAATTTGGACAAAACCAGTACACACCGACTTGATGAAGAAGGATGTGGTACAACGTCAACAGAAATAGTGTCACATGCTGAGGGAGAACTGACGTCTTCAACAAAGATAATCAGTTGCACAGACAAATATAGATAAATGGAAGACAACTGTGAAGAAATTGTGGACAACAGAGTAAATACTTCAACTGTTGGTGAATAATGCAAAGAACGACAAATGACTTTAAAATGCATTTATTGTAGAGAAATAACTAGCTTCGGGCGTTCATGCTCATCTTCAGACATCTAACGTTTCCAGTTAGATAAATGTTGTTAACAGCAGCATGTCGTCAACTCTAGCACTGCACAAGAATATTTGAGCATTTAGTGCCACTTCCATGCTGAAAAGGGCACTATTATGCGTGTATGTATTCCAATGTAATGTGGCAGAGTAGTATGCATATACACTATTTGATCAAAAGTATCCGAACACCTGGCTGAAAATGACTTAAAAGTCCGTGGCGCCCTCCATCGGTAATGCTGAAATTCAGTTTGGTGTTGGTCCACCCTTAGCCTTGATGATAGCTTCCACTCTCGCAGGCATACGTTCAATCAGGTGCTGGAAGGTTTCTTGGGGAATGACAGCCCATTCTTTACGAAGTAATGCACTGAGGAGAGGTATCGATGTCGGTCAGTGAGCCATGGCACGAAGTCGGCGTTCCAAAACATCCTAGAGGTGTTCTTTAGGATTCAGGTCAAGATTCTGTGCAGGCCAGTCCATTACAGGGATGTTATTGTCGTGTAACCCCTCAGCCACAGGTCGTGCATTATGAACAGGCAGACGATCGTGTTGAAAGATGCAATCGCCACCCCCGAACTGCTCTTCAACAGTGGGAACCAAGAAGGTGCTTAAAACATCAATATAGGCCCATTCTGTGATTTTGACACCCAAAACAACAAGGGGTGAAAGCCCTCTCCATGAAAATACGACCACACCGTAACACCACCGCCTCCGGATTTTACGGTTGGCACTACACACGATGGCAGATGACGTTCACCGGGCATTCGCCATATCCACACACTGCCATCGGATCGTCACATTGTGTACCGTGATTCGACACTCCACGCAATGTTTTTGAACTGTTCAATCTTCCAATGTTTACGCGTCCTCCACCAAGCGAGGTGTCGTTCGGCATTTACCGGGGTGATGTGTGGCTTATGAGCAGCCGCTCGACCATGAAATCCAAGTTTTCTCACCTCCCACCTAAATGTTACACTACTTGCAGTGGATCCTGATGCACTTTGGAATTCCTGTGTGATGGTCTGGATAGATGTCTGCCTATTACACATTACGACCCTCTTCTACTGTCGGCGGTCTCTGTCAGTCAACAGACGAGGTCGACCTGTACGCTTTTGTGCTGTACGTTTCCACTTCACTGTCTCATCGGAGATAGTGGACCTAGGGATGTTTAGGAGTGTGAAAATATCGCGTACAGACAGACGTATGACACAAGTGACAGCCAATCACCTGAACAAGTTCGAAGTCCGTGAGTTCCGCGGAGCGCGCCATTCTGCTCTCTCACGATGTCTAATAACTACTGAGGCCGCTGGTATGGAGTACCTGGCAGTAGGTGGAAGCACAATGCACCTAATATGAAAATGTATATTTTTGGGGGTGTCCGGATACTTTTGATCAAATAGTGTACGTATGTTCCAGTGAACGGTGTTTCATCTTGCCATGGTCCCTACACGCTTCCAGGGTAATGTATAAGTTGTTGCACTTTAAATAGCACGACACACATTAAACAAATCGCTGCGACACCTAAAATAGCTTCAGAATATTCATCGCGTCAGTCTGTAATTCATACTTGTGTTTTACACTCGATGTTTTCATTTGCTAAGTAAAGAGAATTCACTAAGCAAAGATATCATTGTTTTCTTAGTGACCAAAGACATAAACGAAGGAAAGAAAGTATGTTGAAGATGCAACACGTTAAAAATAGAAGAAGCTTTTACTCTAAGAGTGAACTTAATGATTTTATAATTTACTGACTTTCATTTAAACCAATTGGTAGCAGAATTTTAATAAAACAGTATAAAACTATCAGACGGCATGCTATAGTTTATCACATATGTACACACATATGTCTATCTCGTGTACAGAAATTCTGATAATAATTAGCGTTTATAAGTTAATAGAAGGCAACACAAAATTAAAAGGCTAGAGGATCGGAAGTGATCGTGATAATGGCTCAATATTAGAGTTTGGTTTTAATCAATTTCATATTGACATCATAAACAGACATTTTCAAATATGAAAGTTAAACTTCTGATTATTTTTCAGACACGTTAAGAACTAAACATATGTGTTATTGGAATATTATTAACTATGTAATGTACCGATTTAGGCTTCTGCTTCTTTTCTTCTATTGTAGTTGTCATGAGGTTGCGTGATGCAGATGTCATTCTATTACAGTGAGGAGGCAATACCGTATTTCTCAAGAAAAGAATATAGCAATATGTGACTTTACAAGAAGCAGGATTGCGGAGCGAGAGGCGGTGGTGAGTGCTTCGGCAGCTCATACCGGTTAGCCGGCCAGATAAGGAATTAAAGTACTCATAGGCAGGTGGATGGAAATGAGATGCGGCGACCTTCCCGAGCGTGCGCGCTTGGCTGAAGTGTGGGATGACTCAATGATAATTAGGAGGACGAAATGAAAGATGAATATCACATTTTTAACAAAACTGCGTTACAGAATTGGCAAACGTGATGCAGTAAAATTAGGTACACCAGAAAAGTCGTGGCGATGGAACGTGCTCTTTGCAATTTCAAGCATAATTCTAAGATAAATATGACTTACTTTGTGTTCTTGTCTTGGGGGAAGCCTCGTCAAGAGAGGTCTAGGGAAGTGATTCGAGTGGTGGTTTCCCGCTGCCTTCCACTGATGATGATGAAATGACAATGAGGGTAACACAACACTCCGTCCCTGAGCGGAGAAAATCTCCGACCCAGCCCCTTGGCGTCACAGACCGCCGTGCTAACCACTCAGCGGACTGATAAATATGAAGGAAGTTACAATTTTTTAATTACCACAGATTAGAAAATCCCTCGACAGCTCAAGCATCCCAGTTGTTAACCAGAGAACGCTACTTGACAAAAGTGAAGCTCTCGGACGGGGAGCATGAAACGAAATGAGACTTCGCGTGTTAAGATGGAATGTGATTTATTTCACGGAATCGAATCGAAGTCACAAAGCACTAGGCAGTGTGGGTGCACTTCTCAGTATGACGCTGCATCCCCTCAGTCGTAGATGTATACACTGATTCCATTGGGAAGGGTGTCATCAGGCCTATGCGTCGTATCCTGAGGCAAGACGATACACAGCTGTCGTAACTGATACTTGAAAACGTTGATACTGGCACAGGGACAGAACTGATAACGTTCGAGCTGATCCGACACATGTTATATAGTATACAGACCTGGGAAACTGCTGGTCACGGTTGTACCAAATTTGTACGAGAACTACCCATCTTGAAAAATGACAGAGAGATACTGTTGCGTGGTGAGAGGTAAGAAATGGGGAGGCAGTATGTCAGTGACGTATGGCTATGATTTCAGAGTTATCCCGTGTGGTATCTCATTGGAAAACATGACTATTTTTTGATATTTAGCGTCTTTTGAAAGGAGGAATTATTATTGTTATGGACACAAAATGTTTTCTTAAGTGATGTAATACGCCCTTTAAGATCAGGAAGTTTGATAGTTCGTCTATAAACATGAAAGTAATTGCGTTCGTTCGTGTTAGCACACTCTTGCATTACACGTAGGCCACAGAAATAATATTTATCAACTTTTGTACTCAGTACTTTATATACTGAAAATAACTGGAGCTTAAGTCTTTGAAAGTAACGTGAAAATAATTTAGTCTGTCTACGCAAGAAACCAATCCCGCGACGTTAAGCGTCTGTACCTACCTGCGCAAAAAGTATGAATTAGACATCACAAAAACAGATTTAACACTGCAAAATATCTCCCATAAATCAGTAATGTTTTTAAGGTTCAATATCTTTTACTTTTGCACAAGCATAAACTGAGAATTTATTATTGTATCTTAAGCCTTGAGCCAAGCCGTTATCGATTCTGGACTTTTTAATTACATCAGTTCTATGCCCTTTGTAGAAAAATATTTGTGATAGTCAAATCTCAGACCTCCTGTGGAATGATACTATAACAGTCTGTGCGCTTTAGGTTGCACTATTTCATAAGTAATTACTGAAAATTAAAATTTCCGCTTAATGGCGGACAACAATATGGCAAATAGGAATTACATTTCAGAAAATGAAAACATGTAATCGCATTTACTGTAAGTCTCTATTTCAAAACAAAACAAATTTAACAGAATAACAGACCTGAGAGCAGCAGTTCGTTATTACATCGAGTATATCAGACCAGTAGCAGGCGAATAAAGCGACAAGACAATATCAAGAGAGAACAAAACTAACAGAACTCCGAGCGATAAGCTTATCACACTATTATACAGGGTGTTACAAAATGGTACGGCCATACTTTCAGGAAACATTCCTCACACACAAAGAAAGAAAATACAAGTATGTTAAGTGGACATGTGTCCGGAAACGCTTACTTTCCATGTTAGAGCTCATTTTATTACTTCTCTTCAAATCACATTAATCATGGAATGGAAACACACAGCAACAGAACGTACCAGCGTGACTTCAAACACTTTGTTACAGGAAATGTTCAAAATGTCCGCCGTTAGCGAGGATACATGCATCCACCCTCCGTCGCATGGAATCCCTGATGCGCTGCTGCAGCCCTGGAGAATGGCGTATTCTATCACAGCCGTCCACAATACGAGCACGAAGAATCTCTACATTTGGTGCCGGGGTTGCGTAGACAAGAGCTTTCAAATGCCCCCATAAATGAAAGTCAAGAGGGTTGAGGTCAGGAGAGCGTGCAGGCCATGGAATTGGTCCGCCTCTACCAATCCATCGGTCACCGAATCTGTTGTTGAGAAGCGTACGAACACTTCGACTGAATTGTGCAGGAGCTCCATCGTGCATGAACCACACGTTGTGTCGTACTTGTAAAGGCACATGTTCTAGCACCACAGGTAGAGTATCCCATATGAAATCATGATAACGTGCTCCATTGAGCGTAGGTGGAAGAACATGGGGCCCAATCAAGACATCACCAACAATGCCTGCCCAAACGTTCACAGAAAATCTGTGTTGATGACGTGATTGCACAATTGCGTGCGGATTCTTGTCAGCCCACACATGTTGATTGTGAAAATTTACAATTTGATCACGTTGGAATGAAGCCTCATCCGTAAAGAGAACATTTGCACTGAAATGATGATTGAAACATTGTTGGATGAACCATTTGCAGAAATGTACCCGTGGAGGCCAACCAGCTGCTGATAGTGCCTGCACACGCTGTACATGGTACGGAAACAACTGGTTCTCCCGTAGCATTCTCCATGCAGTGACGTGGTCAACGTTACCTTGTATAGCAGCAACTTCTCTGACGCTGACATTAGGGTTATCGTCAACTGCACGAAGAATTGCCTCGTCCATTGCAGATGTCCTCGTCGTTCTAGGTCTTCCCCAGTCGCGAGTCATAGGCTGGAATGTTCCGTGCTCCATAAGACGCCGATCAATTGCTTCGAACGTCTTCCTGTCGGGACACCGTCGTTCTGGAAATCTGTCTCGATACAAACGTACCGCGCCACGGCTATTGCCCCGTGCTAATCCATACATCAAATGGGCATCGGCCAACTCCGCATCTGTAAACATTGCACTGACTGCAAAAACACGTTCATGATGAACGCTAACTTGTTGATGCTACGTACTGATGTGCTTGATGCTAGGGCTGTAGAGCAATGAGTCGCATGTCAACACAAGCACCTAAGTCAACATTATCTTCCTTCAAATGGGCCAACTGGCGGTGAATCGAGGAAGTACAGTACATACTGACGAAACTAAAATGAGCGCTAACATGGAAATTAAGCGTTTCCGGACACATGTCCACATAACAACTTTTCTTTATTTGTGTGTGAGGAACGTTTCCTGAAAGTTTGGCCGTACCTTTTTGTAACACCCTGTATATAGCAGCCAGCTTTTACAGGTTGGGTTCTTCTATACACATCCTTGTCTTAGTCTTTAACAATCATAAACGAAATATTTACTAAATGTACACAATTACACTGTTTCTAGTATCAGAATAATGAATGACCACACATAAATGAAATGTTTGTCGTGGGGATTCCACAGGCGTATCTGACGCACAGTATTCACTTGACTGTCACAGTTAGTTACAATGTCACACGATCACAAGCTTGCACGACGATTAAATATCCGTTATTAAAAGTTTACATTTAGTTTCACAGTTTGATTATCCCTACTAAAGGCTGAAATTGTTAAACCAGTCCCTGTAGCTTAGATTTAATCTCATTAACTATTCTGCTCAGTATTATAAGAGTTTATGCAGTTTTAAAGTGTCTTTGTTTAATGAATAGGAGGTCCAAATACGTAAGCCATTCGTAAACGTTTAGGTCCACCAGTTCGGGAGCGGTGCTCTGGGAAAAACGGCTCAGAAAAAACCAGGCATGAACCGACCTCCATCTCCTTCATACTTAATAGCTTTCAAATCATTTAATCAGTAAATACGAAAATCATTTACATTTCACATACTATGTCAAAAAAGTATGAATTTTCGCAAGTGCTTTTCGTACGCAGTTAAATGTTTCTGATTTGGACGAAATGTTTACAACCTTCTTTCAATTTAATATTTGACAGCATTTTTCAATGCAAAATCTCCAGTGGTCTTGATTATGATCTTCGGCGGCTGCCGCTAGCAATGCCGTGGCTGTAGTCTGGACCATACGCCGTGTTGGTCTCGGAGTGTGGTTGATGGAACGCCGGGCAGGAACTGTAGATCGAACCCGGTACCCTGTAAGACGACTGCTCAGTTGCTGCCGCCGACGTGTTGTGATGTCGTACAATGGGCTGAAACTGCCATGGCCGCACATATCCACCATGCAAGTTCATGAAAACCATCGACATGGGATTAGACATTGTGTGCTTTTGATGTTACACGCTACGGAGAGAACGCCTGGTAATTAGTTGACGTTATTGTTTCATCAAGACCAGTTCTGAAGCTTCTGTTCATTGGCGTTACAAACAGAAAGAATTTCGCATGAATGTTAGCCACTGCGGATTGCGCTACGTTGGTATACATCCTTCCGTAAACGCATCTTTCACGTAATCGGTAACTGTCGCTGCTGTCGTCTGCTCGCTGGTACTACGCATGCTGCCAGCCTTAGCATTGCGTTTGTACACTGTTAAGAGAGTATCACCAGTCGTTAACGAACATGCATATTGTTGTCTGCGAAGAAATATCTGCAGTTCTACACATTCGCTACATTTCTGCGGTACGTCACAAACTGTTAATATATTATAGTCTTACGAACACGCATATATCACTTCACAGTCTAGTTTTACGAACGACAGACTGCGTTGACATCGTAACGTCCAACACCAAATACCTGTTGTCACAGTTTCTCTAACACGCTTTATGATGGAAGTCCTTGTTAGATGACACACTGTTATAACTTTGTATTTCTTCGTTTCTTTGTCTTGTCTTAAGGACTTATTCTTCGTATATAGAACATGTCGTACATAGTTTACAGTTCGGCATGTTACCTGATGCATACATGTTTCCTTATGTCTTTTCCAATTGCCAAATCTTTGAGCACAGGAATGCTAACAAGGGAACCTCCCCATCCCACCCCCCTCAGATTTAGTTATAAATTGGCACAGTGGATAGGCCTTTAAAAACTGAACACAGATCAATCGAGAAAACAGGAAGACGTTTTGTGGAACTATGAAAAAAATAAGCAAAATATACAAACTGAGTAGTCCATGCCAACATAAGCAACATCAAGGAAGTTCTGCGCTAAGGAGCGCCGTGGTCCCGTGGTTACCGCGAGTAGCTGCGGAGCGAGAGGTCCTTGGTTCAAGTCTCCCTTCAAGTGAAAAGTTTTTCTTTATTTTCGCAAAGTTATGATCTGTCCATTCGTTCATTGACGTCTCTGTTCACTGTAATAAGTTTAGTGTCTGTGTTTTGCGACCGCACCGCAAAACCGTGCGATTAGTAGGCGAAAGGACGTGCCTCTCCAATGGGAACCGAAAACATTTGATCGCAAGGTCATAGGTCAACCGATTCCTCCACAGGAAAACACATCTGATATATTCTATACGACACTAGTGAGGGCATGTGCGTCACATGACAGGAAGATGTTGTCGACCCACCTAACTTGTACACTTGGCGAATGGGTAAAAAGATTCTTCTACATTGCCCGATTTAGGTTTTCTTGTGGATGTGAGAATTACTCCCAAAAAAGTGATGAAAACGTAAGAGTTTGTCACATAAACTGCAACAAATGAATCCAACAGTTTCACAGTCGCACACTTTTCACTGTGCTCTGTCAAAACATATGTTTTTAACGTTTTCAAATTTTTCCGTGTGTAGACCGTCAAATCCTGGATATGTCCAAGCAAATCTGAACATGTCCTGGAGTTTTGGAGAGCGAAATTGATTATGTGTGAGTACCTGAACTCTGATAATTGTCTGAAAATAAAAAATAAAATTTTACTCTCGAAGGAAGACTTGAACCAAGGACCTCTCGGTCCGCAGCTGGTCGCGCTAACCACGGGACCACGGCGCACCCGAGTTTAGATTTTCCTTGATATTGCTTTTCTTGGAATGGACTACTCAGTTTGTATATTTTGCTTATTTTTTTCATAATTCCACACAACTTCTTCCTGTTTTCTCGATTGATCTGTGTTCAGTTTTTCAAGGCCTATCCACTGGGCCAACTTACAACTACATCTGAGGGGGGGGGGGGGGGTTGCGATGGGGAGGTTCCCTTGTAAGTCCTGACCACAGATACTGGCTTGACTTGATAGTAGCGAAATTGAAAAAATCTTTATCATTTAACCGTTATGTTTTAAGGACAGCAATGCATGGCAGGCAGTTTTCCCGGAGTTGCACGTGGATGGTGAAAATTATTCGTGGGCGACGTTGGTGTAGGAGCTGTGCCCGTTCCAACCAGCAAAGGCGTGTTATGAACCGGGTCATAAACTATTTCATCCGGCTGGGATAAAATAGAAGATGACTGTAGTATTTGTTTCTAGACTTGGTGAAGCTCCACGTCCCAATAGCGAGTGTTATTAATATATCGTTCAAAGTATTGTCTGAGAGTCCCTTGTCTCGGATTATAAAGTTCTTGCGAACGTACCTGTTAGCATAAACGCTCCTGAATCCCGTTTGACCTAAATTTGGCCTAGAATGCCTTTTCAGGCATTTCTCGCGTTTTGCAGGTTTCAGAAATTTGTGTTGCCCACAATGCGGGTTCTCCCTGAATGTCAGACCGAATGAAATGTACTCGTTGCCTCTCACTTCATGTTTTGGGCAATATATTTTTAAAATTACGTACAAAAACTACAGAAAGTACAGATTTTTGGTCATCCGTAAGTGGTTGAAATTGAGTCCCATTTTATTAGGCTTTCTTCCACTTCCGATTCTGACTTTGGAGGCAAAGCTCCCTCAACCGAAGTGTGTTGCATCGGGCAGTGACTATAACTGTGCGAATGTCAGGTGTTTTGTTACATCTGACCACAAGGAAAGTTCCAAGCGTTCTGCTGCATCTTTTCGCATGGATAGTTGCACATGTTTTGTTGTGTCAGTTCGCTCGGGAAAGTGCATTGCCGTATCTATCAGTGCGTGCCGAACGAACGTTCGCACTCTGACTATTATCATTCATGGCACAATTTCTGTGTCTACACACATTGGAGCATGCCGCTGCCAAACTGTTGCGTTAATTTTGTTTCTCAACACTGCGTCACCTGATAAAGGTGTTGCAGAACTCAGATTTACAATGGGGTTATCTACGTTCTCACGCGTTGTGCGTTGGATCGCATTTTTTATTTAGGTTTCAACGTGATTAATTATTTCGTTATCTTTAGCCTGCAACCTCTGCTTAAAGCTATCATCACGTTTCTTAATTTCTTCCTCATATTTACGTTCTACACTTTCATTAGCTTCAATAGTTAAATCACCAAACCTTTCGGTGATTTCTGCTACATTCTCCTTTACCTTTAACTGCTCAGTTCGTAGTGCAGTTACTTGTGCAGACAAACTTTGCACAAGTTCTGGCAAATCTTTGTATGCTTCTCTAATTCCTTTAATTTTCTCTACGGTTTTATTTTCGAGTTCGTACAATAAACGATCACGTTCTTTGTCTCTTTCGGCTTTTAACAATTCGCGTTATTGGCCCCTCTCTTGTAATTTACGCAAGAGCTCAGCGAAAAGATCAGCTATGGATGAACCAATAGTCACATTCGGTAACCTATCAGTCTCCCTATGATCACTTCGCTTTGTAGGTGTAGTATCACTAGTGATTTCTGTCATATTGCTACTACCAAAAGACGGTGCACCTGTTTCACTTATCATTTCGGATTCTGGCCGATTACCGGCATCCGTAAATTCTACCAAACTTTCAGACTGGTGCTCTGTTGGTGGTTCAGTTTCAATATCATATAAGCCTTGGCTAGCTTGCTATTCTACTTGTTTTCCCAATCTAAACATGTAAGTCACACGAGTCACATCAAGCCTTCGTAATACATACCCAAATCTAAAATACAATAAAACCCTACACAAAAAGTGTCACAAAAAACACACATATAAATGATTCAGTGCTATTGACTGAAATATGTCACTACCCTTACCGTAGTTCTGCTGTGTATCCACAGTTAGTTATTAGTCGACAGTGAGAATTTATACACTACCGACCTCACATTTACCTTGAACTTTCTGTTTGAGATATGCAGTCATAAACTTCCGGCTAACTTTTTCCTCGTGTCAGGGGCGATCTCTCTCCCACGTGTAACATGCAACAAATGCAAACACATACAGTTAATGCACTGAAATAATTGGTTGTACAGCAATGTAGACGAGTATTTTCTGTGACACCTAATAAATGATTATAAGAAATAATGTATTATTGCTCGAGCCTCTAATTTTATGGGCTGTACTTTTGTAGTATCTTGGAAAATAATGCTATTTCTTTGTTAGTGTTTTAGGAAGGAGAACTTATTATTGTTATGGACACAAAATGTTTTTGCAAGTTGTGCCGCTATAAATGTTTAAAGGCTATGCAAAAAAATGGTTCAAATGGCTCTGAGCACTATGGGACTTAACATCTTAGGTCATCAGTACCCTAGATGGTTCAAATGGCTCTGAGCACTATGGGACTCAACTGCTGAGGTCATTAGTCCCCTAGAACTTAGAACTAGTTAAACCTAACTAACCTAAGGACATCACAAACATCCATGCCCGAGGCAGGATTCGAACCTGCAACCGTAGCGGTCGCGAGGTTCCAGACTGAAGCGCCTAGAACCGCTCGGCCACCATGGGCCGGCAAAAGGCTGTGCACTCTTTAAAAACAAGGTTTCATACTTCGTCTATAAACGCGAAAGTAATTGTGTGGGTTCTTGTCAGTACAGTTTTGCATTACACGTAGTCCCCAGAAATAATATCTATCCACTTTCGTACTCAGTACTTTATATACTGAAAGTAATTGGACCTTATATCTTTAAAAGTATTCCGGTACAAGTGAAAATGATTTGTTGAACCTTCGCAAGAAAAACAATCTTGCAACGTTAAGCGTTTGTAGCTACTTGCGGATGAAGTATTCATTAGACACCACAAAAGCAAGGTTTCAATACTGCAAAATATCCCCCATAAATCAGTAATGTTGTTAAAATTCTATGTCTTTCACTTTTACTCTAGTAAGAACAGAATTAAATAATTTACCTTATGCCTTGAGCCAAGCCGTTATCGATTCTGGATTTTTACTTACATCAGTTCCATCCCTTTTGTAGAAAAATATTTGTGATAGTCAGATCTCAGAACTCTTGTGGAATGACAATATAGCTGTCTGCACGTATTAGGTTGCGCTATTTCATAAATAATCACTGAAAATAAAAATTTCCAGGTAATGGCGGACAAGAAGGACGCCAGCGACGTTACGTTCGTTTCCGTAGCAGCGTTCGCTAAAAATGCTAAGAACTCAAGAATGTGACAAATGAAAACATGTAACCACATTTACTGCTAGCTCTCTATTTAAGAATAAATCAAATTTAACAGAATAGCAGGCCTGACAACAGCAGCTCGCTATTACTCGCATCGAGTAAATTAGATCAGTAGAAAGTGAAAAAATCGACAAGACAGTAGCAAGAGAGAGCAAATCGAACAGAACCCCCAGCGATAGTCTTATGAAATGATTGTATATACATTAAATGATAACAGGCAGCGCTTGCTTATTGGTTTCTTCTATACACATACTCGTCATAGACTTTAGCAATAACAAAGTAAATATTTGCTAAATGTATATAATTACAGATTCCATCGCTATTTCTAGTGTCAGAGTAATATTTCACCTTTAACAATAAACCATATAGTTTGTATATTTAATATTTAGTTGTCAAATGTATCCACAGGGACGTTATACTCCCCACACAATGACGCTAGCAGTAAAGGCGTTGTGCTTCTCCAGAACCTTGGAAGGCTGGAACCTCTCGTCGAGTCGCCTCCACAAACGCTGTCGGTGGTCATGAGAGGCAATACAGAACCGCGATTCGTAACTGAATACAATGCGACACCATTAATCAGCAGTCGGTGCTTCTTGATAGGGGTACCACTGCAAACGCAGACGTTTCTGTTACGGTGTTAACGGCAGCCTACGCTTGGGGCATTAATTTCCTGCTGCTAGTCTCCGACTAATGGAAAAAGATGATGCAAAATGTTATAGGCAGCCCATTTCCCTTTCTCGGGTGGCAGTTGCAGATGTGAAGCGGATAATATGCGCTTGGTGTAAAATATGGCGATCCTCCCTTGTGGTGGTCATGGTGGTCAGATTTGGTGGTCGACCGGAGCCATAACGACGAGTCTGCCTGCCCTCAGTTCTAATTCTGTCCAACACTGAGCTACCGTCAACGCCGAATACCCCACAATTCTGGGTATCTCCATCAAGTTGTAGTTCTAATATGATATCCACTATGTGTTTGCAGTTGACAGACATTGTATCTTACATCACGTTCGCTGACGATTTCTCATCTTCGTAGAGGCTGATATGTACTCTTTCCTCCTATTGTCTACCTCCTATGCGTGTAACTAAGGACACCCTTTCACTCTCTTAATGTTGACGGTCTTTCCTTTAAATTTTCCGGAATTTATTTTAACTATTCTTTGTACTGCAGCTGTCCTTCCAACTACTACTTGTTTTTTCTATTTCTTTACATTTTATGTGCAACCATTTCACTTTAGCTTTCTTAAGTTTCTGTTGGCTGAGTTTCTGTTGTATGAGTTTCTGTTGCTTGAGTTTCTGTTGCTCGAGTTCCCATTGCTTGAGTTAACATTGCTTGAGTTAACATTGCTTGAGTTAACATTGCCTGAGTTTCTGTTGCTTGAGTTTCTGTTGCTTGAGTTCCCATTGCTCGAGTTTCTGTTGCTTGAGTTCCTGTTGATTGAGTTCCCATTGCTTGAATTCCCGTTACTTGAGCTTCTGCTGCTTGAGTTTCTGGTGCTTGAGTTTCTGTTGCTTAAGTTCCCATTGCTTCAGTTTCTGTTGCTTGAGTTTCCATTGCTTGAGTTTCCATTGCTTGAGGAGTTCCCATTGCTTGAGTGTCTGTTGCTTGAGTGTCTGTTGATTTCATTTCTAAGTAACTTCCGGTGTGGGCAATAGACGACCTAATTTATTGGCTTGACTCTTTATGTTATCATAAGGTGCGGTCATGTACCAGCGCTCGAAAGTCCATACATTACAGAACATTACAACCCTTTAAAGAAAGTGGGCAATGTAGCGAATAATACACAAATAAGAAAAATAACTGGATAAATCGAGTGGGATTAATTATGTTGACAAAATCAGAGGATTATGTTTTAAACCAAATAAACGTTTAGGCCTACTAAGTAATATACATGCACAAATTGTGACGTGACATAAATTGCAGTTTCAAGGGAAAGATACTTAAATAACAAATAGTGTATGTAGTGCGAGCATAGCATCGATTACAGAAACATGTGCGAGCAAATTTCATTGTGCTGCACATGAAGTTACCAAAATTAACAGTAAACATTCAAAAGCCGAAAGTGTAATTTTCCACTCTCTGTCACGGCGTAAGCTAAAGTTCATTAACCTACATACGCATTGTGAAAACAGTACGAAGCCCATAAATAAAGTTAAAATATTGTAATATTGTACAAAATGAATCACCAAAAACCTAATCAAATAATGGTTCAAATGGCTCTGAGCACTATGGGACTAAACTTCTATGGTCATCAGTCCCCTAGAACTTAGAACTACTTAAACCTAACTAACCTAAGGACATCACACAACACCCAGTCATCACGAGGCAGAGAAAATCCCTGACCCCGCCGGGAATCGAACCCGGGAACCCGGGCGTGGGAAGCGAGAACGCTACCGCACGACCACGAGCTGCGGACAATCAAATAATGGCATCCTACCATGACTTCTGCATGCTTCACTTTCTTTGTTAAGCAGCGTACTATACAGAAGCACGGGAGAAATATTAAAAACCTATTAGATGACGATCAGTACGGCTTTAGTAAAAATAAAACCACCAGGAAGGTAGTTTAGACATCACACTTGATGATTATGACACTTCTGTAGGATTTATTGACCTAGAAAGGACGTTCTACAATGTAAATTGGTGCAAAATGATTGAAATCCTCTGAAAAAATAGGTATACGTTTGGTAAATATGTAATTTGGCCACGAACCATGGTACCATGGACCTAGCCGAGGCGGTCTGGCTTGGGTGTGTCTAGTATACAGGGTGTTACAAAAAGGTACGGCCAAACTTTCAGGAAACATTCCTCACACACAAATAAAGAAAATATGTTATGTGGACATGTGTCCGGAAACGCTTAATTCCCATGTTAGATCTCATTTTAGTTTCGTCCACCTACGCTCAATGGACCACGTTATCATGATTTCATACGGGATGCTCTACCTGTGCTGCTAGAACATGTCCGTTTACAAGTACGACATAACATTTGGTTCATGCACGATGGAGCTCCTGCACATTTCAGTCGAAGTGCTCGTACTCTTCTCAACAATAGATTCGGTGACCGATGGATTGGTAGAGGCGGGCCAATTCCATGGTCTCCACGCTCTCCTGACCTCAACCCTCTTGACTTTCATTTATGGGGGCATTTGAAACCCCCCGTCTACGCAACCCCGGTACCAAATGTAGAGACTCTTCGTGCCCGTATTGTGGACGGCTGTGATACAATACGCCATTCTCCAGGACTGCATCAGCGCATCAGGGATTCCATGCGACGGAGGATCGATGCATGTATCCTCGCTAACGGAGGACATTTTGAACATTTCCTGTAACAAAGTGTTTGAAGTCACGCTGGTACGTTCTGTTGCTGTGTGTTTCCATTCCATGATTAATATGATTTGAAGAGAAGTAGTAAAATGAGCTCTAACATGGAAAGTAAGCGTTTCCGGACACATGTCCACATAACATATTTTCTTTCTTTGTGTGTGAGGAATGTTTCTTGAAAGTTTGGCCGTACCTTTTTGTAACACCCTGTATAGTTTGCGGTAATGTAAGAGCAACCATATCGGGGCGCTATCTGCGGAGAGAACAGACGAAGGGGCAGTAGAGTTTGCAGTATTACAGGAACACCGAGTTGAATGGTCGAGTGATGGGGCATGTCATATGGCCGACATGACCTTGCCATGGCTGTTATGTTTCCTGAGAGCTTGCAGCTCTACTGTGTGCTCAAATGATGGATTTCTTTCCAGTAAACTATTTCGGAAGTAGAAGAGTCCCCCATTCGTATCTCTTAAGCACTAAGCGCGGACTTCACTGGCGGGTGTGGGTGTGTGTGTGTGGGGGGGGGGGGGGGGTGTCGTTGTCAGGAGAACCTAACTGTCATTCTACGGGACAGAGCGTAGAATGTTATATCCCTTAATCGGATAGGTAGATAGATAATTAGAAAGAGGATGTATAGGTTAAAGTAAGACATCGTGCGAATTTGTAAACTGAAGTAGAAGGAAGATAACGTATTCTTCTCAAGGAAGTAAAGGATTGTTAATTCTGAGTCCAATATGGGTGATGCAGGAGTGGATCTAATATTGAATAAGAAAACAGCACTACAGGTCAGCTAAAATGAGCCGCATAGTCAACGCATTACAGTAAATACAAATCCATAACTAATCACACTATTTCAACTTTATAAGACTACCAGCGCAGTAAATGATGAAGAGATTGAAAGACTGTGTGAAGCGAGGAATGAAATTATTCAGAGAGTTAAGAAAGACGAAAATTCAATTGCGACGTTGCCCTGGAATTCGACAGTAGGAAAAGGAAGAGAAAGAAAAATAGTGGGAGAACATGGACTAGCTGAAAGGAATGAAACCGGAAGCCACCTGTAGAGTTTTGTGCAGAGCGTAGTTTAACCATCGCTTAACGACTGGTTTAAGAATCATGTGTATGTGGTAAAGGGTTCTTATTACGTCTTCCTGAACTTTAATTCCCTTTCTAAATTTCTCCTTATTTAGACTACAACCCGCTCTCTCTCTTCTCAACTACCGCTTCCATTTACACTGAAGCTCTAAAGAAACTGCGCATTCAAATACAGAGATATTTAAACAGGCATAATAGGACGCTGCGGTCGGCAACGTCTATATAAGACAAGTGTCTAGCGCTGTTGTTAGGTCGGCTACTGCTGCTACAGTGACATGTTATCAAGATTTAAGTGAGTTTCAGCGTTATGGTATAGTTGGCGCACGAGCCATGGGACATAGCAGCTCCCCTGTAGCGGTGAAGTGGGGACTTTCCCGTACGATCATTTCACCAGTGTACTGTGAACATCAGGAATCCGGTAAAACATCAAGTGTATCGTGAATATCAGAAATCCGATAAAAACACCAAATCTCTGACATCGCTGCGGCCGGAAAAAGATTCTGCAAGAACGGGACCAACGACGACTGAAGAGAATCGTTCAACGCGACACAAGTGCAACGCAAATTGCTGCAGATTTCAATGCTGGGCCATCAACAAGTGTCAGCGTGCGAACCACTCAACGAAACATCATCGATATGGACTATCGGAGCCGAAGGCCCACTCATATGCCCTTGATGACTGCACGACATAAAGCTTTACGCCTTGCATGGGTCCTTCAACACAAATATTGAACTGTTGATGACTGGAAACATGTTGCCTGGTCGGTAGAGTCTCGCTTCTATTTGTATCGGGCGGATGGACGGGTATGGAGACAGCCTCCTGAATCCATGGACCCGGAATGTCAGCAGGGGACTGTTCAAGCTGGTGGAGGCTCTGTAGTGGTGTGGGACGTGTGCAATTGGAGTCCTATGGGGCCTCTAATATATGTAGATACGACTCTGACAGGTAACACGTACGTAAGCATGCTGTCTGATCACCTACAACCATTCATGTCCATTGTGCATTCTGACGGACTTGGGCAATTCCAGCAGGCCAATGCGACACCTCACACGTCCAGACTTGCTACAGAGTGGCTGAGTTTAAATACTTCTGCTGCCACCAAACACCCCAGACATGAACGTTATTGATCATATCTGGGATGCCTTGCAACGTGCTGTTCAGAAGAGATCTCCCCCCTCCCCCCCCCCCCCCCCCCCCCCGGGAATTCTTACGGATTTATGGACAGTCCTGCGGGATTCATGGTGTCGATTCCCTCCATGTAACGCCGTATTGAAGCACTTCCTTAGGTTAGTTAGGTTTAATTAGTTCTAAGTTCTAGGCGACTGATGACCTCAGAAGTTAAGTCGTATAGTGCCCAGAGCCAGCCAAAGTTGGGTTCTACCAATTTTTCGACTCTTTTGAAAATAATTCATGTCAGTGTTATGCAACCAAGACATACGTTTGTTTCCCTTATACTAACCACTAATATATTCCTTCAACCTTGAAGCTTTCCCTTGTTTGCTTACCGAGCGAGGTGGCGCAGTGGCTAGACACTGGACTCGCATTCGGGAGGACGACGGTTCAATCCTGCGTCCGGCCATCCTGATTTAGGTTTTCCGTGATTTCCCTAACTCACTCCAGGCAAATGCCGAGATGGTTCCTCTGAAAGGGCACGGCCGACATCCTTCCCTAATCCGATGAGACCGATGACCACGCTGTCTGGTCTCCTTCCCCAAACAACCAACCAACCAACCTTGTTTGCTTAGCACTTGCTTGCCACCTGAGGTCTTGATATTCATACAACTGCTTATTTTTTCTTCAAAAGTCTCTGTAATGTTCCTATACAGGGCATCTATCTTTTCTCTAGTGACGTATTCTTCTACAACCTTGCATTCCTCGTCGATCCATGCCTACTTTGTCACTTTGCACCTACTATCAGTCTCTCTTTATGGACGTTTGCAATCCCTTTTGTCTGCTTCATTGGCTGTATTATACGTACTACTTTCTCCTTCCGTCAGTTAGGCTCAATACCTCATGCGTTATCTAAGGATATTTATTTGGCCTTATCTTCTTTGCATATATGATCCACTGCTGCCTTTATTACGTCATCTCTCAAGGCTACCTATTCGCTTTCTGTTTTGTTCCTTATCCCTGTTTCAGTCAACTGTTGTCTAATAGCTCAATAACCTCTGTTTTTTTTTTTTTAATTAGCCAGGTCTCGGCTGCTTAATTTCTTACCTTTCTGAAATTTCTTTAGTTTAAATCTGTAGTATGCAACCAATAAATTACGGCTAGACTCCTCATCTGTTCATGGAAACAATTAGCAGTTTACGATATGGTTCTCAAATCTCTGTATTACTATTACATAATCAGTCTGAAACGATGATGCTTTCGCTGTGCTGTTCATAATAGCTAGCCCGTATCCCAATTTTTTATTCATTATCACATATACCCTTGTATTATCCCTAATTGATTTAGTCTTGAAAAAAATTTTCTAACCTATTATTTCTGCCACTGCCTGTCAAAATGAGAAATGGATAGTTCGACGTTGGATGCGTTGCATTTTGCCCAATTAATTGATTTCACGTTCCATGCTTCGACCTGTAGAACGTCAGATGTTTTTCCTAATGATAATATCCTCCTGAGTAGTTTGTGTCGAAGGATCCTAAGGGGAAACCATCATCATATTTCTAAAACTAGACCCGTAAGTATGTAAATTTTTAATTTGTGTTAAGGACTTGTGGGACCAAACTGTTTAGGTCATCGGTCCCTAAACTTACGGACTAGTTAATATAACTTAAACTAACTTACGGTAAGGACAACACACACACCCCATGCCCGAGGGAGGACTCGAACCTCCGACGGGCGGAGCCGCGTGGACCGGGACAAGACGCCTCAGACCACGCGGCTGTAAGTACGTAAATGCTTGTGTACATGAATTACATTATTTCTGTTGTTCTTTAATTGTCAAGCCGACTGTCTCCGTAACCGAATGGTTAGCGTCGCTACCTTTGGTACGGAAGATCTCGGGTTCGATTGTCAATGCGCCTCAGAGTTTTTTGAGATAGGTGGGTGTGGAACGGGGTCCACTCGGCTTCGTGAGGCCAAATGAGGACCTGCTTGTATAAAGAACCAATGGTATCATCAGGATTTCTCCACTGACAATAATAGCTGGAGGAATTGGCGACATGCTGATCACATGTCCCACGATCATAGATCGCTCCCGCTCCACGCACTGCCTCGTTGGCAGCAATAGACTTAGGGGCTAATACGAAGACATGTACAATACCCTTGCAAAAGTGATCTACGGATAAATAAAATTGTAAAAGTGATCTACGGATTAATAAAATTACTACTGCTTAAACTATTAAGTCATATAGTAGGGGCCGGCCGCGGTGGCCATGCGGTTCTAGGCGCTGTATTCCGGAACCGCGCGACTGCTACGGTCGCAGGTTCGAATCCTGCCTCGGGCATGGATGTGTGTGATGTCCTTAGGTTAGTTAGGTTTAAGTAGTTCTAAGTTCTAGGGGGACTAATGACCACAGCAGTTGAGTCCCATAGTGCTCAGAGCCATTTGAACCATATAGTAGGGATGCGTGTCTTTAGGAAACATAATGTCTTTCCTCATGATTTTAACTGTTCGAAATTCTAACACAGGAACGCCATACTGACCTATGTTACAGGACCGAACCAGCCAAGCAGCCAGAATGTTGTTTAAAATTAAATGACCAATTTAAAATTAAATAACCGACCAACTGAGAAGACCGCTTTCTTCTGAGTTGGCGTCACAGCCTCGATGAATTTAAGGAAAGACGTCATTCCGCCGGGTTGGATTTTAAAACAGTACTTTTTTCAGAACCGAAGTTGTTTATCTCATACATTGCTCAAGAGAAATGAGGCTGTGGCTGGAATTTGTAGATGTACTTGACTGATTTAGCGGCCTTCATAATTCTCTTCTCATGTAGAACACTGATAGAGCAGCTCATACCATAGTTTATTTTATCAAGAAGTTCACTTTCCACAGACTTCATCTGAAGCTTCTTTAGCTCTTCAGTCTACAAGTTCTCCGAAACGATATTGCAGTGCCTATGTTGTTAAGAACGATTCCTTCGGACATGCATACATACAGGACACTGCATCGTTCTTCTTAACAATACAGGCTTCGTAATATTGTACGAGGGTGGTTTGAAAAGTTCTCGTAATCACTACGAGAGGTCAGCGCTAGCGCTACGAGTTGTTCATGTGATATTCATTGGACTGCCGTCTGCAAACACGTGCCACGTCAGTGCTCTTGGAGGAGAGCTGTGGCAGTGACGTGGTTCTGATGTTGTTTCCACGTCGTGATTTGCGAAGATGGAAAAATCGAGATTCGAGCAGTGATTAAGTTCAAAAATGGTTAAAATGGCTCTGAGCACTATGGGACTTAACATCTGTGGTCATCAGTCCCCTAGAACTTAGAACTACTTAAACCTAACTAACCTAAGAACATCACACACATCCATGCCCGAGGCAGGATTCGAACCTGCGACCGTAGCGGTCACGCGGTTCCAGACTGAAGCGCCTAGAACCGCACGGCCACACCGGCCGGCAGTGATTAAGTACTTCGTAAAGAAAGGTATGAAAGGAAAGGATATTAATGCCGATTTCCAGAAAACACTGGGGGACTATGATCCTTCATATTCAACTGTTGCCAACTCGACAAATGAATTCAAATCTGGTCGGGAGAGCTTAGATGATGATCCAAGCAGTGGTCGGCCAAGATGTGTCACTACTCCAGAAATCATTGCAAAAGTACAAAAATGGTCATCGAGGATCGCCGATTGAAAGTGCGTGAAATTGCTCACGTTTGCCAGATGTCATTTGAAAGGGTATATCATATTTTAACCGAAGAATTAGAAATGAAATAATTATCTGCAAGATGGGTGCCGTGACTCTTGACGCTGGATCAGAAACGCATGAGAATGGACATATCGGAACAATGTTTTGTCCGTTTTAGGAGAAACGAACAAGACTTTTGCGCCGATTTGTGACCACAGATGAAACTTGGGTGCACTACTATACCTCAGAGACAAAACAACAGTCAAAGCAGTGGTAACGCGCTGGTTCTCCACCACCAAAGAATACAAAGACAATTCCTTCAGCGGGAGAGGTCATGGCATCAGTTTTCTGGGATGCGAAGGGAATTCTCTTTGTAGATTATCTCCCCAATGGGGAAGCAATTATTGGAGAATACTATGCTAACCTCCTGGACAAATTTCAGCAAAAGATATGCGAAAAAAGGCCCGGTTTAGCAAGGAAGAATGTCATATTCCATCAAGACAACGCGCGGTCGCACACATGTGCCGTCGTCATGGCAAAATTACACGAACTAAGGTATGAATTGTTGCCACACCCGCCTTACTCACCTGATATGGCTTCGTCAGAGTCCAATCTCTCCCCAAAAATTGAAAATTTTTCTTGGTGGACTCACTTCAAACGAAGAATTCACAACTGGAATTGACAACTATTTTCCAGTCCTGGAGGAAACTCATTTCTGAGATGGGATCAAGGCACTGGAACATCGCTGGACCAAGTGCATTAATCTACAAGGAGACGACATTGAAAAAAAAAAGTTTCAGTGATGTAAGTTCTTTTTTTTCTATTCAGTTCCGAGAACTTTTCAAACCACCTTCGTATACAGGGTGGTCTATTGATCGTGACCGGGCCAAATATCTCACGAAATAAGCGTGAAACGAAAAAAACTACAAAGAACGAAACTTGTCTAGCTTGAAGGGGGAAATCAGATGGCGCTATGGTTGCCCGCTAGATGGCGCTGCCATAGGTCAAACGGTTATCAACTGCATTTTTTAAAAATAGGAACCCCTATTTTTTATTACATAATCGAGTAGTACGTAAATAAATATGATTGTTTTAGTTGGACCACTTTTTTCGCTTTGTGATAGATGGCGCTGTAATAGTCACAAACATATGGCTCACAATTTTAGACGCACAGTTGGTAACAGGTAGGTTTTTTAAACTAAAATACAGAACGTAGGTACGTTTGAACATTGTATTTCGGTTGTTCCAATATGATACATGTACCTTTGTGAACTTATCATTTTTGAGAACGCATCCTGTTATAGAGTGATTACCTGTAAATACCACATTAATGCAATAAATGCTCAAAATGATGTCCGTCAACCTCATTGCATTTGGCAATACGTGTAACGACATTCCTCTCAACAGCGAGTAATTGACCTTCCGTAATGTTCGCACATGCATTGAAAATGCTCTGACGCATGTTGTCAGGCGTTGTCGGTGGATCACGATGGCAAATATCCTTCAACTTTCCCCACAGAAAGAAATCCGGGGACGTCAGATTCGGTGAACGTGCGGGCCATGGTATGGTGCTTCGACGACCAATCCAACTATCATGAAATATGCTACTCAATACCGCTTCAACCGCACGCGAACTATGTGCTGGACATCCATAATGTTGGAAGTACATCGCCATTCTGTCATGGGGTGAAACATCTTGTAGTAACATCGGTAGAACATTACGTAGGAAATCAGCATACACTGCACCATTTAGATTGCCATCGATAAAATGGGAACCCATTATCCTTCCTCCCATAACACCTACTTGGGCATCATCATTTGTTGCAGGTCGTGGTTGACGTTAAACGTGTGGCTGAACACCTCCTGTTTCCTTAAATAACGTAACTATCCGGCGAACGGTCCGGACACTTGGATGATCTCGTCCTGGATACCGAGCAGCATACATAGCACACGCCCGTTGGGCATTTTGATCACAATAGCCATACATCAACACGATATCGACCTTTTCCGCAATTGGTAAAGGGTCCATTTTAACACGGGTAATGTATCACGAAGCAAATACCGTCCAAATTTTACTATCTTTTAACAAGTTTGGGGCTGTAGTTTTACTAAAGAAATGAATACATTTGTTGCCTGTTGGTAAATCTGAAATTTTAAAAGTCTCAATGCCATTCTATGATTGCTTAAAATATTTATATGGCTGTCAAAGGTCATTTCATATTTCATGCTCAAGCAGCAATTTACTTAAAGGGCGAAACACTTATTTAGATAGTTTACACTTCTGTGATAAACGTTAGCAGCATCTTTCTTAAAGCTGTCCTGGTATGATTTGTTCAATCTATTCAAATTGTAATTTACATTAAAACAAAAAAATTAATCTAGATTCACATTTTTACTTCAAGACTTCTAAAATGTTATTAAGACCTATAGGTTGGGTTTTCTTGTTTTCAGGTAGTAAAACTGTTGATGTGAAAAAATATGGCTCTGAGCAGTATGGGACTCAACATCTGAGGTCATTAGTCCCCTAGACTTAGAACTACTTAAACCTAAGGACATCACACACATCCATGCCCGAGGCAGGATTCGAACCTGCGACCGTAGCAGTAGCGCGGTTCCGAACTGGGGCGCTTAGAACCGCACGGCCACCGCGGCCGGCTGTGAAAAAATATAGTTACGCATGAACTGTACATAAAAAAGGGATATGGCCATTCATTTTCTTCATAACGCCTTTCACAGAACCTCATCTTATTGGGTTGGCCTCTTCTTCTCCTTCAGAAAGAAAATACTCTCGAACAGCTTTCCAGCATCTTAGAAACGGTCTAGCATTGGCCACATTGGATCAACCAACGAACAGGAATACTCTGTAAAATTTTGAATATTCTTATCCAACAAAGTCAAACATTTCTTGAGTTCGTGAGTATACTTACTAGAACACGAGAACTCGTTGTAGACATTGCAGCATTACGCCAAGATATAATCGACGTGACTGTGGAAGTAATGCATTACTAATGCTGTATTCGAACACCACGGATGCGATTTCCTACTAATCTGCATTAACTTACATTTTTCTTCATTTAGAGCTAGCTGCCACTCATCACTCCAACTAGAAATTTTATCTAAGCTATCTTGTATCCTCCTAGAATCACTGGACGACGACACCTTCCCGTATACCAAAGCATCATCAGCACACAGCCACAGCTGCTGCCCACCCTGCCAGACAGATCATTTATGCGTATAGAAAATAATAGCAGTCTTATCACACTTCCCTGTGGCATTCCTGACGATACCTTTGTTATTGATAAACACTGGCTGTTGAGGACAACATACTGGGTGTATTACCGAAGAAGTCTTCGAGCAAGTCACATATCTGGTAACCTATTACCTGTGCTTGTACCTTCGTTAACACTCTGCAGTGGGGAACTTCACCCCAGATACCCCAGAAACATATTTCGAAACAGAGAAAATTATGCCATCTTTTAATTCGTCTTCCACGAGTTGCATCGAATGCGAAGCCAACACTTTTTGTACCAGTAGTTCATATTTTGTATGCCCAGAAAGAAATTTTGGATTAAAATTCAAGTCTTTGAAAACTGTACTTCCTAGCCTAATATGAAGTGAAGATTCATTTATAATTGTAGGCAAGAACGAAGGCGGGCGTGATTTGGCTTGTTCTGCGCACCTACGTCACGCATTCTCCAACAGCCAATGAAAGTTCAGTAGTGTTCTGAGAGCTCTGGTGTGAATGTTGTATCCAATGCGAGCATTATAGAGAAGCCCAACCAGGTATTCAGAATGTCCCTTATCTATATAAAGTGTCCCACGGTAAAGAAAAACGTGTGATGCCTAGCAAAGAGAGAAGAAGAAGAAGAAAAGAGTGAGAGAGAGACAGAGAAAGACAGTGGTATAACAACAGGAATAATGAGAGACATAGGTATTACTGTAGAAATAATGGACTACGATTCCACATGCAGAACAATAAACTAGTGGTAGAATTTAGGGTGCACAGATACAATGTTTACTTGCGCCCTTGCAATACCACATGACATAATGTCAAGTCGGGACTTACGTTATTGAAGTGGTTATTTCTCCTTTTAGTAGATTCAAGTGGAAGAGTTCTCCATTCAACTGCTGAGGTATTTATATCATATCCTCCAAACTTCGATGCAATGCGCGGTACATCCTTTATTTGGGTCTCTCCATCAGCTGTTAATGCAATACTTGGCTCTATTAATTTTAAGCTTCCAAAAAAATTCATCCTGTGTTGGTAGACGTTTCTTCATTTCTTCGGTTGTTGCGACATAGAAATCAAGGCATGTGAGTCTTAGTTGATGAATTTCGTTTTCATGTTCTCTAGAGAGAGTTTGTAAGAACTGTTCACATTCGGGCCCAAGATACTGATTCTAATGGGAGATAACGGCTTGGTTGAAGTGTATTAATCTCGTGCATTTCACTGAGGACACGAGGGTGTAGAAAGTTTTGAGCAATGTTTTGAAACAGACGCAAAGATTCTTCTGAAAGCTTAGGAATTATAGATTCCTCGATTGGAAAAGGGCGTTAAAACATACTTTAGAATCAACATGTAAGCTTTAGCATACAAATTTCCTAATTCGAGAAGTCATTTCTGCAGACTTTAGGCCTAATTTATCTTCAACAGTTTTAAATGGAAGTAGTGCAAAAATGCATCCCCACGTTCCATCAGACGAACAACACATTCACGTAAAATAGGCCATCTTGTATCCGATAATTTAACACCTTTTTACGTTCTATTCCAAAAAATTCTTGAAATTCTTGTAAAACAGCGCAGTGCTTTACAGTGCTAGATATGTGCCTTGCCACGGACCTTATTAACTCTTCACAGGATCTAGGAAGTTTATCACATGCCTTACTTGCAACTAAAGCAGATGAATGGCAATAGCCATCTACAGTTGAGAACAATCAGATTTGGTACAAAATTTTTAAATCTTGTTTTGATAGGATTACAGTTTTCCACCATTACATAATGCCAATTACATTTGTAACTAGAATATCCTTCTGCTTCAACATATTCTCCAGACCTATGAACAGATTTTCTGCCGAGCAGTCTTTGGCATCCAAAGGGACCAGTTCCAGAAGTTGTGTTTTTACTCGTCCGTCAATTGGTGGCTTATATTTCACTAAAATGCACGTATGTTAGCTATCTGATATGTCTGTACTCTCGTCAACCAGAACAGAAAATTTAATATCCTTTAGTGACTGAACGGTTTTATCAGTTCCTACCTTTGAAATAAGGTTTTTCACTATATTGGTTCACTTTGTACGATCTCTGAAGTACGTAATTCTAGAGTCAAGGAAAACATTTGTTAACACATGACCCTAGTTCCTGTGTTAAAAAGTATTTTCCTTGACTCTAAAACATTGTTGAAAATGCAGCATTATGCTCCGCGAAAAAAATTACTAACCTTATTTCAGGTGTCGTCACGTTCTCCGCATGTTTGCTTTCATTACACATTTGCGAAAAACAATCAACAACAGTTCTGTCACTTTGCAGAGGTTTAACATTTTTAATGTGTTTAACTCGAAAACCACGTCTTTCGAGTAACAATCACGTTACACGCTTTACATCGCACCTTTCCATTGTAACACTCAACGACCTCCAGTCACCCATTAAATCTGTCAGTTTCAAAATGTGTACAAAACAAACCACTCGGAAACAATTATTATTTAATAAGATCAAAATTCCCAAGCAAGACTCTAAGTCCAAGATACAACCAACGGGTAATAACTTCGAGTGACACAGAACTGAGAAAATTAAATCACTTCAAACAATACGTATGGAGATGGTATCTGTTCTTTCGGACATGTCCAAAAGAACAGATATGATCCGTGTCCATGCAGCTCTGAAATGATAATTAAATCAATACCTTAAGCTGTCTACAGGCGTTGATATACATCAACGGGGCAGTTGAAAATGCGTGCCCCGACCGGTACTCGAACCCGGAATCTCCTGCTTACATCAGACTCGCTCTATCCATCTGACCCACCGAGGGTACAGAGGATAGTGCATCCGAAAGAACAGATGTGATCAGTGACCATGCAGTTCTCTAGATTGAAATGATAATTAAATCAATAACAATAATAAAATTTTATTCTCATTCGGCTGATTACAGCAATAGACAAAGTCAAGAGCATATATTTCTTCATAAACTACTATACTGATGTAAATTGGTTAACGTAAAATAGGTACACGTTAGAATACAGTATTTTCATCTTCAAAAAATTCATCAATGGTGTAAACCGGATTGTTCACTAGTGGCTTGTATAATTTAGCTTTAAAAATATTTACAGTCAGCACTTAGTCTATAAACATCCTTAGTACAAGAACTCGGTAGGAGTTCTGCGATTTTGATAATCTGTGATATGGCACGTCTACAGATGTTCTGTTTCTAGTTATTATGGCTATGAATATCACTTATCAACACAAAATTAGAGACATTGTTTCTAATGTACAATAAAACATTGTAGATGAATAAGTTTACTACTGTAAGACAATGCAATTTAATAAACATAGGTTCACAATGTTCTGTTTTAGCATAATCCATTATTATTTTTATTACTTTCTTCTGTAAAATGTCATTTACATGACAGCTACTACCCCACAGTAAGATTCCATAGGATATGATGCTTTGGAAGAAGGCAAAATATGCTGATCTCACATAGTCATTGGGAACATGTCTTTTTAAATTTCTAATTAGATAAATAACTCTTGAAAGCCTAGCCAATATATTTTTAATGTGTGGTTTCCACGTCAAATTATTGTCAATAGTAACACTAAAAATTTGACAGTTTCTAGTTCTTGGCAGTTAGGAATCCCTTTGAGGCTAAAGTAAAGTGTCTGGGTTTTGTTTTCATTTAGTAAGAAGCCATTAGCTTGGAACCGTAATGAGGACTGAGCAAGGGTATTTTCGGTCAGTGTTTTCAGTGTACCTAGATCAGATTTTTTATGTATAAAAGTTGTGTCATCAGCATACAATATTGTGTGAGAATTTATGAAGGAGGGCAGGTCATTAATCATTAGTATAAAGTCCGCCCTGGTAGCTGAGTGGTCAGCGTGACAGACTGTCAATCCTAAGGGCCCGGGTTCGATTCCCGGCTGGGTCGGAAATTTTCTCCGCTTAGGGACTGGGTGTTGTGTTGTCCTAATCATCATCATTTCATCCCCATCGACGCGCAGGTCGCCGAAGTGGCGTCAAATCGAAAGACCTGCACCAGGCGAACGGTCTACCCGACGGGAGGCCCTAGCCACACGACATTTCCATTTATTTATTAGTATAAACAGTAAAGGTCCAAGCACCGACCCTTGAGGCACTCCGTACCTAACATTAACAAAATTTGATTTCTCCCTACCAATGCACACAAGTTGTTGACAGTTCTCTAGAAAAGACCAGAACATATTTATACTGTAGTCATCAAAACCATAGTAAACTAGCTTATGCAGCACAGTGTCATGCTCTACACAGTCAAAGGCTCTGCTCAGGTCACAAAATGTAGCCTGGGCATAGTCCCTAGCCTCGAACACATCTAGCGAGTCCATTGCATCCGTGTTGGATTTACCTTTCCTAAATCCAAATTGTTTATCACTGATTATATTTAGTTTACCCAAGTAGACCTAACTTACTCATACATGATTGTTTCTAAAATTTTTGAAAAAACTTGGGTTATGGATATAGGTCTGTAACTAGCGGGACAGTTCTTTTCCCCTCTTTTATATATGGGCACAACTCTAGAAATTTTTAGTATGTCGGGGAACTTACTCTCAACTAGGCATTTGTTAATACAAAAAGTTAAGGGATAAATCACACAATCAATAACATCTTTCAACAAATTACATGACATATCATAGTAATCAACACTAACTAAAGGTTTGAAATTTTTCACTATTTTTAGGATATTATTTGGGCTCACTTGTGTGAAAGTAAAGGTGCTTGGGGGAAGCTTTTCAAAGCAGCTGTCCATAATACTAAGAGCATATTCAGGGGGTTTGTTTATTGAGCTACTAATTTCTTCAATGGCCTGAATGCAATATTTATTTAATTCTTCTGGGGTAATGGCGATTTCCTCTTTGTGTTTAGTGTGAGCAATGGAATTTATTACAGTCCAGGCCTTTTTGCATTTCTTGTTAGATTTTTCATTGTGTACTATGTTATGCAGTTTCTTTGCTTCATTTATTGCCTTCCTATACTTGTATTTAGCTTTAGCATACAGTTCTTTATACAGTTCTGATTTACTGGTTTTGTACAGACTAGAATACAGCATAACAGTATTTATCAGTTGCCCTAACTGTGGAGTATACAATTCTTCATTTTCCTTTCCTTGTACTTACTACTAATATTCACTGTACATTTTTTCAGAGGGATGTTATTTTCAAATATTTTTAAAAATATGGAGAAAAACTTGGTGAAAACAATATGAGCTGAACAGTGTTGAAGCCCAATACCTTATGCTGTTGACAGGCATTGAGATACATCGATGGGGACAGTTGAAAATGTGTGCCCCGACCAGGACTCGAACCTGGAATCTCCTGCTTACATCCCAGACACTCTGGGATGTATAGAGCATCTGACATGTAAGCAGGAGATCCCGGGTGCATGTCCCAGTCGGGGCACACATTTTTAACTGTCCCCATTGATGTGTATCAGCTCCTGTTGACAGCTTAAGGTATTGATTTGATTATCATTTCAAACAATACAGCATAACAATGTGCTACGTTTCAGCTTAACACACCGCTTGACGTGGCCTCCCATCTAATTTGCTTTGCGAGGTGCATTGTTTATTCGGAAATACAACAATGTTTCACTGTGTCACTCATTCATAAATAATGGTGCATTCAAGTCGAGCATACAAATAGAAATCTGAACTAACAATAGCTACTACAATGGGAGTGCTGACCGCTGGTTGGACAGATAACAGTCAGCAGGAGTCATATAATTACTTCTGTCACCTGTTTTACCTTATTTTTGCAGTATGTGACAATTATACCTATAACAGCGGTTATGTGTTACTGGATTGTAAGCAAACCTATTGTTCCCATAGTCAGAATGCTGACCACTCAATGTAAAGCATTGTTGTTAAATGATTTTTTCTTTGATGATGCATGACTATAATAGCCTAAGGATTATCAAATGCACCTCTTTGTACAGTGTTCTTACATGTTTTGAGACTAGTAGGCAGTGAACTCTTAAATGAAAGTATGATTAATTCTTTTTGAATTGTTGCACATTCCACTTGGGATTGTGGAAGGAACATTAGCATATCTTTTTTTGTATTATGTATTACATATTCAGTTTCAATGTCAAGTTCTACATCCTCAAGGATGTACTATGGATCTATGAGCTATAGATCTATGAAACATATAATCTAATAGAAGGATTAAACCTAATGGAATGAATTGTTTTTCCTATTAACCACTGCAAGCAAGTGTCAACATCAGCAGCATGAGAATAATAGCACTATCAAACAGCCAACCTGATCTAGGGTGGTAGTCGTTATGATGAAGTTTTTAGGCACAGTTTCCCAACTATAGAACTGACACTTCAAGTTATGTAAGCATTACTAATGCCTCAAAAATTGTTGCATAAATAGGGCACTCTAGTATGCCAGAGTTGGCCTACTGGTTGTTGTCCTGAGACATTTATGAATGTCTACATTATTATATTAAAAATAGCATGTAGGGAGTAGCCAGTCCCTTGAAAATGTAAAATAGCTATGAAATTTATCATTCCATTCAGTAATATCCATTGCTGAAATGGCTATGATAGGGTAGATTGTTCATAGACAGCGACATAAGCAAAATCTCTTAATGTGTGTGTTCTTATACTTTAAAAAAAAGTGTGTAGGGTATAGTTAGGCCATAGAAAATGTAAAATGACTATGAAGTAGAAGATTGTTAACAGACTGTGACATAACAAAACCTACTGAAAGCCAAACATTTGGTGCAGTACGCCACATTCACCAAGCCAAAACACACTGCTAAGTACATTAGGAATACTGGTCCTCTCAATATTAAGTTAAATTATGCGTATTAACACTGCAGACTTTCAAAAGGCACGAAGAAATGAAGTAATTCCTTACCAAATTAATTTGGGACAAGACATTTCAAATGCACAAAGTTGTTTAACACACCAAACATTAGCTCCACCATTATGGGCTGTAGAGGACATCTAATATGTAGAAAATTCTATATTGCTGTGCGCTCAAAGAAAGCCTTTGCCTTTCATGGGTAAATGCTCTACAAACAGAGATACTCAATCATGACTCATGACCTGTCCTCTCAGCTTTACTTCTGCCAGTACCTGATCTCCTACCTTCCAACTTCACCATAAATTCTTATTGTGTCTTTGTTTCATCATAGATTCTTATTGTGTCTTTGTTATAGTTCATTACAATTTATTAGAAATGAAAAAAAGGAATAAAAAAGTTAATGAAATGCAGATCTTCTATTGAGCCAGAAAGGACGCTAAAGTTTCTACATTCCTTTCCGTTTGCAGCATCATACTCAGCTGCATGAAAAAGTGATGGAGAGAACTGCCTTCTCAGCATATTTTGGTTTGTGTGTGAGGAGACATATTTCAGACTTACTCATGCCAATGTTCTTAAGGGATGGAGCCTTCATCAAATGAATGACCTCAGTAGAGAGAAATAGAAATAGCACATTGTACAAGGGGTGTTTGAAAAGTCCGTGCAAAAACAAAAACTACTTACATGTTTGGGGTAAACTATTTTTTGACATAGTCTCCTTTTAGACTTATACACGTCATACAATGCTGTTCTAATTTGTTGATTTCTTCCAAATAATAGGAATTGTCCAAGTCTGTAAAATAGCTATTAGTTGCTGCAATCAGCTCCTCATTTGAATATAATCCTTGTCCCACCAGCCATTTCTTCAAATTGGGGAACAAATAGTAGTCCGAGGGAGCCAACTCTGGAGAATAGGGGGGATGTGAAACAAGTTGGAATCCTGCTTCCATTAATTTTGTGACCACAACTGCTGAGGTGTGTGCTGGTGCATTGTTGTGATGGAAAAGGACTTTTTTGCAGTCCAATTGCTGGCGTTTTTCTTATAGCTTGGTTTTCAGATGGTCCAATAACGGTGAATAATATTCACCTGTAATAGTTTTACCCTTTTCCATACAATCGATGAGGATTATCCCTTGTGAATCCCAAAAGACAGTTGCCGTAACCTTTCTGGCCAAAGGAATGGTCTTCGCTTTCTTTGATGCCGATTCAGCCTTGGTAACACATTGTTTAGATTTTCGTTTGGTCTCAGAAGTATAGTAATGTATCCATGTCTTATCCACAGTGACGAAACAATGTTTAAAGTCCTGTGGATTCTTTCTGAACAGCTGAAAAACCACCCTTACAACATTTCACATGATTCCATTTTTGGTCAAGCATGAGCAATCGTGGAAACCATCTTGTGGATAACTTTCTCATGTACAAATGTTCATGCAAAATATTATGTACTCATTTGTTCGAGATGCCAACAGCACTAGCAATCTCACACACCTTAACTCTTCTGTGATTCATCACCATATCATGGATTTTATCAATGATTTCTGGAGTCGTAACCTCCACAGGACGTCCAGAACGTTCAGCATCACTTGTGTCCATATGGCCACTCCAAAAATTTTGAAACCACTTATAAACTGTTCGAATCAAAGGTGCAGAGTCACCGTAATGTTTATCAAGCTTCTATTTAGTCTCTTGAAGCGTCTTGCCTTTCATAAAGTAATGTTTAATCACCACACGAAATTCTTTTTTGTCCATTTTTTAACAATCACTCGACTTCCTTGATTCACACCAATGCCAAACACAAAGAAATAGACCAGTATGGCTGAAACGTGGTGTGCCTTCTTTCCAAAGATGCTACTAACTAAACATGACCTCAATACGTGCCAGTGGTGCTCTCTCTTGGACTATGCACGGACTTTTCAAACGCCCCTCATATTCTATTCCACTACTGTTGCTCCCATAAAACATATTCACAGTTATTATTGGGTACTGACTAATAAGTAAGCTATAAATCATAGTCCACTAGAAGCTGGAGGACACTTCTGAAATAGGTTGACAGATAATATATAGCAGCTCCGTAGAAATCTCTTTAGAGGAAAATAGAAACATATCGTAATTGAAAAATGTGTATACTCACCTAAAGATTTCAGACTCCATTATCAACAATTCTAGAATGAAACATTCACTCTGCATTGGAGTGTGTGCTGATGTGAAACATCCTGACAGATTAAAGCTGTATGCTGGACCAAGACTTGAACTAGTAGCCTTTGGAGTGTGCACTAGTATGAAACTTACTGGCAAATAGGCTAGAACTCAGGAGCTTTTACTTGTGGTAAATATTTATGTAATAGTATATAATATGCAGCTTGTCATATATATTCATTATGTGTATGGCACGATATCTTTGTAAACATAGAAAAACTGATGCTGTCCAAGCCTGTAAAGTTATTATGGAGAATTAAATATTATTATTATTATTATTATTATTATTATTATTATTATTAAGTTTCTATAAAAAATATATTTCTTTTAGGTGTCATAATATGTAATATTTACTTATTGTTTCATGAAGCTCAATATATATAGGCTTTCTCAAACTGCTTTTACTGCCATTCTTAACTATATAACATTGTAATGTCAATAATGTGCTACAGGGCTCTATATCCATCTGCCCCATATGCGATCTGTTGACCACAGTCGCCTTTGATTGCTTAAAGAAAAACACTGGAAACTGAGATTGAATATCCTAGCACCAGACTATAGTGTTATAAAAAAAAATACTATGGAGTTTCTGTAATAGTTTCAGTAATAAACAGTACTGCTTCTTGATAATTTGAAATTATTGCACTCCTTTCTCATATTAGCTTGAAATAGTTGCTTTCTAACACTAAAGGACTAATGAACAAATATTTGTTGCTTCAGACACAATAACTTTGTATCTGTCCTCCTTATTTCTTAAAAAATAAAGTAAGAAAAAATTGAAAAACCATCAATTCATGATGAGTACCTGATTTGAAATCCTCATTGGTAGAGGCCTGTTTCAGCATGAAACTTAAAGAAAAATTAAACTGCTAATAAGTCAATTATTTTCATATAAAATTTGATACCAAAAAGAAATGGAATTTCATTTTCCATTAATTTTTCATTTTTTTTTTTTTTTTTTTTTTTCCAGTAGAAAGTCAGAAGATATCAGATATTTCATTTGTCATCTTTACAATGTCAACAATGAAGAGAAGCGTGACATTAAGCATCAGTGTATAAACAGTTCTAGATTTGATTGCAATGTCAAATTTGGATAAAATCTCAAGCTTTTAATGATTGCATCCATTATCATCATCATCAGCTAAGCCTCACTGTCATGAAACTGGCGAATCTCACACTTTTATATCCAGAACTCAGCATGTCATTGGCTGGATTACATCATGATGGCAACATGGGAATGGCACATACTGAGGTAACACCCTCTACATCCATGGATTTTGTTTGCGCTTTCTATCCAGCATTCCTTGCAGTGTCATCCCTCACATCAGGTATAAAACTGTGAGATATCTTTCTCTGTAACCTTTCTTTGCTAAGTGCATGCTTCCATGCATTGCTGATTGCATAGCTCATATCTCTACTGAAGTTGTTTTCACAGAGTCTAACTTGAACTGCACTGGTAACGCCAGAACCCCAGAGCCTTGCATGAGCAAGTTTTCTCAATTTTCAAACAAAGTCTTATGTTGATTTAACAGCCTGTGGTCGGCCACCACAAATTTTTCCAAAAACCTGTATATTATGTGATGCTTATGTTTGGCACAGAAACAGCAGCAGTCCATACAGACTGGGCCACATAACTTTTGTACTTGTAAGTAACATTATAAATCCCAGCACTCTCAGACCAAGATTATCTTTAATTGCTGCAACATTTCTTCAATTTTCCTCAGTGTTTGGATGACTGGTATGATTCTTTTCCTGTTTAGGACTCTACCTGTCTTACCAGTAGTTGCACAGCAGAATGGAAGCCACTCTATTTGTTGCTCCTCCTAGCTTGTTTTGAATGGTGCTGTGTCTTGCTTTCTTAGACAGTGTTGACCTAATATCACAGACAGAATGTCCATTCCTTTTGAACAACATTGCCAAATGGTTAATGTTGGAGCCGATGGACCTTCTCCAAAATAATCCTAGCTCTGTGTGCTAATGTATTCAGCATAGCTCTCTTATGAGATGGATAATCAAAGCTATACCTGATGACATACAGGTCTGTAAGTATTGTCTTTCTGTTCACAGAATGGCTAAGTCATCGGATATTCATTCTGCTAGCACAGAGGCCACCCATGTTGTATGGCCTGCCCAAAATACACAAAGATGGCATACAACTGAGACCAACTGTTAGTGCTATCACCTCTCCTACATAGAGGCAGGCAATATACTTAATTAAATTATTGTCACCCACAGTTGGTCACTGTAGACATCACATGAAGGACTTACAAATGTTAGTTAATATCATAAACTAGATGAAGATAGTTCCAAGTAAAGCCATGGCCAATCTCATTCTGTCCTCCCTATTTATGAAGGTACCGTACCAGTGGAAGACATAAAAATGGTTGGCCGCTCATTTCTCCCCTGAAATTTCAAAATTGTTTTGTACGGTGAAAATTATTATGAAATGTCTGCAGGAACATGTGTGGGTCTGCCAATGCCACCAGCCATAACTAATTTATTCATGGAGGATTCTGTGAAATCAACACTGAACATCTCCATACATTCCCTACTTTAACTATGGTGAAGATACATTTTTAATGCGGCCTTATGTCAGTGAGGCACTGCAGCAGTTTTTGACCATTTGAATGGTACCATATTTTAAGGACTATGAGACACACTTTTTTCTTTGAAAAAATGACTCCAAAATTTGGGTGTGTCTTATACTCAAAATTAATATAAATATGTCCAGTGTTTGATTTAAAATTCCCACCAGTCTTAAAAATGGCCATAAGTTTGATGCCACAGGAAGCCTATCTCAATCTGGCAACATTGGGTTCAACCAGCAGCAGCAGTGCACCAATGTGAATCAAAACTAAAATATCTCAGATAATGCCACATGAGTATGAAAGAGAAAATATTATCTTTCCATCACTTTATTATTTAACATTGAAAGAAAACCAGTATGGAACTAAGTCAAATGGTGAATATTGATGAAAGTCCTTTGACGTGTGATGTGCAGAGTAAAATGGCCATGAAAAGTGTTAAAACTGTAACTATAAAACGAGTGGACATGAAAAAATGCACTGTACTGTTGTCCTTTCATGTTGTGCTGATGGTACTCAACCTGATCCAATGATCATTTTCAAGCACAAAACAATGCAAAAACCTTCTGAAATACTACCAGGTGTTGTTGTTCACATACTTGACAAGGACTGGATGGATGCTGCTGGTATGAACTTACAGATTAGCAGATAAATAAACAATCTACAATGTGTATGAGAGAGGAATGGAACAAATGGATGAAGGATGAAACCCAACCTGAATTTATGCTAAAGGGAGCTTTAAAATGACCAACAATCAAACGAGTGTGTCAGTGGATAAAACAGTCATGGTCTAGAGTGAGAGAAGACATTATTATTATATCTTTCAAGAAGTATGGCATATGCAATGAAGTCCATCTTACATATGATGAGGACAATGAGGTTGACAAAAGGAAAAAGAAGAAGAACAAAGTTCAGGTGATGATTTTCTGGGATTTTAAAGGTCAGTTCCATTTTACAAACTAAATGTTTTTTTTTATTTTTTTCTGGCTTTGCAATCTAATAATAATGGTAAAAATATATTTTTTTTAATTCTTAAAAAGTAAGATGCATCTTATAGTCCATGAAATATGGTAACTAACCTGACATAAGGTTTACAAAGGAGGTGGAAAATGATGGGGAGTTATCTGCCCTAGATGTGTTGGTCGAACAGAAATCAGATGGATGACTCAGCCACTCTGAGTACAGAAAACTGATGCATACAGACCTGTTTTTCAATGGACATTCCTTTCACCATCCAGCATAGAAGAGAGCTATGCCAAACATCTTTTTACATAGAGACAGGATAATTTCAGACAAGAATTACCTTGGCTCAGAGATTAAGCATATGATGACATGTTCAGAAGGAATGGATATTCTGTCGGTGACATTAGGTATACAACCAACAACATAGGAAGAGTCCGAGACATGCAAGAAATCAGACCAGTCTTCTAGCCACCTGAAAGAAATTTTGTGATGTGTTAAAGAAATTTGACATAAAAGTACCAGAAATTTATAATATTCCGTGTGAGTATGGCAAAAGTTATGTGGGCCAGTCTATATAGACTGTTGCTAATAGCTGTGTTGAGCACCAGCAGCACTTTAAATATAGGTATTTGGAAAAATCAGTGGTGGGAGTTTACTGCTGATATCCTAATGCAAAAATTAAAATGTGACAGAATAGTGGGCATTGAAGGTTCATGGTTTTTATCCTATTTGAGTACAGAAAGGAAAGTTTATCAGCCCCGTGTCAATGAGGTAACAACAGGCACTCAGAATTTGATACAGTGTACCAAAATGCTCAATTTAGTGTTCTCTTTTGTTTCTGATCACGAATGTTCTTCCATTTGCAATTTCTGCAGATGCAAATTTTGTACTTTTTGCAGATGATATAAGTACAGGAATAAACAAATAGTACCAGTCCTGTTACTGAAAAGGCAGGTAATGAAATATTTGAAAACATTAACACATGGTTCTAGGCAAATGGGATATCACTGAATTTGACAAAACTCAGCACATACAGTTCAGCATTTCTCAGAGACCTCCACAAGTTTTTAAAATAAGTTTCTCAAACAATGAAATACAAGAAGCACACGACATTAGGTTTTTGGGACTGCAGATAGATCGTAACCTCAATTAAAAAATCCACAGCCTAGAATTAAGTGCTTTGACACAGCTAAGTTTGCAATACAAGTGATTACTGCTACAGGTGAGTAAGGAAATGAAGAAACTAGCTTATTCTGTTATTTCCTTTCACTAATGAGAACAGAATAGTTTTCTAGGAGTTTGAGTTACAGGGTAGTATTATCTGAATACAGAACAGTGTTATAAGAATTATATCTGGTATTAATTCTAGAACATCCTGCAAATACCTCATCATACAACTGGGTATGTTGGAACTACTTTACAGTAGATATATACATTAATGTCCTTTGTCATTTGTAGTATTTCTCTTTTCACAAAAAATAGTGTGAATTTAATGCTAGAGCCAAAAACAACCAGTAGAAAGACGTAAAGAGGTTATCTTTGGTATATAAAGGAGTCAGATACATGGGTATATATGTATTCAACAACCTGCCAGAGCATCCCAAATGTCATGTAGATAATGTAGCAGAGTTAGACTGAACTAAAGAATTTTCTGTTGGACAACTGCTTCTATCCCTTTTTTTATTGTATTTTCACAGAAATTCTTAAACTTAATGATTTAAGTCAATTTATAATCATAATTAGCACTGTAACACAGTAGTGCAATGTCATTTCACTGTATTACACTTAAATTAAATGTACATCTTTCACTTATTTCCACATCTGAGAGGTCAGTCTCCATGGGATCCATGGAATGAGACTAATTTAATACACATAAAAAATGTAATACAGCATATGGGAAAACTTCAGGAGCCTCACAAATAAAATGAATCAATGTCTACTTTCCATTCCAGAACACCATACACTAAAATCTAGTAAAGTTAAATATAATAAAATTTTTAAATATATTTTGTCTAATAATCAGCTACACAGATGGCCTTGGCATTAGCTAGCTGTAAATCTAGAAGGGTACAGCTTGTGCTGGGGAGTCTGCATATTGAGAAGTGGCCATCCATTCGGACATTCTCTCAGTCATTTAGTGCTTCCGCATCAAACCAACCCCTCTGGTCAAGGTTATCCTTGGTAATTTCAAACCCTATGCAATACAGAAGGAGACTTCTAGAAGACTGAATAAAGCTTGGGCATCCAGCCAGCTAATCCTTCTAAAATCAGCACACCAAGGAGAAACATTCAGGAAAATGAAAGCGTAGATGGAATTTCAGCATATTAGAATATCAAATGAGAGTTGCTGAAGCTACACATATCCACCTTGTAGGATAAAAGTGAATTATCATGCTTCTGTGGAACTAATAAGAAAGGGGTGAGTGTCCTAGGCCCACTAGGTTAACAAATGTTGCATTGAATAGTGGTTTGAATGCTATGTTACAATAGTGGACCAGGAACCATACAGGCTTATGGTAATGACAGTTTAAAGGTAACCAGCAGACATTATCTTAACCTGGTGCGGATGAGGTGAGAAATTGTTGCACCAGCTATGAGGTGGATGTGAGATATCTGAAACTCTGATACTATAATTTTTGATACTATAATCATGTATTAAGTACTTTTTTATTTGGGATATTAATAATGGTGTCTATAAAACAAGATGAGTAAGTAAAGTAATATGTTTAAGATATAAAACCTTTTCTTTTGGGTGAAATAATGAAGTGTCTATACTTTCTCAGTAAAAGTAGAAGTTTCAGAAGTCTGACATTTTTTCATACAAAATTTGAACAAAATAAGTTTCTCTGATTAATTAACATAACAATATTGTCTTCTAATCATAAGAACAGAAAAAGAAAATAAAAGGTCTCATGAGATCAATTAGCTCAGCACCAACATTACACCTACAAATCAGCATTTCTCCTCACATAAAAATTGGATGGCCCATACATGTTGGCTTCTCACACTTCAAACAACAATGTTTTGTTTTCCTGTCTTTTTTTTCAGTACAGCCACCACACCTGACATATCTACAATTTTTTTTTTTGAACTGGTGATGAAGTTTCTCCCAGATGATCAGCAACACTCTTTTGAATTTCCTTTGGAAGATGTATGTTTTCTTGTCTAATGTGAAGACTGTCATTTATCAGATTCAAACCTAAATTACAAACAAAATCTCACCTCTTCATGTGTATTTTGTCACCATTGTTATTTTCTCTGTAGATTGTGATGCATTCATGGCAGCCATATTGAGTATACCATAAAAATTTGTCATAGACCAACATTTGTTGTTCTGGGCAATATCATAAGTGGCATTCAGTTCATCTGCAATAGCAACACTGACTTCAGTTGCATTGTAATAAGTAATCATTTCTGGTTTTCTTTTATCACCTGTCAATTGGTCTATGTTTTTATCATGGTGTAAAGTCGACATAGCCAGTACAACTTTATTATTTTTATGTACATAGGATACCAATGTAACGTCATTCTGGAACTCAAATTGAGAACTATATACTTCTGATCCTTTTTTGAAAATCTCAGGTACACTTAACTGTCTTGGTTTTGTGGACTGAGCTGACAGAAGTCAATGAATGTTCCTTCAAGAGACGAGTGGTAATAGGGTAATTAGTAAACCAATTACTGAACATCAAATTTCTATTTGTTTTCAATATAGGCTCCATTAAATGGTTTACAATATCATTTGCTTTATCAGTAAGCTGGTAAGGTCCTGGTGGTTATTTTCCTGAGTATACTTCCAGTTTGAGGATATAGAATGTCTTTGCATCAACAAGAGAATATATTTTTATGCTGTATTTGGCTGGTTTGTTTGGCATGCATACACAGAAAGGACATATCCTTCAGAAAGATAACAGCAACTCATAAGTAGTAAGGAGCTCAGATGCCATATAGTGTTTTTTAATATTTTCAACAAAATTATCAAAAATTTCTCTCATAGCAGCCATATTGTCAGTCCTGCTCCTTTTTTCCCTTTGTGTTCTTATCATCAAATCTCAAACAATTTTGAAGAAAGTAAAACGTCTGCAGTGACATTGTAGTCCAAAAGATTGCAACTCCAGTACAATCTGTATGCCTCCAACAGTTCAAGTTTTGTCTATTTGAGTGGTTTAGGTCCACTATATACAAAAGTCCCAAAAATGCCTTCAAATCCTCCAAAGTTGCATCGTTCATGTGGTACTGCTCTTTATTTTCTGGATATTTTCCCATGATACTCCTTATTTGATTGTACATCTAAAAGTATAGTATTCAACATGCTGTTTGCTATAAAAAGACTCCAACATTCAATCTCTGTTTTGGCATCTTTTGCAGCATCTTTTATGACTAGAGAATCGGTAATAATATTCTCAGAATGAATACGAACACTTTGCCGAGGACAATCCTTCATCCATTTTGTACCATCTCTGTACATATAAAAAATCCCACATACCTCAGGTGACTGACTAGGAGCCACTAATGCAGATTTTGGCTCTTCCAAATCATCCAAAATACCCTCTTGCTCCGAACCACTTTCTTCACTTCTTTGAGAAACTTTGTCAATCTCTTCTTTGCTCTCGGAGTCATAGGAACTAGCATTTGAACAGTTTTCTAAAATTTCTCCTAGTAGTTCTTGTAGCCGATGTTCTTTTCTTCATAAGACATGTTGAGAAATATAAAATCAAAAAATAAATCAAAGAATATTATAAATAACTATATATCTCATAAACTTGCTGACAGTTCAAAAATGTAACACCGACTATGAGGTCAAGTGTGATGTACCCCAGCCACCTTTGCGCACGTGTATCTCCCTCTGATGCTGGCGCAATAATAAACTCTACACTGCATCTTCCCCCCCCCCCCTCCATCACCCCCCCCCCCTTTCCCTTCCCTTCAGCTACTGTGACAGCAAGATTTGTGTGGCAATAATGACATTCAATAGTCAGCACTCCAAAACACCTCGGGGATGACATACCTGACCTCACTCATGTCGGGTTAAGCTTCATAAAACAGGTAGAAACTTTTTTAATTAGGTTTTAACTGTGTGATAGTACCAACTAAGGGGAAGTACAGTTGTTAGTTTCCAGCTTTGGATTATATCTGAAAGTAAAATTTGCTATGAGAGTTGAAGGACAGAGTGCAACAGCTATTGACAATTTATTTTTAGATCAAACAGCCAGCAGTGATTTAGCTTTAAAACCAGTAGTCAGTGGCTTGTCTGAACATGATGATTAAATGTTAACAGTAAATTTTGCTGAGCAGTTAGGTACTGGTCATACAACAAAAGTGTTTTCTTAAATGTTGAACATTGACTCGATCACAGCATTTACAGAGAAACTTTGGGAGAAAGCAGGGGAAAAATTTATATAATAGCCAAGGTTGGTAAAAAATTTAACTCTTTCTTAAACATATTCCTGTGGAATTTTGGCCCTTGCGCTCCCCTAAAACAAATAAGGGCAAAACTTAACAAAAGCAAGAATAAGGGGTGGATACTTACTAGGGTTAAAGTATGTGCTAGGAACAGAGAAATCTACATATTTTGAGAACAAGCAGTAGTCAAGATTTTAAACGCCACCACTAACATTGTAAAATCTCACTGTCTGTCATTAAAAAGCAAACTCATGTACTTTGCCCGAAATATGAATAAAGAAATAAATAAAAAGTAAAAATAAAACACTCCAAGTAATAGGTAAAAGCTATTTTGAAAATTTTTAAGCAAAATGAATAGAAATAGTGATTCAAATAATGTAGAGCCCCCCGAAGATAAATATGACAGTAATGGTGAAACTTTCAAATTACTTGCCACTAAATTCAATGATTACTTCTTGACAGTGGCTGCAAACACTGCACGCAGCAACAAAAAACCAAATGCAGGTGCATTAGACATAATTGTCTACACACACACACACACACACACACACACACACACACACATACACAACAGTGTCAAAAATACAATCCCTAAAGATATGACAAGATTCACCAAGTCAAAAAATAATAATTCTGCTGGTAATGGTGCTGTTTCTAGCATAATATCAAAATCTTCAGCTGACTTCATGAGATTACCCTTAAGCTGTCTTCATTATCAATAAGTTCAGGTATATTTTCTGATAGACTTAAATACGCTGTAGTAACTCCCATCTGCAGAACTGAAGATAAGCAAACCTACGTCTACATAGATGCTCTGCAAGCCAACGTATGGTGCATGGTGGAGGGTACCCTGTACCACTACTTGTAATTTCCTCTCCTGTTCCACTAACAAATAGAGCAAGAGAAAAATGACTATCTGTATGCCTCCATGTTAGCCCTAATTTCTCACATCTTATCTCTGTGGTCCTTATGTGCAATGTATAATGACAGCAGTAGAATCATTTGGCAGTCAGCTTCAAATGTCAGTTCTCTAAATTTTCTCAGTAGTGTTTCTCAAAAAGAATCCTATTTTCCCTCCAGGGATTCCAATTTGAGTTCCCAAAGCATCTCCATAAGACTTACGTGTTGTTCATACCTACTGGTAACAAATCCAGCAGCCCACCTCTGAACTGCTTCAATGTCTTCCTTCAATCCAACCTCATAAGGATCCCAAACACTCAAGCAGCACCCAAGAATAGGTTGCACCAGTATCCTATATGTGGCCTCCTTTATGGGCGAACCACTTTTTCATAAAATTCTCCGAATAAACCGACATCTACCATTTACCTTCCCTACTACAAATCTCACATGCTCATTCCACCTCATATTGCTTTACAATGTTATGCCCAGATATTTAAATGACTTGACTGTGTCAAGTAGAATAGTAGCAATACTGTATCCGAACATTACAGGTGTCATCTTTCTACTCATCTGCATTAACTTACATTTTCCACATTTAGAGATAGCTGCCATTCATCACACCAACTGGAAATTTTGCCTAAGTCACCTTGAATCTTCCTACAGTCACTCAACTTTGGCACCTTACCATGTGCCACAGCACCAATAGCTAACAACCTCAAATTGGTGCCCACACTGTCCATCAAATCACTTATGTATTACAGGACAACAGCAGTCCTGTCACACTACCCTGGTGCACTCCTGATGATGCTACTGTCTCTGATCAACACTCCCCCTTGAGGACAACAACTGGGTTCTATTATCTAAGAAGTCTTCAAGCCATTCACATATCTGTGTACTTATTCCACATACTTGTACAGCCTTCAATGGGTCACCATGTCAAATGCTTTCTGGAAATCTAGAAATACACAATCTGCCAGTTGCCCTTTATCTGTAGTTCTCAGTATATCGTGTGAGAAAGGGGCAAGCTGAGTTTCACAAGAGTGGTGTTCTCTAGATTCATGCTGATTCCTACAAAAATTTCTGTCCCAAAATACTTTATTATATCTGACTTGAGAGTATGACCAAGGATTCTGCAGCAGACAGAAGTTAGGGATATTGGTCTCCAGTTTTGGAGGTCCATTCTTTTGCCTTTCTTATATACTGAAGTCACCTGCAACTTTTTCTAGTCAGTCAGGACTTCCTGCTGGGTGAGAGATTCATGATAAATGCAAGCTAGATAAGGGGCTAATGCCATAGAGTACTCTTTGTAAAATCGAACTGGGATTTCATCTGGGCCTGGTGATTTATTTGGTCTCAAATCTTTCAGTTGTCTATGTACACAGGTATACTTGTTACTATATCATCCATATTGGAGTCTGTCCAATAGCCAAATGAATGGTATGTTTCTATGATTCTCCTGTTGAACGATTTCTTGAACGTTAAATTTAAAACTTCATTTTTCATTTTGTTATCTTCAACTGCCACACTAGACTGGCAATGGAAACCTTAGACCAACTTAGCAATTTTACATATGACCAGAATTTTCTCAGATTCTCTGCCAGATCTATTGCTAAGGTGTGATGGTGGTAGTTGTTGTATGTTTGACACATAGATCTTTTCACAGACACAAAAATCTCTAATAACCTTCACTTGTCATAATTTATTCATTCCCTTTTGAACCAATAGTGCAACAGCCTCTGCTTCCTCAGCCTCCTCCAAGTTTCATTATTAATCCATGGTGGGTCTTTCCCATCCTTTATCTGCTTACTAGGCACATAATTTTCCAGACCACGGTTTACAATCTGCTTCAATTTTGTCCATAATTCCCCTACATCCATCTTACTGGTACTAAGTGATGCTACTTCACTGTCTAACTGAGATGTTGATAACTGCTTATCTGCTCTATGTAGCAGAAAGACTCTCCTAGCCTTCTGACTGGTAGAAGGGTGGATCAAATATAACTTACTTACTACTTGCTGCATTGGCCACACAAACCACAGTCGGTCTTTTCCCTCACCAATCAGCGTCCTCCAGCGTCCTCAGTCCATGCATTCTTCTGCAGACAGCCCCAGCATACTCAATCCTCTCTGACCTGATCGATCCAGCAGAGTCGTGGTCTTCCTCTTTCTCTTTTGCCTCTAATATCTTCCTCCACTACCTGCCTGATGATCTGGCCCTCTCGACACATTATGTGTCCATATCACATCAGTCTTCTTTCTTTGATCACTGCAATGATGTCCATTGACTAGTATAGCTCCTGCAATTCACAGTTATTTCTTTTCCTCCATTCATCTCCATCCTTCACTGGCCCAAAAATTCTGCCTGAGGATGGCATTCTCAAATGTCAGGAGTTTTCTTTCCATCTTTTGGGGTGATGGTCCAGGTCCCTACTCCATATAAGACTACAGGTTGTATTATTGTCTTGTTGATCTTGGTCTTTGAGGATCTTGATAGAAGCTAAGACTTTAACAGCTTTCCCAGAGCAAACCTTGACGTGTTTCCTGCTTGTGTTCATGCGGTAGTTTCCTGGTCTATCTCGTTCCTTTCATTGAGTATAGCCCCAAGATATTTAAAGTCATTGCCTCTTCCATTAATGTTCTTGTCATCTGAGTCAGGTCTTGCTCTTTCTTTGCTATTAATACTACATCATCCACGTAGGCCAGGGTTTTGAGCCTTCTTCCCAGCTGTATTCCTGTTTCTAGGCTTCCTGTCTCTCTCAGGGCTCTCTCCAGTACCAGGTTAAACAGAAGAGAGGAGAGGCAGTCTCCTTGTCGCACTCCTGTCCTGTCCTGAACTTCTCTGATATGATTCCATTTACTTTCACCTTGCATGATGTCTCCTGGGTGCATATCTGTCAGTTTTATAAGTTTTTTGGGAACTTGAGTCATTTTGAGTTCCTGCCATATTGCTTGTCTATTCACACTATCATAAGCTTTTTGGAAGTCCACAAAAAGACTGTACATTTTTGCCGATTTTATTTTTTATTTGAATTCATTTATTGAAAAACTCAAGGCAATTATAATTTTTTTTCCACATAGTCTCCTGCTTTGGAAATGCATTTGTCCCAGCGTACTGGCAGATTTTTGATGCCCTCATCATAAAAAGGACTGGGTTGTGTTACCAGTCAGTTACACATGAAGTCTTCCGCACTCTCAACATCTTCAAATCATCGCCCTCTTAGAGCTTCTTTAAGTTGTCCAAGAAATGTAAATCATGGGGCGATAAGTATGGGCTGTAAGGAGGATGATCAAGTATAGTCCAGTGGATTTCTTATAGCTTGAAGACAGTTAGAGCTGCAGTATGGGGTTGTGCATTGTCATGGAGGAGGATGACCTGTCGAATCAATTGGTCATGTCTTTTGTGCGATATGGAACTTTCGCCATGTTCAAAAGTTCGCAGTGGGCAACATTCACTGTGTGTCGCTCATCCAAAAAAACAATCAGCAAAATGCCTTGCTGATTGAAAAAAATGGTTGACAGAACCTTACCAGCTGACAGTCATGCCTTGGCTTTCACTGGTGCTGCTTCCACTTTCCTCTGCTGCTCCTTACTAACTTGTTTGGATTCTGGAGTGGAGTGGTGAAGCTATGTTTTATCACAGGTGATGATTTGACTCAAAAACACACCACCTTCTTCCGCAAACCTTGCTGTAAGCCTCTGACAGACCTCCAAACATCTCAACTTCAGATTTTCGGTCAAAAGTTTAGGGACTCATCTGGAACACACTTTATGAAACTGTAGGTTGTTTCTGATGATTGCTTGACAGCATCCATAATGGAATCTGACTTTTTATGCAATATCTGATACTGTTTCCTGTCTATCATCATCAATAATGTCTTTAACCACATGAATGTTTTTGTCTGTAATGCTGGTCCGAGGACAATGATCAGGTTGCTGATTTTCCACACATTCTTGTCCTTCCTTGAACTTCTTATGCCAGGCAAACACTCGCATCCTTGATAATGTGTTATCACTGAACTGTGCAGTCAGTCTTTGGCACATTTCTGCTGCTGTAGCTCCTTCACGAGCAAGAAATTTGTTAATTATGTATTGGGAAATTGAGGGGTACATCTGTGAGTATTACTGACAAAAAGTTGGGAAATATCTAACAGCATGCTCTCCTCACTTCTAATGGTCCTGCCTAAGCTTAGCAGAAGCACGGGGCCAGTCCTACCAGCTATTGATGTTCAGGAACAAAACTCCCATTTTTATTTGATCCCCCCCCCCCCCCCCCCCTCATATATTAACTTTTGAATCATAGTTGCTATAATGATGTCATGATCACTAATCCCTGTTTCTATACTGATATTGTCAATAAGGTCTGGCCTATTTCTAGTTACAAGGTCTAAGATATTTCCATTACATGTGGGCTGCCAAGCCAGCTGCTCAAGACAATTTTCAGAAAGCATGTTCAAAAGTGTTTCACATGATTGTCTATTTGTTCCTCCCGCAATTACTCCATACACATCCGTGACTTTACGATGGATTGAAGTCACCTCCAACCAGTATTCCATGATCTGGGTGTTTATGCACTATTGCCCATAGACTTTCTCTGAATGACTCTAGAACTGTCACAGCAGAATCGGGTGGCCGGTGAAAACATCCAACAATTAACTTGGTTTCATGTACACCTGTTATACATGACCAGATGACTTCACTGTCACACTCAACTGTAACCTCAAACCTCAATAGAGACAATATTTCTGGTCAACTGGCAATGAATACTCCCCGTGGCCTCTAACCTGTCTTTCCGGTATATGCTCCTTGGCTTGCTAAATATCTCACAGCTTTCCACTTTGGATTTCAGCCAGCTCTCAGTCCAAAGAATAATCTGAACATGTGAACTTTCCTGGGGGGGGGGGGGGGGGGGCAGTAACTTCAAGAACTTTATTACGAGTACTTCCCCTGTTTACTGATAAAATTCTGACAATCAAATTGTCATTGCCTATAGCTACCTATATAACTCCTTCCACTCTAAAAAGGTGTTTGAGAATATCATTTATTTCAAACTGACTACAAAACATATAGGAAGCTTGGATTCCCAGTGACACACTCACAATAATATAGTTCTAAAATACTTTCACTTTTACCAGTCCAAAGGTTCTCACTGACATAATAAAGAAATGACAGATATGACAATACACTTCATATTGTTCTTTTCAATGTTAATACTTCCCCCAAAGTAAAATACAGAAGTTTTTGCAGAACAGTATTTCACATAGATTTAATCTGCTGCCCATCAATTCTTTCATGCAGTTTTTCAGGTTGGGTCCTTTCCAGTGGCTTGGTTAGGAGATCAGCTAACTAGTTAGTCCCATCAATGTGCTCTAATCCTAGGTCCCCATTCAATAATCTTTCCCTGATGCAGAAGTGACAGGCTTCTATGTGCTTTGAGTTTCAACCTTATGTTTGATTTTTAGACAACTTCACAGTGTTGGATTGTCAGTATAGAGTGTAGGAAGTTCCACTTGCTTGGCAGTTGAAATCAGTTCATACAACATCGTTTTCTGTAAGACCAAATTCTTTGCTCTCTTATTTTCTGATATTGTTTCTGCTTCTACAGTGCATGCTTTCACTGTTTTCTGTGGTGGATTGGTTTGTGATATAGACCCATGACTGAGAGTTGCAATGACACATGTCACTGAACATCTTGTGTCCTAGTCCAGCATACTGTAGACCTCTAACCCTCCTTTGTTGTTGTAGATAATTCCATAATTCATTGTATTCTTCAAGTGTCTGAACCTTTGTTTCTCTGGATTCTAGTCTTGGACTGAAGGATCTTCCATGGGTCTACTCCATTGTAAACTGCACAACAATGTCTGGATGTGAAACTGTAGTCAGATACAACAGGCAACACAGCACCTCATGATGAGTTACACTGGTTGTGATCTTCTCTGTGACATTACATTCTTCATGCCCAATTGGAGTAGAAATTCCGTGAGCCTCACCCACTCCAAATCTTTCAGAATTTCCTTTGTATAGTTCTCCTGATTCATTGCTGTTGATACACCTTCATTTTGCTGTATCTTCATACCCAGAAAATTGTTGAGAGGCCCTCTAGTTGTTTCAAACATCAACTTCAAAATTTTCTTACCACTTCAACGTCTGTGCTGTTGTTGCCCACAACCAAATCATCATCATCAACATATATTGTGACATATATACAATTACTGTTTTAGGAAAGAGTAGTTCAACCCTAAAGGAGGATGCATCTAGGACACTGATGTGACCTATTTTTGAGTACTGCTTGAGTGTTGGGATAATTACCAGTTTGGATTGAAGGAAGACATTCAAGCAGCTCAGAGACAGGCTGCTAAATTTGTTACCAGTAGGTTTGAACAACACGTGAGTTTTATGGAGATGCTTCAGTAACTCAAATGGGAATCCCTTGAGGCAAGAGGGTGCTGTTTTCGAGAAGCACTATTGAGAAAATTTAGAGAAATGGCATTTGAAGCTGACTGCCAAATGATTATACTGCTACCAAACTACATTGTGCATAAGGACCATGAAGATAAGATACGAGATATTAGGGCTCATTTGGAGGCATACGGGCAGTTGTTTTTCCTTCACTCTATTTGCAAGTAGAACAGGAAAGGAAATGACAAGTAGTGGTACAGGGTACCCTACACCTAGCACCATATGGTGCCTTGCAATGTATCTATGCAGATGTAGGACTAAACGAAAGGAATTGCAGTCATATACACACAATTTCCACTGGTCACATATTTTGATTTCTTCTGTTCATATCTGCTCTTCAATACTTGACTTCCTCTGGAACCTGGAATTATATCCTACATTCTTCCTCTTCACTTAAACATTCTGTCCTCTTGTTATGTCTGACATTTCCTGTTTCCTTTTTTCTCTTTGAAAGTCTGATTAGGTTGACTCTGTCAAACAGATTCATCATGGACAACTTCAGGTTCAGTGACACTGATGTGCAGATTGCATATACCTTCACCATTGAATTTTACATTTTGACTTATTATACCTTTCCTCTGAAATGGAATGCAGATCCAAAATATGTCTCTGTCATTCACATACCCAATAAATGTATATGTCCAGCCTCATTGTGAAACTTCAAACAAAAATTCTTACTCACAAACACATAACATTCTGTTCCAAGGATTCTTAGGCTGCTTCTGGTCATCCATACTGCAGTTTGCAAGCAAGTTTGTTTTCAATTGAGGACTTTCCTCTGTGATTAAAAAGGTATGTAACACTATTGCATGATTCTGCCCACAGTTCATTTGGAAATTTACTGGGGTTCGACACACAGTGCACACAATCCACAATAGTACAGTTTTCTCTATCACAACACCATTTAGCATAGAGTGAAGTAATTTAATGCTCTGTGCTTCTGTTTGCCAGGAATTCCAAGACTTTCTTGCTATAAAATTCTTTTCTTCCATCACACCTGAACTTTTTGAAAACATGACAGTTTATCGTAACTTCATCCAGAAACTGTTCCAGGGTGCATAGTAGTGAGCTTTTCTTAGAGACTGTATAGGCATTGACACATTTATATTAACATTGATTTGTTCACCAGTAATGATTGGCCAATCCTTTCAGTTCCTGAATGGCAATCAGTGCAATTTTCCCATCGCAGAATGCTTCTTTGCACCCATCCATGTTGATGTTCATCTGATTCAAGATGCTTTTCACATTTTCTTTGTATTAATGATTGATTCTCTCATGATAAACTTGCACAGTATCTGACAATATCACTAAATTCACAGGAACTGGTTGTGTTAGTTTAACCATGCATGTGTCAAGAACATAGAAACCATGACTGACATGACCCATCATCATTTCCCCAGTCACTTTGTCTTCAGTTTTTACACTGTTGTTATTAAGTCTTGTGCAAAAAACTTTTTAAGCAGCTGTTTTATGGAAAACAAGTGAGCACTTGCTTCAAGAACATAAAGAATGTCAGGATTTTTTTGGCATAATTCAACTGTGTTCGAATTTTCGCAATGCCCTGTCCATGTGCCAACATACTTACATTTCATTTCCCAGATGAACTCTTTTCAGAAAAAGCAAATGTTGTGTATGATGCAAAATATTGTTTACTCACAGTGATGTGATCTGTGGCACTATTGTCATGATAACAGCTGTTGACTTCAACTCAGTTATTGACTGAGTCACTGAAAACAGGTGACAGAAGCTCAACTTTCTTTTTAGAATGTTTGACAAAAATGCTATTATCCACCTTTTTCATCAGACACTCTGTTGTCCAATGGCTTATCTCCCAACATTTATGACAAGGAGATTTTTGTTTTGCATGTTCAAGATTCTGTTTTGGTTTTTCATTATCATGATTACTATTGCACTGAATTTTGTTCTGAGGATCACTGCATGTAACAAACACAGCTGATTCAATTGTCCAGTGTGTCTGAAAAATAACTCTAGTTTTAATTTGTCCTAGAATCTGTACAAAGTGAGATACACTATTCTAGTTTGTGATGTTTGATGCATCAACTCTCCAAGTTTGGTTCCCCTGCAGTTGCCAGGTCTGCTTGACCTTGAGACGGATTTTCTTCTTTTCCCTCAGTTCAGTCCAGGCATGCATGCAGTGCAGTGCAGAGCAACTCTGCAACAGAAAGCGCAGTGTATTATTTGGCTTGTGAAAACTGAGTCAGTTATAACAGTGCAATGTAATTTTAGACATCAAACAGCAAAACTATCCATCATTGGCTAAAGTCTTTTGAGGAAACTAGTAGTGTTTCAAAAGCAAAATCACCAGGTAGACCAAGTACTTCTGAGTATGTTGTTGAACAGATCCGTGTTTCATGTGTTCAGAGCCTGAAGAAGTCATTGTTCAGACATAGTCTACAATTAGGAGTGCCTAAAGGTACTGTGTATGATGTTGTGTGTAAAAGATTTAAGCTGCAAGCCTACAAATTGAAACTGTGACATGAAATAAAGCCTACTGATAAAATTGAAAGGTATGAGTTTGCTGTTGACTTTCGACACAGAATTTATGAGGATGTTCTCTTTTCTGATGAGGCTACATTTCATGTCAGTGGAATGGTTAATTGTCATAACTGCAGAATTTGGGGGGCAGATTATCCACCTGAAGTTATTCAGCATCAACTTGACTCACCAAAAGTTAATGTCTGGTGCCGTTTGATGGAAGATCGTGTGATTGGTCCTTTCATTGTTGTAGAAAGAACAATAAACAGGGACATTTATCATGACATGTTGACAGAATATGTCTTTCTCCAAATAGATATTATTTTGGGGTGTGAAAGGGGCTAGTGTTTTTCCAATAAGATGGTGCCCCAGCTCATTACAGTAACCATGTGTATATGGCTCTTGACACTTACTTTCCAGGAAGATGGATAGGCAGGGCTGGTCCAATACCTTGGCCACCAAAAAGCTGAGACTTAACCCCACTGGACTTTTTCTTTTGGGGCCACATAAAAATTTTTGTCTACAATGAAAAGATTGGAGACATCAATCATTTACAGAAAAGAATCGTTGTGGCAGTTGGGACGTTACACCTGAAATGTTGATGAATAGGTGGTGAGAAGTGGAATATCGTCTCAATGTGTGCAGGGCAACAAATGGATCCCACATTGAAGTCTACTAACATTAAAGAAAACTTGAAGGAATTGTCTTTCATGATGTGTACTCATGGATGTAATTTTTCATTAGTTTCCCTATTAAATTATACTTAAAACTAAGGAGTTATTTTTCAAACACCCTGTATTTTGAGCACACATCAAATAGTGTGCAATATTTCAAGCATTAAGTTTACACTTCAATTTTCAGACAGAATCATGAGTCACAAAACTATCACGTTCTTCACCTAACATGGATAAAATTTGACATTTTAAAATCTTCACAGCCAGAAAATTTTTCTTGTGCTTTACAATTCACTATTCAAATCTTCTGCAACTTTGCCATATGTGTGATAATGTCCTCTTTGTCATCCCATCGAGCACAAAAAATATTTCAACCAACATTTTCAGTTGCTGTATATTGCTACATTCAAATTGTACATGTAATTTAACTCAAATTTCATATGCATGGATGCATGTCAACATGAGCTCAGCAATGGGGTTTCCTAGTGCACTTGTTAATAAACCTGCAGCTTTCACTTCACCGTTCAATCACTGCTGATGTGCTTCTATTTTTCCCGTGGTCGCGCCTTACACCAATACAGGACAATTATATGTACCATTAATTAGCTCTTCAAGTGCATAGGCTTGCAACAGCATCAACATACACCATTTCCAATTAGCTCAGTCCTCAGATGGCTCCAATTTACCCACTTGTATTTTTGAGTCACCAATGCTGGCTGCTATTTTCATTGAACAGAAAATTTATGGTATTTTGAAAAAATTTATTCACAAGCAAAAATGAAGGATGGAAGGAAGTTAGAGTTTAACATTCTGTTAACAGCAAGATCATTAGAGATGGAACACAAGCTAAGGATACAAAAGGATGGGGAATGCAAACTGCCATACCCTTTTCAAAGGAACAATCCTGGCGTTTATCTGGAGCAATTTAGAAAACCATGGAAAACCTAGATCAGGGTGAGCGGATGCAGATTTGAATCGACACCCTTGCAAACGTGAATCCATTGTGCTAACCACTGTTCCACCTAACTTGGTACAAGCAAAGACAAATACCTATCAGCCATTAATGTGTGGCCTGTACTTATGACTTGTCAAAACTGCTTATTTCAAACATACTACAAAGGATTTACAAAACTTGTTTCCTCAGAGCTACACTCAAAACATAGTACCAAAACACTTTCAGTTTACCAGTCCATAGATTTCATTGCACAAGTATAACCAAGATATGAAAAGTCACATTACAAAGATATACCAAGCGAGATGGTGCAGTGGTTAGCACACTGAACTCAAATTTGGGAGTATGACAGTTCAAACCTGCATCTGGCCATCCTGCTTTATGTTTTCTGTGATTTCCCTAAACTGCTTCAAGCAAATGCCAGGATTGTTCCTTTGATAGGGCACAACTGACTTCCTTCCCCATCTTTCCGTAATCCAGTGGGACCAGTGACCTCATTGTTTGCTCCGTTCCCTCAAATCAAGCAACCAATCCAAAGACATAACAATACACTTTGGATTTCTCTTCACAATTTTAACAAAAAAAGTGACCTATTGTGGGATACTGATACATTTAACTGAGCAGAACTTGTTAAGTTCCACTCAGGTTTTCTTTTGGGAAGTATTTTCCACAGAGAAAGCAACATTAGAGCTCACAAACGAATTATTAGCAGAGCTAAACAAGAAGCCTTATCTTGTTCATATATTCTGTGATTGTGTCACAAAATTCTAGTTAGCAAACTAAAGTGCAATGGCATCAGTGGTATCCCTTGCAATGGGACATTCTCTTCTAGCATTACTTTTCCTTGACAGTAGTTGTCAATACCAGTATTATTTTTTGAATTTTCGACAGGTCAACATTATCCCAGTTGCTCTCCAGGAAACTTTCAAATAATTTTGCACACAGTATGTTATATTACAATCTAAAATTTATGAAAAGGAATTACTTTACAAAATATTTTGGTTTCAGTGCTATAATTGTTAAGCACCAGTACTGAATGTACAGTTAAAATTATTTTTGTAGAAACATTTGAAATTACGAATTATTGTGACATTTAAAATTTCTGTTATTAATTACACAATTCTGTACTGTTTACTGTGTTTATTTCTGGATTCATTTATGAAATAATAATTGATATTAATAATGTAACAGAAACTAATAGAAATTCATTTGTTAAGAAAAATTGTAAACCCTTTGGAATATTGCTGTTTTCGCTGAGTGTGGGAGTCATAAGCTTGCTTCTGATGTGATTGGACATATTTTTGTATTTTTGTGCAAACAGTGTGATTCTGGCTTTGTTTATGAGAAAAATCATAATACTGTATGATATACTAAAATGTGAAAAAATATATTTATGTAAAAAAATGCTGCAACAACAATCTTCAGATTTATTGGGTTCAAACCAACTGTGAGGATCTGATGTGAGATTTTCAGCTTCGCGAATCAGACCCCCAGAAAAAAATAACTGCAGTCATCTCAACGTAACAAGCTAATTAAACATGAAAATTTATTGTTATCTTTGCTCCTATCAAATCTTCATAAAAGACTTCGCTTATTAGTTACATTGACTGTACACTGTTTAATGCAGACAATAGGTGGAAGAAGGAAGGAGAGGGGAGATTACACTCTCTTTTTCTTACCTTCATAACAGAATGAAGAGGGCCTCATTAACAGATTCTGTCTCAACATGAAACTCATCTCAGATAGGTGGATCATAACATGTGGAGTGCCACAAGGATTGGTACTAGGCCCACTTTTGTTTCTAACCTACACACATGACTGTCCAATTACTTGTAATGTTGGATACTGGGAAACCAAATATTGAAATGACCTACACCAGGACTAACAACATATTTGATCATATAGTTATATATTTTGATAACTGCTGCTTTTTCTATTCAGATTTCCTCTTGATTGTGAATTTTATATTCATTTTGAGTCTCGCAAATGTAACTTCAGTCTCTAATTCAGTTAATTACATGTTCTGTAAATCATTTGAATGATTCGTTTATTGAAACTATGTGGGATGAGTAAGTTCACAGGTTATGTATATGTGATTAGTGTTAACATTACTGAACACATTACAATATTTCTTTTGTTGCAGATTTACTTTCCATAGAACATTACATAGTAAGATGACACATTAAGATCCCTGACAGTTAGTAGTCAACAACAATACTCAATTATATAGCTGTGAAAACAGTGGGACATTGCCATAGACACATTTACGAAATTGTGTTTCCTTGTCAGATGAGGTAGAAATGCAAAGATGCTGTGCCAAGCCCATTGCAATTGTCAAGAGTTTTTCTTATGCCAATTTGACTATTGTATTATCATTGTGTCAGCATTTCTGGGATTGGATGTTGATGTCAAAAGACCTGTATATAGCACAATCCACAACACATATGGACACTGAGAAAATATTACCGATAAAATCAGTGAAGTAATAAAGATATAGTTAAAGTATTACATAAAATCATTATTTAAAGGTCAACACTTATATTATTCCATGTGAAAACTTTACACAAACAGAATGAAACTAAGAAAAAGATTTGTTTCAATTTGTACTGTTACACAAAGTGAAAAACCAGTTATAAAATATAACTATCTGATTGTACTAATTGTGCCAATAAGAGCATTCAATAAATATAATTGTTGTCAAATAAAATCCAATTTTTATTATCACATAACATGCCTTATACAACCATACATTGTAATGTATGGGACGTATCAGTTCTAACACTACATACATACCAATAAACTTTACATATGATTATAATACATATATATTGCTACTTCTTTAGGCAGATACATTTCACATGGTTATCATATAAGAAAAAAATATATGTTTATAATAAATATGATGTTAATTCTTTAGACCAATGGGTCTACTATTTTACATGGTATCATTCAAGAATACTTTTTCTCTATTTAGGATTTACTTTTAGTAATACACCAAGGAATTTTAAACAGTTTGCAATGTCCAATTTCTTGTCCATATAGCTTATTTTGCTTTTACATTATGCTGACTGTTTTGTGGTGAAATGAATAAGTTCTGTTTTTGCAAAGTTCAATTTCCAATTATTATTATTGACCCATGCTTCTGCTTCCTAAAGTGTCTGCTCAATATGGTGGATTAAGTCTTCATCAGTTTCGTAGCAGACCACTGCTGTTGAATCATCAGCATAGAGGCTGGCATCTGATTGAACTTGACATGACATGTCATTGATGTAATACAAAAAAGTAGTGACCCTAAAATTGAACCTTGTGGAATGCCCAGCTATGTGTGTTTCCAATCACAGAGGGGAATTTCTTATCACTGGTATAAACAATTACTCTTTGTTTTCTGTTTTCCAAATATAATGACATCCAACTAACTAATTTTTCTTGAAAATCATAACTTGTTAGTTTTGGGGGAAGCACCTATGTCATGGCCTCAAAAGCTTTGGTAAATTCACAAAAGTTGCCTGATATACACATTATGTTATTGAGATATCTGCTAACTTTCAGTTCTTTAATATTTTTTTAGAAAATTATAACAATGAGATAGGCTGATAGTTTTCCATTTCATCTTGTGTGTCTTTTTTATGAATGGGCTGAAATTCACCATATTTTAATTGATGTGGTTAATATCCTTTATGAAGACTGGTTGAATATGATGGAGAGGACATGCAATACTATGACAGACTATTATTTTTATTATTCTAGTGGGAACCCCATCCTGACCCACTGAATTTAAATTCTTTAGGGACAGTAAGATTTTCATAACATGTTGTTGTTGTTGTAGTCTTCAGTCCAGAGAATGGTTTGATGCAGCTCTCCATGCTACTCTATCCTGTGTAAGCTTCTTCATCTTCCAGTACCTACTGCAACCTACATCCTTCTGAATCTGCTTGATGTATTCATGTCTTGGTCTCCCTCCATGATTTTTACCCTCCACGCTGCCCTCCAATACTAAATTGGTGATGCCTTGATGCCTCAGAATATGCCCTACCAAGTGATCCCTTCTTCTAGTCAAGTTGTGCCACAAATTTCTCTTCTCCCCAATTCTATTCAATACCTCCTCATTAGTTATGTGATCTACCCATCTAATCTTCAGCGTTCTTCTGTAGCACCACATCTCGAAAGCTTATATTCTCTTCTTCTCTAAACTATTTATCATCCACGTTTCACTTCCATACATGGCTACACTCCATACAAATACTTTCAGAAACGACTTCCTGACACTTAAATCTATACTCGATGTTAACAAATTTCTCTTTTTCAGAAACGCTTTCCTTGCCATTTCCAACCTATGTTTTATATCCTCTCTACCTTGCCCATCATCAGTTAATTTGCTCCCCAAATAGCAAACCTCATTTACTACTTTGAGCCCTCATTTCCTAATCTAATTCCTAATTCAACTACATTCCATCATTCTCGTTTTGCTTTTGTTGATGTTCATATTATATACTCCTTTCAAGACCCTGTTTATTCCGTTCAGCTACTCTTCCAAGTCCTTTGCTGTCTCTGAGAGAATTATAATGTCATCGGCGAATCTCAAAGTTTTTATTTCTTCTCCATGGATCTTAATTCCTACTCCGAATTTTTGTTTTGTTTCCTTTACTGCTTCCTGAATATACAGATTGAATAACATCGGGGAGAGGCTACAACCCTGTCTCACACCCATCCCAACCACTGCTTCCCTTTAATGCCCCTTGACTGATATAACTGCCATCTGGTTTCTGCACAAATTGTAAATAGCCTTTCGCTCCCTGTATTTTATCCCTGCCACTTTCAGAATTTGAAAGAGAGTATTCCAGTCAACATTGTCAAAAGCTTTCTCTAAGTCTGCAAATCCTAGAAATGTAGGTTTGCCTTTCCTTAATCTATTTTTTAAGATAAGTCATAGGGTCAGTATTGCCTCACATGTTCCAACATTTCTATGGAATCCAAACTGATCATCGCCAAGGTCAGCTTCTGCCAGTTTTTCCATTTGTCTGTAAAGAATTCGTGTTAGTATTTTAAAGCAGTGGCTTATTAAACTGATAGTTCAGTAGTTTTCACATCTGTCAACACCTTCTTTCTTTGGGATTGGAATTATTATATTCTTCTTGAAGTCTGAGGGTATTTCGCCTGTGTCGCACATCTTGCTCACTAGATGGTAGAGTTTTATTAGGCCTGGTTCTCCCAAGGCTGTCAGTAGTTCTAAAGGAATGTGTTCTATTCCCAGGGCCTTGTTTCGACTCAGGTCTTTCGGTGCTCTGTCAAACTCTTCACGCAGTATCATATCTCCTATTTCATCTTCATCTACACTCTCTTCCATTTCTATAATATTGTCCTCAAGAACATTGCCCTTGTATAGACCCTCTGTATACTCCTTCCACCTTTCTGCTTTCCTTTCTTTGCTTAGAACTGGGTTACCATCAGAGCTCTTGATATTCATGCAAGTGGTTCTCTTTTCTCCAAAGGTCTCTTTAATTTTCCTGTAGGCGGTATCTATCTTACCCCTAGTGATATGTGCCTCTACATCCTTACATTTGTTCTCTAGCCATCCCTGCTTAGCCATTTTGCACTTCCTGTCGATCTCATTTTCGAGATTTCGCATTCCTTTTTGCCTGCTTCATTTACTGCATTTTTATATTTTCTCCTTTTATCAATTAAATTCAATATCTCTTCTGTTACCCAAGGATTTCTACTAGCCCTCGTCTTTTTACCTACTTGATCCTCTGCTACCTTCACTATTTCGTCTCTCAAAGCTATCCATTCTTCTTCTACTGTATTTCTTTACCCCATTCTTGTCAATCATTCCCCAATGCTCTCCCTGAAGCTCTCTACAACCTCTGGTTCTTTCAGTTTATACAGGTCCCATCTCCTCAAATTCCCATGTTTTTGCAGTTTCTTCAGTTTTAATCTACAGTTCATAGCCAATAGATTGTGGTCAGAGTCCACATCTGCCCCTGGAAATGTCTTACAATTTAAAACCTGGTTCCTAAATCTCTGTCTTACCATTATATAATCTATCTGACACCTTCCAGTGTCTCCAGGCTTCTTCCATGTATACAACCTTCTTTTCTCATTGTTGAACCAAGTGTTAGCTATGATTAAGCTATGCTCTGTTCCAAATTCTACCAGGCGGCTTCCTCTTTCATTTCTTGCCCCCAATCCATATTCACCTACTACATTTCCTTCTCTCCCTTTTCCTACTATTGAATTCCAATCACCCATGACTATTAAATTTTCGTCTCCCTTCACTATCTGAATAATTTCTTTTATCTCATCATACAGTTCATCAATCTCCTTGACATCTGCAGATTCCAGCGGCTATCTGATTTGGTGAAGGCTGCCGGTCTTGCTTACCAGATGAAGGCAGAGCTCACCATCTGCAGCATCGTTGACAGAACTGACTGCGGACCTTTGGTGCAGAGCCAGGTGGAGGGTCTGAATCAGAGGCTCAGACGGTTTTGCGACCGTGTTGGCTGCAGATTCCTTGACTTGCGCCATAGGGTGGTGGGGGTTTCGGGTTCCACTGACTAGGTCAGGAGTTCGCTACACTCAGCTGGTGGCTACATGGGTAGCGGAGGCTGTGTGGCCCTGGACTGGGCAGTTTTTTAGGTTAGAAGGCCTCGGGGAAGTACGGGGTGGGCTGCAATCTCAAAGGGTGCATGGCAAATACAGGACGTGCTTGGATCAAGGAACAGTTGGAATTGTAGTTGTAAATTGTTGTAGTTGTGCTGGGAAAGTCCCTGAGCTTCAAGCGCTAATAGAAAGCACAGAAGCTGAAATCGTTATAGGTACAGAGAGCTGGCTAAACCCTGAAATAAGTTCTGCAGAAATTTTTACGAAATCTCAGACGGTGTACAGGGAAGATAGATTAGGCAGAATTGGTGGTGGTGTGTTTGTGTCTGTCAGTAGTGCTTTATCTTGTAGTAAAGTCGAAGTAGATACTCTGTGTGAATTGGTATGGGTGGAGGTTATACTTAACAGCCAAACTAAGTTAATAATTGGCTCCTTCTACTGACCCCCAGACTCCGATGATATAGTTGCTGAACAATTCAGAGAAAATTTGAGTCTCGTAACAAATAAATACCCCACTCATACGGTTATAGTTGGTGGGGACTTCAACCTTCCCTTGATATGTTGGCAAAAATACTTGTTCAAAACTGGTGGTAGGCAGAAAACATCTTTTGAGATTGTCCTAAATGCTTTCTCCGAAAATTATTTCGAGCAGTTAGTCCATGAACCCACGCCAATTGTAAATGGTTGCGAAAACACACTTGACCTCTTAGCCACAAACAATCCAGAGCTAATAGAGAGCATCATGACTGATACAGGGATTAGTGATCACAAGGTCGTTGTAGCTAGGCTCAATACCATTTCTTCCAAATCCACCAGAAACAAACGCAACATAATTTTATTTAAAAAAGCAGATAAAGTGTCACTAGAAGCCTTCCTAAGAGACAATCTCCATTCCTTCCGAACTGACTATGCAAATGTAGATGAGACGTGGCTCAAATTCAAAGATATGGTAGCAACAGCAATTGAGAGATTCATACCTCATAAATTGGTAAGAGATGGAACTGATCCCCCATGGTACACAAAACAGGTCCGAACGCTGTTGCAGAGGCAACGGAAAAAGCATGCAAAGTTCAGAAGAACGCGAAATCCCGAAGATTGGCTAAAATTTACAGACGCACGAAATTTGGCATGGACTTCAATGCGAGATGCCTTTAATATGTTCCACAATGAAACATTGTCTCGAAATTTGGTAGAAAATCAGAAGAAAATCTGGTTGTATGCAAAGTCCACAAGCGGCAAGATGCAGTCAATACCTTCGCTGCGCAGTGCCGATGGTACTGTTACCGACAACTGTGCCACTAAAGGGGAGTTATTGAATGCAGTTTTCCAAAATTTCTTCACCAGGGAAGATGAATGGAATATTCCAGAATTTGAAACACGAACAGCTGCTAGCATTTCCTAGAAGTAGATATCTTAGGGGTTGCGAAGCAACTCAAATCGCTTGATATGGGCAAGTCTTCAGGTCCAGATTGTATACCGATTAGGTTCCTTTCAGATTATGCTGATACAATAGCTCCCTACTTACCAATCATATACAACCACTCGCTCACCGATAGATCTGTACCTACAGATTGGAAAATTGTGCAGGTCGCACCAGTGTTTAAGAGGGGTAGTAGGAGTAATTCATCGAACTACAGACCTATATCATTGACGTCGGTTTGCAGTAGGGTTTTGGAGCATATACTGTATTCAAACATTATGAATCACCTCGAAGGGAATGATCTATTGATACAAAATCAGCATGGTTTCAGAAAACATTGTTCTTGTGCAATGCAGCTAGCTCTTTATTCGCACAAAGTAATGGCTGCTATCGACAGGGGATCTCAAGTTGATTCCGTATTTCTAGATTTCCGGAAAGCTTTTGACACTGTTCCTTACAAGCGACTTCTAATCAAGCTGTGGGCCTATGGGGTATCGTCTCAGTTGTGCGACTGGATTCATGATTTCCTGTCAGGAAGGTTGCAGTTCATAGTAATAGATGGCAAATCATCGAGTAAAACTGAAGTGATATCAGGTGTTCCCCAGGGAAGCGTCCTGGGACCTCTGCTGTTCCTGAGCTATATAAATGACCTGGGTGACAATCTGAGCAGTTCTGTTAGGTTGTTCGCAGATGATGCTGTAATTTACCGTCTAGTAAGGTCATCCAAAGGCCAGTATCAATTGCAAAGCGATTTAGAAAAGATTGCTGTATGGTGTGGCAGGTGGCAGTTAACGCTAAATAACGAAAAGTGTGAGGTGATCCACATGAGTTCCAAAAGAAATCCGTTGGAATTCGATTACTTGATAAATAGTACAATTCTCAAGGCTGTCAATTCAACTAAGTACCTGGGTGTTAAAATTACGAACAACTTCAGTTGGAAAGACCACATAAATAATATTGTGGGGAAGGCGAGCCAAAGGTTGCATTTCATTGGCAGGACACTTAGAAGATACAACAAGTCCACTAAAGATACAGCTTACACTACACTTGTTCATCCTCTTTTAGAATATTGCTGCACGGTGTGGGATCCTTACCAGGTGGGATTGACAGAGGACATCGAAAGGGTGCAAAAAAGGGCAGCTCGTTTTGTATTATCACATAATAGGGGAGAGAGTGTGGCAGATACGATACGCGAGTTGGGATGGAAGTCATTAAAGCAAAGACGTTTTTCGTCACTGCGAGATCTATTTACGAAATTTCAGTCATCAACTTCCTCTTCCGAATGCGAAAATATTTTGTTGAGCCCAACCTACATAGTTAGGAAGATCATCAAAATAAAATAAGAGAAATCAGAGCTCGAACAGAAAGGTTTAGGTGTTCGTTTTTCCCGCACGCTGTTTGGGAGTGGAATGGTATGTGGTTCGATGAACCCTCTACCAAGCACTTAAATGTGAATTGCAGAATAATCATGTAGATGTAGATGTAGACCTAGTTGGCATATAAACTTGTACTACTGTGGTAGGCGTGGGCTTGATATCTATCTCGGCCACAATAATACATTCACTATGCTGTTTGTAGTAGCTTACCTGCATTCCTATTCATTATTAAACCTACTCCTTCATTACCCCTATTTGATTTTGTATTTATAGCCCTGTTTTCACCTGACCAGAAGTCTTGTTCCTCCTGCCACTGAACTTCACTGATTCCCACCATACCTAACTTTAACCAATCTATTTCCTTTATTAAATTTTCTGACCTACCTGCCCAATTAAGGGATCTGACATTCCACACTCCGTTCTGTAGAACGCCAGTTTTCTTTCTCCTGATAACAACGTCCTCCTGAGTAGTTCCTGCCTGGAGATCCGAATGGGGGGACTATTTTATCTCCAGAATATTTTACCCAAGAGGACGCCATCATCATTTAACCATACAGTAAAGCTGCATGCCCTAGGGAAAAACTACAGCTGTAGTTTCCCATTGCTTTCATCTGTTCACAGTACCAGCACAGCAAGGCCGTTTTGGTTAGTGTTACAAGGCCAGATCAGTCAATCATCCAGATTGTTGCTTCTGCAACTACTAAAAAGGTTGCTGCCCCTCTTCAGGAACCAAATGTTTTCCTGGCCTCTCAACAGATACCTCTCCTTTGTGGTTGCACCTACGGTACGGCTATTAATATCGTTGAGGCACGCAAGCCTCCCCTCCAGCAGCAAGGTCCATGGTTCATGGGGGGGTTTCATAACATAAGAGCTTAAAACATGGGAAAACTTGAAACCTGAACGATTTTGCTCTGTCATTGTAGGATTTGCACTTAGTGGTGGCCAGTCACTGATTTTATTACAATTTATGAAGAAGTCATTGAAAAATTGATGTATGGCACTGGGATCTCTGACATATCTACCATTTGACATTTATCATTAGTTTTGATGGGCATTTTCTCTCCATTTTACTGCCAATTTCACTTCTTATAACAGACAAAACATCATCATCATCATCTTGGACAGTTTCCAGCCACTGGCTGGGTCTGTCAGGAACACAAGCCTCTCTATCATGTTCTGTCTTTCCACCATTCCCCCTCTTCCACCTTTGTCCAGTTCTCTCCTCTTCTTGTCACACATTCCTTCACTCCCTTCACCCATCTATCTCTTGGTCTTCCTCTGGGCCTCTTCCCCTCCAGTTGCAGATCAAACATCCTCTTTGGAATTCTTCCCTCATCCATTCTCTTCATGAGTCCATACCACTGCAGTCTTGATTTTTCTATCCTGTCCTGTACTGGTTCCTCCTTTAGTCTTTCCCTCACATAGACATTTCGCAATCTGTCTCGTCTTGTTACACTCAACCTGCTCCTCTGGAACTTCATTTCACTAGCCTGTATTCTGCTTTTGTCGCTTTTGTGCATTACCCATGTCTCACTTCCGTATGCCAATATGGGGACAAAGTAGGTTCGGTATATAATTCCCTTGGATTTCTGTGGCACCTCCTTGCTCCAAATAAGCCCCCTAATGCATTTGTAGAACTGCCCTGCTTTTCTGCACCTTTCATTTATTTCCATTGCGTTTCCCCCCTTACTTTCAATCATGCTTCCCAGGTACTTGAAGTTCTCTACCACTTGTAGTTTTTCCCCTCCACAAGTTATATCCACATTTGGCCTATTCTTCTTCCTTGTTGTGACAATTATTCCACTTTTCTTTGCAGAGAAATGCATTCCATATTGTGCTGCCGTTGCCTCCCATACATCTAACTGCTCTTGCACCTCCTTCTCGCAATTTCCCCATAACGTCAGGTCATCGGCAAAAAGCACTGCTTGCATTTTATGATCTCCAATTGCATCTGATACTTGCTGTAGGATTTCATCCATAACATAATAAACAATAAAGGCGAAAGTGCACTTCGCTGTCGCAGCCCATTTTCCAGCTTGAACCATCCAGTACGTTCCCTCCCCACTTTCACACAACTCTCACTTCCCTCATACATTTTTCTGACTTTTCGTGTTATCTCCTCATCTATCCCTTTTGCGTTCAGCACATCCCAGAGCTTGTCCCTACAGATACTGTCATACACCTTCTCAATATCTAAAAAGGCCATGATTAAGTCCTTCCTGTACTCATAGTGCCTTTCCTGCAGTTGCCTTACCGCAAATATGAGGTCCGTTGTTGATCTTCCCGGTCTGAAACCATACTGCTCCTCTTGCAGTCTACTTTCAGACGAAACAGATTGTTTTAAAAATCATTTGAAACTATATCTCACAGAGAAATGTATATACAGTTTGAGTGAATACTAAGATGGTGTTTAAATATATCATTACTGAAATGTACCTGTAAAAATTATCATTTCTGTATGTTTTTTTGATTTGTGTGTACGTATAATGTGAAACATGTAAAACCTTTGTATGATTATGGACTATTTCTGTTTAATCATTTGTTTCATTTATATATATATTGAAATCAAGTTTGATGTTAATAGGCTATTGTATGACACACCCAATACTCTCAGCTGGTTTTTCAGCTGGAGTCCATGGGCAAAGAATAAATAAATAAACAAAGAAATAAATAAAAAGATTTTGACTTTTTTTAACATTTGAAATGAATATCTATTGTTTGCAATATGTCTTGACTGTTCAATTATTTTGCCAAATGTTTTCTTGTGTGTGATTACGTATTTCAGAAATTTAGGGTGTCAATTAGCTTTTGCCTCCATATGCAGTTTCCTCTTCTGAATTCTAGATGCTCTAATTTGTTTTGTTGGTCAAGACCTACTTTTATGAGGCTCCATTGATACTGTTACAAAATGGAGGCAATCATTGAATATACTATTGATTTTGGTTTAAAAGTTATTGCAGTTGTTATTTGTTAAAGTGTGTTTTCTGATTGACCACACAATGAGGCTTAGATTTTTTAAAGAAATATTTCAAAATTTCCTTGACTGAAATTTATGTTTTTGTTGTGCATGCTGAATTTAATTTTGGTAGTGTTATAAATAGTACTGCATAGTCTGATACTCTGAAATATAAAATAAATTTTTCTTTTAAACTGTAACTTCTCATAATATTACCAAGATATGTTGAAGCAGTTGCTGTAAATCTCACACATTGATCAAAATTTAGATTTAGCCCATTTGTAACTACAAATTTCTTTAAATGTGGAGCAGATTTGAAATCATTTCTAACATCTGTGTTGAAGTCAGCACATGTAACTAGTTTCTTATGCTGTTTCTCAGTTTTTAATGTATGTAACAATGTGTATAATTTATCTAAGAATGCAGAGCTATATGGTACCCAGGGATGATTAACATGTTGTTCTTTTTAAGTTTTATACAACTACATATAAACATTAGTTCTTCATCTACATTGCTAAAATTCTGTTTGATTTCAAAGCCTACTGAGGAATGAACAAGCATGCAAGAGCCTCGGTACCTACTAGCTCTGCAAAAAGGTGGTAGCTCATTAGTAATTTGTAATTTTACTGAGGAGAGTGATATTTTCAGTTTCATGCCAGTGTTCATTCAGACATGTTACCTTTACTGACAGTTTTACACATTCTAAAAGAATTTGCATGTCATAAAGTTTGCTTATCATTCTTTCAGACAAGCCTCCCATGTTCAAATACGTAACAAAATTATTACTTCTTACATTGTCAACTAAAGTACCTTTAAAACTAATTTAATTACAAGGTAAAGGAACTTCAATTTGTGTATTAATTACTTTTCATGGCTTATTAATGTTGGGCCAGATCCAGTTGGAATCAGGCCCTTTCACTAACTTCCCTGAACATTTTGGGTTATGATTTGTTTGTTTTTACAGCTGCTTTCACACATTATTTCATCAACAGCACTGTTTATATCTGACTCGAGCCTCTTCTACCACATTGATTCAGGTGTCATTCATGCATTGTGACAATAACTGTTTCATAACTGTTGACATTATAAAGTCTTATGTTTTGAAACTTTGAATGGAGGTTTTTTAACTTTTGGTTTATTTGTTGAATTTCACTATTCCTGCAAGACCAGTTGGTTGGATCAAATCCCATAAGTAGATTCATCACAATCACATTTGTAGTTAACAATAACTGAAAGATGCCAACCAATTTTTTTAAAAAATGCACCAGCCTTATTGATCCCACTGTGAAAACAACGTACTTACTTTTAGCATAACTGGCACATTCTTTAATCATAGTTACTGATCAGTTCTTGAACTTTACCCATATTACAAAGTGAGATATGGCAATGACTACACAAGTTACTCTTTGTGCGAAGTTGTTGGATATAATCTGAGTGCAGTATGGCATCCATTATGTCAAGATTAACATTTTTTTATGGGACCTGTCAATAAAATTAAAAATGAATTTGAAGTCATGTCTACACCACTTCAGTTATTACAGTGCTAATGAATCCAATAATAAAATGCAATTGCAGTGAATCAGGGTCACTAAAAGAGCATCACTTCTCTGGGCACTTGGGCTTTGTTTGAAGCATGATTCATCACTGATGACAGTTCTCCTACAGTCAATGAGATTCCAGGCTGAAGAAGTTTCTGGAGATACCCCAGACAGTGGAGAGATACTAAACTGTCATCTGCCATACAGCTCAACAACCATGAGTGATGGTCTGAGGTACTGTTTATTTTCACAGCAGAACCCCTTTGGTTGTCACTTGTGGCGCTCTTACAGCATAATGGTATGCCGACTTCATTCTATGCCCAGTTTTGTTGCCCTAAATGGCAAACCATCCTGGGTTTACATTTCAGCATATGGTGAGAGTTTCTACTGCTTGTCTTCATGCTTGCCAGACCTTACCTTGCCCAGCAAGGTTACCAGGTCTCTCCTCAATTGAGAACATTTGGAGCATTATGGGCGGGGCCCTCCAACCATCTCTAGTACTCCAACACTCAAATTGGACAGAATTTGGCATGATATCCCTCCAGAGAGCATACATCAACTCTGTCAGTTAATACCAAGTCAAATAACTGCTTGCATAAGGGACAGAGGTATGAAGCTCTTTCTCTTGAATAAAATATCCAATTTTTCTGATACTGAAATCATTTGTTTGTCTGTACATATGTATTACATCTATCAGTTTCTGCCCATATGGAGAGTTCCTTCATGTTGTCTGTTTCTTTTCTTTCATTTTTTGTCATTTTAGACCATATTTGTTGGTTAGTAAGTATACAGTGTTAACTGTGACTCCAGTCTCTCACACTCATTTGTGCATTAACAGTTAAAGACTATGAGTTAAAACCTCATCAGTGACTAAGTTAGTCAAGAATAGGACCAAGGAGTATGTACCAGTACCACAAGCAGTGGAAAGAAGAACATAGCACATATGACAAGATGCTAACATCCTCAAGTCAGTATTGTATGCAGAACTGTCTCAATGATTGCTATACTATTGACAGCAACTTTATCATCAGTCACCCTTCATGTGGTATTCTGAAGGATAGTGGATTATCAGTCAGAACAGAGGGCAGGCATATCACTGCGAAGATTATCACAGAAGGTAGATCTATCAAAGTTGTTATATATTTATGAATTTGTCTGAAATAATTAGCCCTATAGTCCTCAACTGAATTCTTTTGGATTTGTTTTCAAACACATTGTGGACTTGCAGCACTTACAGACCTGCATCTAACAAAACTTGGCTGAGAGCCAGGAGATGTACATCATTCAGCATCATTCTCTGATTGTATGTGTGGACCTAGTGAGAATCATACTGGGGAATCATGGTGGAAACTTGCTTTCCTTAGCTCACTGCTAGATGGAGGTAATATGCTATTGGGTGTATGCACTTGTCCTTAGTAGTATTACATTAGGAGACATGGAAGTGCTCACAGAAAATTAGTTTATTTGTGCATTTGCAGATTTCCATCTGATTTGTACTCTGTATGCAACAGCATGTCCTGGGAGAGAGCACATATTGTATGAAAATCGTTTCCACTCCTCTTATTCTTTTTACAGAAAGATTAATCATCAGTACCGTAAGTCTGACATTTCCTGGTTTTACTGTATGTAGATGGAAGTGATGTGTTTCTTTACTTGGTAGGTCATAAATTCTTTGAATTTTCAAAAAAAAAGGTCTTCTGTAATGCCATACATCTGTTTTGAACCAGGGTTTGTTTAGAATGTCAGTAACACTTTCATGCTGTCTAAAAAGTCTGTGACTAATCCTTTTCTTCTTTCAGTTTTATCTGTCTGTTCGATTAACTCAGTTTAAGAATGGTTGTCAACTAACACACACAACATTCATGACTTTGTCTCAAGATTGTTTGTAAGCCGTCTCCCCCGAGAAATCCATCCTAGTGTCTGCCTTCTCCACAACTAAATTTATGTGGTAATTCTACACTAGAATCCTTCAGAAAGTGTCATCTTTTGTCTCTATGCTGTTCATTTTTGGAACAAAAACAACCAGCTTAGAGACAGAAGTGATGACACTTTCTGCAGGAACTGACCATCATTTAGCAGGACAATGCTCAAGCACGTACAGTGCAAGCTGTTACTGATTTGGTTGACTGATGGGGCTACTAAGTGCTAAACCACCTACTGCGCTCCCCTGACTTAAGCCCTCCAGAGTTCAACTCGATTTCTAAATGGAAGGAAACACTTCGCGGCAATCACTTCAGAACTGCTACAAATTCGGGCTGGCAATAGACTGCGCTGCTCGAACTGTCAACACTACTGGCACTGCAAAGAGTATCCTACAACTTCCACATCACTGGCAACAGGCTATACATAACGCTGGTGACTACTGTGAAGATCAGTAAAACTTCAAAACATGTATCTATTTTGTATGAGCTGTAAATAAATAGTTGCCACTATTAAAGTTCCAACCATCGTATAAAGGGAGATTAGGTTGGGTTCAGTATGTACTACTAAAGAGAGCAAGATTTGGAATAAAGACATGCATGTTGTGTGAGTCTGAGTATGGCTGTGTGTGGTCTGCAATCATATATACAGGTAAGGGCACAACATTTAAAGGTGAACAGAGAGGTCTGCCCCAGTCATCTCATATAGTATTGACCCAAATGAAACCCCTTCTCATGAAAGGCTAATGCCTTATAGTTGGTAACTTGTACACTTCTCTGCAACTACCGCATTGCTCTTTATTACTAAGAAAACTGACATATAAATCACTGTGCGATCTTCTAGAAAAGATGTGCCACCAAACTTTTGCAGTAAGAAATTGAAGGGAGCTACTGTTGTGTTCCAGAGCAGTAAAGTTACAGTAGTGAGATGGAAAGACAAGCATGATTTGTGTATTTTGAGCACTATCTACAAAGCAGAAATGCAAAACATAAAAATAGGGTACCCATAAAGTCCCTTTACAACTTCAAAATTTTATTACAATGGCAGTTGTTGAAATATTTTTAAAAAGTTTGTATTATTGTAATCACTGTTTACTAAAGTTTTTATATACACTAAAATTTTGTGTTTTAGATGCTCTGTTGATGGAAGGAACTGAACGTCTACAAAATGGCAACTCCGCAAGAGAATACACAATGCGTGTCCTGGTTTGCTGAGACAAAATCTGGTATCCAGACTCAATGAAACTTCAGAATGAAGTACAGAAGAGATCCACCATCACGTTCTTTAGTCCATGTGTGGCACAAAAAATTTATGGAGACAGGAACAGTGTTGGGGAAAGGGAGGAGCAGGTGACCAAGAACATCTCAGGAAAACATCAATCGCATTTTAGATGTCTTCACTCGTTCACTTACGAAGTCCATCCGCACTGCTGCCAGATAGTTGCAGCTACCACATTCAACTGTGCATAAGGTCCTCCACAAGAACTTATGGTTGTACGCTTACAAAGTGCAACTGTATAGACACTGGAGCCAAATGACAAGCGCGCGCATGTCTCTCTCTCTCTCTCTCTCTCTCTCTCTCTCTCTCTCTCTCTCTCTGTGTGTGTGTGTGTGTGTGTGTGTGTGTGTGTGTGTGTGTGTGTTTGTTTTATGTGGTCTTACTTGATTTTTGCAATATGTTGTACATCCTTGTGAACATTTAATCCAAAACATCACCTTGCTGAGCTGCCGTAGAATTATGCCTTGTACCCATGTCTTTTTTGCATCCTCATTTCAACTGTTGTCAATGTTCAGCATGTGGAGACATGTTTCGCTTTAAAATTGACATTAATGTATGATGCAGTCTGCCACAGCGGTTCCCCACTTGAAGTTGTGCAGTGTGTGTAGTGCCATGTACTGAGATAGGAAGATCAATAATGCATTTTATTTATGGTACTGTTGAACCAACTTCATCATATGCAATTTAGTAGTTTGTGGGAATCTTTCAACAGATCCTCTGGTCTTAGGATGGAACAGTGCAGTCCTGAAGTGTGAAACACCATTGATTTCACAAACCAGTTTAAATTTCCAAGAAGAAAATTGTGACCTGTTGTTAGTGGCAATAGATTTTGTCTACCTTTCAACAGAGAAGACATTTTGCAAATCCTGAATAGTCCTTGTTAACAATATCAATGACATCTGGATCACAAATGGAACTTTGGCGAACGAAAAAATGAGGATGAGGCGGTAGCTTCTGACCAATGGTTCTGCAAAATCAATAGTGACCAGGTTTCTGCTGTCTGTGGCCATGGAATATTTTGTTGAGGCAGAGCTGACTGATGTTTTTGGCATTTAGTCAATCTCATTTGAGTGTCTTTGTCAATATGCTCTCAATAGAAATGCTCCCTGGCAAAGTATTTGGTATGAACTACCCTCCAATGGCACTGATGTAACATATGTAGTATCTCCAATTTAAGCACCACAGGAACAACCATTTGTGTCCCACCTGATTGTGAATGCACCAGGTTTATATCTTTGTGTACTGTAAATGCATGGCTCACATACAGTAACATTGAATCTATAGTGGATTAAGTAGCTTCTTAGTGTTAGACCATTCCATTTTAATATATTGCTTAATTTTTGATGAAACTGGATCTTTAGATACTTATCTGGCAATTAAACTTGAGTTTGCTGGGAAATTGTCCATCGTGTCTTCACTGCTGGTATCTATTGCAAAACAAACATCTGGTGATATGTCAGACATTTCTCTCTCTCCCTATTGACAAATGTGAGACCAAATCTATGTTTGTATGTTGTGCTGTGAACTTGAATATAATTTCATAGTTGTAATTTGACAGAAGTAGTGCCAAGTGTTGCAAACATTGAGCTATCCATGTAGGAACAGTATTGTTTGGTCCAAATATAGTCTCTAAAGCTTTGTGATATGTGAGGAGGGTAAATTTACATCCATAAGTGCAATCATGAAATTTCTTAATTGCAAATTAGTTGCGAGAGCCTCCTTCTCAATCTGATGGTAATTTCTTAGTGCCACTGTTAGAGTCTCTGAAGCAAACACAATTGTTCATTCAAAACTATGATGATGATGTGACAGAATGGCACCTGTGCCATAATCTGAAGCATCTGCAGCAATGCTTGGATCTATGTCATTAGGCATTTGACATCAAGCAAACATTGTTTTAAATTGTTAAATGCATATTTGCATTCACTGGTTCGTTCCATATGTTACCTCTGCATACTAACTTGTGCAGTTGTTCAATGATCGAAACTGCATGAAGTAGGAGCTTCTAATAATAACTCATTTGTGCAAGTGCAAAACGTAATTGCTTGACATCCCTGGGTGGTAGAAGGTTTCCAACGGCAACAATGCGTTGTGGAATCGGCTTGTTGCTATGTTTAGATAATATGTATCTTAAATATTGCACTTTATGCTGAAAGAAGATGCACATACCTTCATTGCATTTCAGATTTTCTGTTTGTAGAATTTTGAAAATATATTCCAAATTCTATAAGAGTTCCACTGTAATTGTGCCTGAGATAATGATGTCATCAATGTAGTTCATAGCATTCACAGCTTCTCAATTCAAATATGTCTAGAAAAAACTTAGGGTGGTGGCTACACCAAAGGGCAATCTTTTGGAATGCTAGAGACAAAAAGGAGTAATTATTACCATAAATCTCTGTGCATATTTATCCAAAGGAATTTGCAAATATGCTTCCTTAAGATCGACCCTCACAAAGTAAACGCCACCAGCTACTTTTGACATCAATTCTTCTGGCTTGGGAGTAGGTTAGGAATCTGCAATAGATTGAGAATTAACCATCACTTTGGCATCTCTGCAGATGCAAAGTTAGCCTTTTTGGCTTTTGGACTAATGAGCATTCCCCATTGGTAGCTGATTATGGCTTTGGCAACCTCATACTATTCAAAACAGGTTGAGTTTCTGCCCCTCCCCCCCCCCCCCCCCCCTTTTTTTTTTTTTTTTTTTTTTTTTTTTAGCACACACAGAATGTTGCATACTTTGAAATGGCACCACATCCAGTTTCAGCATAATGTGTACCTTGTAACCTTTGATATTGCTTCTTGCTTTAAAAAAAAATTGTCCTATTTTTTGCAACAGCTGATTTAACTTTTCATTCGGAATGTCGGTTTAATTTGATTTGCTCCCTCATGAATGATGAAGCCCACAGCACCAAAGAGATCCAGTCCTAGAAAAGTTGTTGCTTTATTTGAATTTGCAACTATGAATGTTGTCTTTTTCATAGATTTGCTTATAGGTTACCATATCTGTAGAAAATTGATTTTGCACTGGAATCTCCTGGTTGCTGTAAATGAGCAGAAATTTGCAAGTATAACTTTGGCATTCCTAACTTTCAGTACACCTGCAGTTAGTGTTTGAAATTGACTAACCAGTGTTAATTTGAGAACTGATTGGCACTTTGTTAGTTCAGAGAGTTACGGTTAACAACTTGGTACTACCAGTAAAGATGGCATTCACATGACATTATGTCCATGAAAATATTTTTTAATTGGCACATGTTCATTATGAACAATACTTGAATTCTTACTATATACCACTGCTGTATGCTTGAGTATCTCTTGTTTATGTCAGTTGTGCTTTGTTTTGCACACTTCAGCCCTATGTCGAGTCTTTTGGCAGTAATTGCAACATGCATTGTGATAGAAACAAGCATCTCTTTTGAGATTTACAGCACATGAACAAGATTTTAATTTAAAATTTCTAAACTTGTTTTCTGATAGTTTCAGTTGAGAAGTGTGTATGTGCTCTGGTTTCTGGGTTGGGTCTTGCTGTTTGCTTGGTTGTATTGGCTGTTTAAGTGTAGTGAATATGTCAGTATCATCACACTGTATTGCTTCCATAGATATATGTGTTTGGTGGTATGCCCACATCAATGGCAAACAATCTTATAAAGACCCTTCTTTAATTTGCTGTCAAGTGAATAATAAGCATGCCACAAATAAATGAGTCTGCATAATACTTCCTACATTCATCATTTTCACAGCAACATTTACTTTTCTGAGTCAGGCTCTGTAACTGAATAATCCACTCTTTTGAGTGGACTTCTTGAAACACTGAATACATTTAACTCTGGCAGCAACAAAATGAACTTGAGTCAAAATAATTTGCAAGCCTTTCTTTAATGTCAGAATATGAGAGGGACACTGATTTGCTGGTCTGAAAAATATGCCAGAACACTTTACAAAATTCACAAGAATCTTCCTGGAAAGGAAATGGATCAGCATTCCTAGAATGGAACAAACAGAATCGAGCCACTCAGTACTGCCACAGAAATCAATTAAATTTATCATGCTGTCAGAGGTTAATAAAAATATAACTGCCCTGCTTAGTAATGTTAAATTTCTTTGCTAGTATTATCTTTGTGTGATTTGTCACCCAATGTTAACAAGAATTCTGTGGGTTTGCACTGACTTGTCAACATTTTCCAGTTTTACACATCACCAGATGTTAGCCATTGGTGGAAAACAGTGAACAATTTTTAAAATACTTCCACTTCACCAAACCATTGGTAAAAATTATCACTTATTGAAGCTTTGCCTCATTGCAAAATTTGTCGTGCATGTAGTAACTGAATGCCACTCATAATGCATCCCAAATATCTACAGTAGTAGAAAAATTTTTCCCTGGTACACGTCCTTAATGGTGTTCATTGTGCACTTTGATTATTAAGTAAATACTTGCCATGACAGGGTGTGCTATAGCCACATAGTGGCAACATAATAAGAAACACCATATACCATTTATTATGAGTATCTTATAAACTGGTTCTTAACTTTGATTCAGTTTGATGTGTGATGCTTGATGTCCTAAACCTAATGCAATGATATCTAACTTTACCGACTCTTGGAAGTCTATAGCATTTTGTCTCTCTGATAGTAATGTTCGCAGATGCTCTGTTTCTGGTGAATAGCCGCTGCTACATTGGTAGGTAGTCTCCAGATTGCTGTAATGAGCTAACTGCAGGCACTGAAGTTATCTGTCTAATTCCTGGCACAAAGCTGTGTGGGTGTTTGAGGCACTTCATGTTTTGAGCCTACCAGTGGAAAAATCCCATGATCTCCAGTACAAGGTGGAAGGAAAGTAGTAAGTAGTCCATGGTTGACAGTGTTGCCTATTGGCTCCACACTATTGGTGAACATACTCAATGTGCCTGAGTAGGACATATGGAAGCAGAAAGAAGTCCGTGTTTGGGGTCACTATTTGGAAACTGCTGCACACAGCTAAGGGATATGAGGTGAGTGATTGGGCCTGTGTGGTGGCAGCCTCTCATGGTATTTGTTGTATACATCTTGCTGGTTCACAGTATCATTTCACATAGCATTTGCCTTTGTTTTCTAAATTGTTTCCCATGTTTTGTTCAGTAAATGTGATCTTGTTGACACAAGTGAAGAGCTAACAGCTAGAGGAGAAACAATAGTTAGAGAAACATTTCCAAAATTGCTTTCCTAGCATGTTCTGACTTCGAAAGTCCTATCGGAGATGATAGATAAACTCCAGTGGAAGACTCTGCAGGAGAGACGCTCAGTAGGTCGGTACGGGCTTTTGTTAAAGTTTCGAGAACATACCTTCACCGAAGAGTCTAGCAGTATATTGCTCCCTCCTACGTATATCTCGCGAAGAGACCATGAGGATAAAATCAGAGAGATTAGAGCCCACACAGAAGCATACAGACAATCCTCCTTTCCATGAACAATACGAGACTGGAACAGAAGGGAGAACCGATAGAGGTACTCAGGGTACCCTCCGCCACACACCATCAGGCGGCTTGCGGAGTATGGATGTAGATGTAGAATTTAGTAGCTGGTTTGAAGAAACCATTTTAATCGTTTCCCCCTCAAAATTCAATAGTGGGATAAGTGCACTTGAATTTGTGTGGAAAGTGCACAGTGCTATGCTCATGTCCCATTAATGATTTTTCATGGGAAAAGTGCACAGTAAGGCCAAAATGTTGAACATGGAAATGAAGAATTAGCCAATGAATAGAATTCTCAGGTAAATGAATACTGCCCTTTTAATAACTGTCAACATTTTTCACTGAAGATACTCTGTTAGGACTGGTCTATGGTAAAAAGGATGACTACATTAGGAAAACAGAGAGAGGAAAGCAGTATATGCAGGAGATTTGAAAGATTCTGTGGGACAGGTGCAATCTGGCTGAAAAATTACATATCACACTTGTAAGACATGTACAATGTATCCTTTCTACATTAAAAGATCATGTCAAAGGCAGAAGAGGTGCAAGATCATCTTCTCAGCATTGCTGAACCATGTTTTCACATGATGTTGGAAAGAGCATGGCAGCAGAAGAAACTGAAATGGCAAAGTACGGTTTTGGACTGTCAAGACAGGAGCTTTTGTTATTGGTAGGAAAGTTTGTTAAGAGCAATAAAATGAAAATGCCACTCACAACTGAAACACCAAACTATGACTGGCACTATACATTCATGAAGTGCAATAATTTTTCTATATTTATAAAATGTAGTACCCTGACTAAGTGACTCATCTTCACCCAGCCCAAACGGCTGAGGATGGAAACTTGAAATTTTGAGAGGGCATTGATCTTACAAATTAGGCATCATTTAAGAAGGGATTTTTCAAAATCGCTCCCCCCCCCCCCTCCAATGCAATGAAATAGAGGAAGAAAGGATTTTTTGAAAATGTCACTAGTAAGACAATTTTGAAACTAATTAGAAATAAAAAAGTACCATTTCAGAGATCAATTCACAAGCTGGGAGGGGGGGGGGGGGGATTGAGGGGGTGGGGGGGGGGGTGAAATAGGGTATGAAATTTTTTATGGAAGTATTTCATTATGCTGCCATTTTTAGGCTAAATCTGTGAACATTTGTATTTGGCTTCCTGTTACAAATAAAAAAATATTAATTTTACTGTTTTTGGAAATTCAACCCCTAAGGAGGTGAAACAGGGTGAAATGTTTTACACAAAAATTTCATTGTGAAACTAATTTTGAAGCTAAATCTCTAAAACTGGTACTTGACTTCTTGGTCAGAAATGAGAAAATATATTTTTCAAGGTTTTTACAAATTTAATCCCTAAGGGAGTTTAATAGGGCCAGACTGATTCATTGTCTCATCATTGCCCAGTCCAAACCACTAAAGACAGAGACCTGAAATTTAGAGAGGTGTGGATCTTAAACTGTAGGCACCATTTGAGAAGGAATTGTTTGAAATTTCAGCACTAAGGGAGTGAAATATGGGATGAAAGACTTCTTTATGTCACTATTAGGGTAGCTTTTAAGCTAGAAATACAAAAATTGGTATTTAATTTATCAGTCAGAGATTTAAAAAAAATGCATGTTTCAGCATGTTTGGAAATTCAGCCACTAAGGGGTAAAATTGTGTGTGGAATTCTTTTGAATATAACTTATTATTCAAGAGTTACTAAAAAAATTTTAAAGTTACATCTAAGAACAGAGGTATTTTATGTCTCAGTTAGAAATTAAAAACAAAAAAAAAATTACACATTTCAGTATTTGTGGAAATTCAGTTCCATAAGGGAGCGAAATAGGGGATGAAAATATTTAAGAAAATATTTTGTCACATTAAAAAAATTTTCAAGATTAATCTGTGAACACTGATATTTCACTTTTGGCTTGGATATAAATATGTATGTGGTAGGAGAAGAAGGTTTCTATGAAAATATTATTACAAGAATACAAAAGACTACCAGAAACACATTCTGGTTAGAAGTACATTTCGAAAAGACCATGCTTCTATGATCTTATCAGCCTGAAAAGCTTAGAAGGCATTGCAATTTATGACTAACATAAAAATTCAATTAAGGGAAAACAAAACAAATTGTGTGGACCATTTAGTCTTCATGAGCAAAGCAGCAGACACTGAACTAGTCTATTGAAAAACACCAAAACTGGAATGTGTAGAGAAAAAAAATTGTGTGGATCCATTTGTCATCTGTCCCTATTTCAACCTCCTTGAAGTTACTATAAAAGGTCTTGACCTTGAAAGTACACCAACTATGATTTTTAATTTAGATGAGACAGGATTTGCTAGGGAAATGTCAAAAACTGAAGTCATGGGATGTAGGGGATTACCTACCTCAAGAACAACAAGCTCTCCAGGATAGGATAATATTTCTGTTTTGCTTACAGTGGGAAAAAACGGCCTTCATTAGTAATATTCAAAAAGAAACTCATGTAGAGTGATTAGCAACCTTGTAAAGAAGAAACCAATGACTACTACTGCAATGATCTTCCAGAGGAAAGTACATCACAAGAGGAGGAAGAGAAAACTAACACTGGAAGCTATGGTGAAAGAAGTAGAACAAGGAAATCATTTGACATTGAAAGCTGTAGAAGAGTTAACTACTGGTGAATGGGCAGTAGTGAAGTATGATGGCAAAACCCAAATAGGTTACTACGTGGGAGAGATGCTAGAATTTGATGCAAGTGACCCCATTTTTATGTTTTGGAGAAAATCTTGAGGTATCAGTGGCCAAACCACATTCGAGACATCTCCTAGAGAAAACATTTGCTCAGTAGAAAAGAATGATATTATTAATATTATTCCATTTCTGCAGAATAGGAAGATGGGAGAGGAGGGGGGTGCGGATGGGACCTTTAACACTGAATTCTTTAATTATAATGTGCAGTAATGTGTGTTTCAGTATGTTTGATTCTCATTTATTTAGTAAAATTACTGCCAGTTTGTTCAGCATTGTAATGCTTAAGATGATGAGAGTTGCTGTCACTTTATTCTGACAAAAAAGGACTTTTCTGTGTTATGTCATTAAAATATATTATTGGACACAATTAATTTGGGTTTTGATGTTACATATCTTCTTGAGGTCCACAAGTGTTGTGACACATCAAGGCACAGAGGCTGATAACTCCAAAATTTTAATTAACTTTGGAGCTTCAGTCATGAAAATAAGTGTCAGAATATGTACTATTGGGCACTTGCCCCAGTATTACTGCCATCTAAAAAGAGAACTTTTATAAGTTGTGTTATGCACTTGCCCGACATTAGTGAGGTAAGTGCACAACTAGACATTTTTAAATAACATTTATATTATCAAATGTAAATGCTTAGAAAAACCAACTATTTAATATGTACCTTAAAAAGGACAGTCTTCTTACCACAATTCAGAAAAATAAAATTATATAGCTGGATTAGCAAAGGTTTTATGCTCATTTGGAGTGTAACTTCATGAATTTACCTATGCACTTACTCCACCTTACCTCTTATAACTTATAATTTGATAAATATCATTGTGGTATTGTAAATATTAAGCTGTCAGTACACAAACAGCAACTATTTAACATAGCCAGGAGAGCTACAACTATTTTTAAAGTAGGGGCTTTTGAAAGTTATAGTTTAACGTTAACACAGCGATCATATTGAATTTCTAAAAGTTGCTTCTGTTGTTACCTCCTGCCTTAACTTGCTTCCATCCCAGACAGTTCCACTCATGGTGGGATCTATTGAATACAATAAATGAATGAAAGAAATGTGATTCATCCTGATGTGTTGTAATTTTAAAGTGTGTGATGCATATTAGGAAATGGATTGAGGATAGGTGATTGAATTATAGCACACAAATCATCACTGTTAATAGCTGTATTCCATATAAATACACTCGTACACTGTACAGAATGGCACTACTGTCACTTTATAGTCTTTACACTGAGATGTTTTGACATGAACTATACAGCTGCCCCAAAGAGCACACATGGAAAAGAGAAACATAAGCTAGAAACCCTTTGGTTTCCAAGTGCACTGGAAGCAGCCCTGAATTCAAATGATGGTCACAGCATTAACTAGACAGAAATGGAACACTTCCCTTTGGTGGACATCATAAGGGAATAACTTAATAGTCTCTCACCACTAAATTCCACTATTAAACATAAGGACACAAACAAGACAAAAAATAACTGGCCGCTAGTGTAACAGAAAATAGTATTTTAATCTTAACATGTCCCTGAATCTCTCAGTTGTAATAACACTGTGATCTTTACATAAAATACCTGCTGCATTGTTATCAGTTAATACATACCTAAACTTAAGAATACCATCCAAACAGTCTGCCTGACTTTATGATAGCACACCATGAAATGTTTGGTCCTTTCTGATATATCCTTTTTCTCAGTAATCTCAGTGGTATCTGCTTTGTTAGCACTGACCTGCAGAAGCAGTCTAATAAATCTGGAACACTTCATCTCATTTGTAAAAACTACAAACCATTCTGTCTCCTTATATGCCTCAAACATGGCAATGTACTCAGCTACTACTGTGGAGGTTGCTTTTCCCCCTCCAGCTGATTGTTGCTCCAGTCAACGAAACTGTATACCGTGTTATAGAGTTACTATCAGCTGGGCCATTTACCCATTCAGAATCACTGAATGCATTAGTATGAGAACAATTGGTTGTGAAACATAAACTCAAATCTTTAATTTTCTGCAGTCAAACACCCTTTTTACTCTGTCCCATTGAAAGGCACAACCTTCCCACAGTAATGTCAATATCAGGCCAAGTACATGTCGAGGTACATAGCAAACAACCCACTGCCTTTTGGTATAATTTTTGGTCAAATGGCATGTCATTCTCATCTTCACCAAAATTGTCATTATATGGTGTAACTATGCCCTTGCATAGCAGCTGATGAATGTTGTTACTTTGGTTTAATTTCCCCTGCCCTTGACTCAGTTCGGCCTCAAGTACTACAACAAACAACATTTCACCCATGTCTTCAATGTTACTCTGAGATTCAAAATGTTCTTGAATGTTACAGTTCTTTGCTCCTTATCTGTTATGAGCAGCATTCAGTAAGTAATGCATTGATTTCTTTCTTGGCAAATTTTGGTTGAAAAAACATATTATTTGTTGTAAGACATCATGGAATAATCCCTCTTCAGCTCCTACAGTTTCATGATGTTCTGATAGATAGCTAGATAGATAAACAGGTAGTCTGCATAGATAGTTTTCAAAATGATGTCTGTAACAATGGTGTGTTCCAAGCAGAGAGCTGTCATTGAATTACTTTTGGTGGAAAACTGGAACATAGCAAATATTCATACGCACTTGCCGAATGTCAGTGGAGACCTGGCAGTGAAGAAAAAAGCCCAGTGAGTCATTGGACAAGGGACCTGTCACTATCCCAACAAGATCACACAAGCCTGTCCAGTCTCCCATGTTCTGGCTGGCCACACACAACAGTGACTCCTTCAGTGTGTTTGTCACCACAAACACGCATATGAACTTTCCCCACTGCATGACAATGCAAGGCCTCACACAACTCTGTACACCCAAGAGGAGATCATGGAACTTCATTGGACTGTTCTTCCTCATCCACCCAACTGCCTAGATCTTGAACACCCTAACCCCCATCTATTTATTCAAATGAAGGCTGTACTCTATTGTAAGCAGTATGTGGATGATGGGGAGGTTATTGATGCAGCAAGATCTCGGCTCTGGCGTTGACCAGTAGAGTGGTACCATATGAGCATTCAGGCCCTTGCAGTGAGGAGGTATAATGTTGTTGCACTGAACAAAGATTATGTTGTAAAATATTCTTTTATAGCCAAAAGAGTGGAGAATAATATGGCATATTGGGAATCCTGAATAAAACCAACTTGGTTTCAGAAAATGTAGCATTAATTATTGAACATCCCTCATACAACAGCATTGTAAACATGAATCTGAATGATCAAATTATTAGAGAAGAATATAACAGGATCCTTTTCCCATTGTTTCAAAACTAACTTTATCCTCACAGAGGCAAAAACATCATTTCAGTCCTTAGCTGCCTGCTGAAATCTATACAAACTCATTCTCAATAAACACAGTTTGCTTCCCACACTAACCAGTTTTGGTTGCTCCATAAAAATGGTAACACTTATGGGGCTTTCAGATAATCAATTTCTACTCCAATGTGTTTAATTTTCCGTCCCCTTAGTCCTGAAATTACTGTTAGAATCCTCAAGTTACTTCATCTCATCACCAGGCTGTAGCTTTCACAATAATCTACACCAAAGTATCTGGCTATAACCCATAGATACTAACCTTGTTTTAAACTTTAAGAGACTTCTCTGTTTCGCTTTCTTGTAAATATCAATTGCTTCCTACAGCATGATTAGCTTTTGATGTGTTGACAAGTTGCCAAATATTGTAGAATTTTAGGGTACTAACCTCAGACTCAATGACTGTACACCATTGATCTCTGTGAACTGAGGCTAAAGCCTCTTCTGCTGATGTTGGCTCAGACAGATTCATTTGACACACACAAATCATATTTTTTCAGTTTTACCAGACACGAAGACCACCGTAATCCCACTTTGCTATTTGCACTGGGAATTCTACTTTCCAGCACTGTGTCGCACTCTTCACATGCTTCTCTATCTTGATAGCTGGTAAATACACCACCTTCTGCATCACAGCTACCTTCTTCTTTGACCCATGATTGGCCCCAATCTCGCCAAGGGACTGGATTATATGCTACTGGTTCAGCGCTCCTTGGTGGTGTGTTGTCACCTGCTATTGATAGATTCATGAAGCTCTGATGTACTGTATTGATATCATCTGTTGTCACCTCATTTCTGTGTAGATCAGCTGTTGTTTGCTTCCTGTTTACTTCCACTTGAAGACACGGTTGTTTTTTTACCATAGCCTCCATTGGGAATAGTCCCTCATCAAAGATGACATCTTTTCTCAAAGAGAATTTTCTCCGTCCAGGGCTCCACTCCAAGATAAACACATTCTTCTCCTCATTGCCCAAGTTTGTCAGAAATCAATGTGCTTGTCCAGTCTCTGCAATCAAACACTTTGAGCATTTTCTGATCTTCTTTAACAAGTTCTTTCTGCTTCCAGACTTCGTATGGGATTTTTCCACTAAGTAGTCTTGTTGGGTATCTATTTCACATGTAGCAGGCCAACATCAGAGTTCCCCCCACCCACCAGCCTCCCTCCCCCGTAAAAGTCAGGCAAACTACCTCAGACATACATGTCTGATTCAGGCACTGAGATTTTCCAGAGAATAGAGAAGAGTAAACAATGTCTTTCTGATGTAAAACAAGTATATCCTCTTCCTTGAACAACTCTTTAAATTTGCTGTTGAAGTTATCACTCACAATGTCCAATTGGAAGCTTTGCAGTTTCCTCCCTGTCTCACACTCTGCATATTTGTTAAAACTCCATAAAAGATTTAACCATGTTCTTTTTCTGCTTAAGCATTTCCACTGCCAAATGCCCTGAATGATCAGGTAAGTAGTATAGTGATGTGCTCCACCAAGGAGGGCTGTCTAATGTAGCCTGTGTCATTATGTACCAGTTCTAGAATATACTTGACAGCAGTATGGATTGTATGAAGATAGTAACTGTTCCCGAAATGACAGATACCATTGATGACCATGAAGCTTCACTAGAATAAATGATAATTAATCAAAACCCTCAGCTGCCAACAGGTGTTATTGAGATACCTCAGTGGGAACAGCTGAAAATGTGTGCCCCGACCGGGATTTGAACACGGGATCTCCTGCTTGCATGGCAGACACACTATCCATCTGAGCCACTGAGGACACACTTGAATAGTGCGACTGCTGGTACATATCCCTTGCACACTTACCATGAGACCCACATTCCCAACTGTACACAATCTACATTCTTCATGTTCCTAATAGATATTTGTCCATCTACTCATTACTCGCGACAACTAAGGTGATGACGCCATGTAAGCAGGAGATCCCGGGTTCGAATTAAGGCGGGGCACACATTTTCAGCTGTCCCCATTGAGAGATGTCAACAACACCTGACAGCAGCTGAGGGTTTTGAATAATTATCATTTATTCTAGTGAAGCTGCACGGCCATCAATGGTATCTGTTCTTTCGGGAACAGTTACAATCTTCATATATAGTTAAAGCCTACCAGGCCACTGAACTTCATCTGTGTAATGTGCACAAGTTCCCTGAACTCTTACATTAATAGTCACCTTAGTTGGCTTGAGTAATGAATGGATGGCCAAATATCTATTAGGAACCTTACAAATGTAGATTGTGGACAGTTGGGAATGTGGGTCTCACGGGAAGCGTGTAAGGGAGAGGTCCCTGCAGTCACGGTATTCATCTGTGTCCTCAGATGGGTAGAGCATCTGCCATCTAAGCTGGAGATCCTGGGTTCCAATCTCAGTTGGGGCACACATTTTCAGCTGTCCCTATTGAGGTATATCAACAACCCCTGTCAGCAGCTTTGGGCACCAATTAATTATCATTTATTCTAGAGGAAGCTGCACGGTCATCAATGGTATCTGTTCTTTCAGGAACAATTACTATCTTCTTATATAGTTAAAGGCTACCCGGCCATTTTGCTTCATCTATGTGAATGTACACAGACTCCCTGAACTCTCATGGGAATCATCACCTTGAGTGCCACGTGTAGTGTGTGGATGGGCAAGTATCTATTAGGAACATTATGTAAGTAGATTGTGTACAGTTGGGAATGAGGGTCTCAAAGAAAACATGCAAAGGACAAATCTGTGCATTTGCACTATTCATCTGTGTTCTCAGTGGCTCAGATGGATAGAGCATCTGCCATATAAGTTGGAGATCCTGGGTTCGAATCTCAGTTGGGGCACACATTTTCAGCAGTCCCCATTGAGGTATATCAACAACACCTGTCAGCAGCTGAGGGTTTCGATTATTTGTCATTTAGTATCACTTAGTTTAAAAGGCTGTCTTTTCAGTTTTCCTTGTACAAGTGCTTAGCATTTTTCTATTTACTTGATAGTTCCACGTACTTTGGGTAAAACTTCTCTGTATCCAAGTTCTTGTTGCCTCGAAACTTCTTCCCATCTGGCTTTTGCTACATTTTCCACTTGTTGATGATTTTTGTCATTGTGGGACACCACTTTATTGTTATTCACTTTGTAATATTCACAATGCAGTAAATAAACATCACTGCTTAATGATCCTCCAATGATCTTCCTCTCAGCACTTCCCTCTCACCAACAAACACACTATTCTCACCATTTTTGTAAAGTCTAATGCACATTCCTTTGTTGTCCATTTGTTTAACAAACAACAAATTCACCTTGAATTCCTTCACCAGTAGCACTTCTGTTAACTAGATTGTCTTACCACCATGATTTTATTGCTTTCATGATAAAACTTCTCATACCAGTTACTTCAGTAACTTTTCCATCAGCCTTATTCACTTCTCCAATGTTACCTATCTGTAAGTCTTCTAGCATCTCTTGGTGACTACTCAAATGATGGGATGATCGTGAACCCAAAACCCACACCTTTCCATCAGCAACTCCTCTGCCTTTGGTCACTGTCATAGCCACTATTTCATCATTTTCCCTTGCACCTTCACTTGGTGAATCTTCAATGTTCGTATAATTTTTAGCACTGCTGAGCTTGCACCCACTTGCCCTACGTCCTGATCTATTGGGAGTATTCTGCCTGCTCAGTGCAGCTTCTGCTTGTTTTTATTGGAAATGTTGTCTACTTCACCACAGGAGGAACTGAGTCTATTCCTGTGGGATGTGTTCTTTCCATCTTCTTGGCTTTGTTTATGAAATTTGAAGTGACTCCAAACAAACTTGTTTTGTTTCTGACCTCTGCCTTGCTCTGCTTATGCTTTGGCTTATTCTTAGCTCTTTATGGATTTGAAATCTGGTTACAGGCACTCCTCTCCTAATTCTAATTTGTTGATAATGTCTGTGCTCAATCTGTTCTTGTCTCTTTCTGAACTTTTAATGAGGCCTTCATACTTCTCCAGAGGCAGCATGAGAAGCATGAAGCCTGCAACTGATTTTTCATGAAAGGTGAAGTCCCCCTTGCTTCACTAATCTATTAGCAGCCTGTGTCTTCATTGCATGGTTGTCCATAGTCACATTGTCTTCAATCTTCATATTTACTAGGTCTCCTACTTTGATATAGTGTGAAGTAGGCATTGTTCCAGTGTACATCCTCAAGCTCCTCCCATGCCTCATTTGCTGATTTAACGGTACTAATTGTCTCTAGGTAGCAGTCTTAGACCAGCATTAGGCCAACTCATTTTTCTTCTTTTTCTCCATATCCTAATGATCATAATGTGTTCCAGAGCTGGATTCTATGGCATCTGCTGCAACATGATGCTGTATCAGTGAGCAAACATGGATAAGCCATGCAAAGTAGTTAGTACTGCACATGCACTCAATGTTCACAGATAGTAACAGTTCTTGCATGGGATAAGGTTATCTTGTGTGATCAAAGTGACACCCATTAGCAACTGAACAACATAGATACCACTGAACTGTGGACCAAGCTATGGCTGTCAGCATTGCTAGTGTGCTAGCTACCAGGATGCCTTGATGGTTTCTTGTAGCTCATTCTGTGTAGCTTGCTTCTGTTGAAAAACTTCATTTTTCAATGTCCCCCACATGTAGAAGTCAAGAGGTGTAAGGTCTGGAGACTGCAGTAAGTGGGTACCCAACAGCCCCTCTTCGACCTATCCTTTGTTGAGGTAGATTTTCATCCAATCTACCTGGACAATGGATAGGTCAAAGAGGAGCTGTTGGATACCCATCATGGTCTCCAGACCTTACACCTCTTGACTTCTGCCTATGGAGGACCTTGAAAAATGAAGTTTATCAACAAAAGTAAGCTACACAGAATGAGCTACAAGAAACCACCAAGGTATCCTGTGTGGCTAGCACATTGGCAACACTGACAGCCATAGTTTGGTCAACAGTTCAGTGGCATCAATGTTGTTTGGTTGCTAATGGGGGTCATTTTCAACACATGAAATAACCTTCCCCATGTGCAAGAATTGTTACTTTCATATTGACTATTAAAGAGTGTCTAAATTTTTCTGGATCTCTTTATATTTTCATAGCTATCAAACTCCTTAAAGTAAAATGCCTAATTTATGCCCTCTAGAAATTTTCAAAAGTAGGGGGTTTGGCTTTCTCCAACCTTACCCCTTCAAATTTCAAATTATCATATGAGCATATAATACTTGCCATTTATACTAATATGAATTCTGTTGTACAATTTGAGTGTATGCTTTCTTCTTCTTCAAATAAAGTGTTACAACAGCTTTCACCTACCCATCATATGGGCAATAGCTGCAGTATCATAGATACATTTGCAACACATTTCCCAAACAGTAATTGGTACTTCTCAAACACCTGTACCTGTCGTGTTTGCACAAGGCATTATTTTTGTCAAGGAATGAAAATGCAACTAGTTATATACAGAGACATTAAATGCATTATTTCATTGACTTTACAGCAGATAGGGCAAATTTCTTGGCTCTACTAAGAATCTTACCCAACTATATGACAAATATGACTCTCCAAAGACTATAAAAGTTATAATCAAACCTGCACTTTTGCTAAATGATCAACTTAAATAGTTCATGAATCTCAGATGTTGACTTCAGGCACACAAATGGTGTCCTACCCATGAAAACCATATTGTTTTCAAGGAGAAGTGGAACAGTTTGTCCTTCTGTGAGAAATGCTAAACTCAAGCATGCCCGTATACACGACAGATGCCATGCAGCTGTTGTATAGAAAAATCTATGTAGTCCAGATATGTTATTGTGGCCAGCAGTCCAAAGTCTGGTTTGATGCAACTTTCCACATTAATCCATCCTGTGCAACCCCATTCATCTCTGCATTTCCACATTTCCCTCCATTACCAAACTGACAATTTATTGATGCTTCAGGTTGTGTTCTATGAACTGATCCACCCTTTTAGTCAAATTTGCATAAAATTACTTTTTTACAGAATTTGATTCAATTTTATTTGCTCTGCCTAATCTTCAGTATTCTTTTCTAGCACCATATATCAAAATCTTCTACAGCCTTCTTTTCTCTTCCATACATTCCAGGGAAATACTTTCAGAGAAGAATTTCTAACGCTTATATTTATATTTGATGTTAACAATTTCTCTTTGGTTTTCTTTACTGCTTTGTTCAATGTACCTTTTGAATAACCTAGGGGATTGGCTATAACCATGTTTCACTCCATTCTCAATTACTGCCTCCCTTTCATGTCCTTTGACTCTTATGACTACAGTTTGGTTTCTACACCAGTTATAGATAACCTTTCACTTCCTGTATTTTGTCCCTGTCTAGTCTCTATATTCTAAAGAATTTATTCCGGTCAGCAGTGTCAAATGCTGACTCTTCTGGAACCATGTTGACCTATGGTCATCTGCCTTTTAAATAGTTGCAGGGGCAACAGTCTGAATGAATGACTGAGGTGGCCATATGACAGTAGTCAGAGGAAAATATAACCATGATGCTACACTGTATGGTCAAACTATGAATGTATCTTCTTGGATAAAATATTTAGGAGATAAAAATCAAACAATGGAAAGTCTAAGCAAGAGTATCAACAATGTAGGAAAGGTCAGATTGCTACTTACATAAAGAAGACACATTAAGTTGCAGACAGGCACAATTAAAAGACACTGACATCTAGCTTTTGGATACAGTCATTGTCAGTAAAAGATACACACAGAAGCACCATTCACCCACACATATGAGCAAACACACTTCATGTACACACAACCGACAACTCCAGCATTCCAGCCCGAGATGCTGCAGTTAGTGGTCATGTGTGCATGAGGTGTACATGCTTGTGTGTGTGAGTGAATGGCGCATGTGTGTGTCTCTTTTACTGATGAAGACTGTGGGTGAAAGCTATATGTGAGTGTCTAATTGGGCCTGGATGCAACTTAATGTGTCTTCTTTATGGTAAGTAGCAATTTGTCTTTTCCTACATTGTTGATATTTAGGAGGTAAAATAGTTTCCTAATCTGATCTCCTAGTTGTGACTATTCAGGAGTTAGAGAATTTAAAATGAAGGGTTGATATGTTGAAGTTGGATAAAATGGGAAATAATTAACTGTGATGGCTGGAAGAACTCAATTTCTGGTCAGGTAAGTACAGAGTAATCAACAGTAAATGAAACAGGGGTAATTCAGATGTGGATAATTGTGAATAAGGAAATAGGAATGCAGATGAACTACTATGAACAGCATAGTGAACTTAATCTACATAAAATAATGATGACTTCAACCAGCTCCTGTTGTGCATTCTGCACAAAATACAAAGAGACTCTCAGAAAAACACTGAGAAAGACCACTTACAAAAGTGGCTGAAACACTGGAGAAATTTACTTGTTGATCGCTGAAGAATTCTTCGAGTGTCAGTGGCTGCAGAGTCTTACACTTACACAAAGAAAAATAGTTGATTAACGTGGACTTCTGACATAGAACTGCCTTACTCATGGTTTCCCGCCTTGAATATTTTCCCATTTTGGACACTGTAGTCACTTTCACTTCCACTTCATGGAGTGCGCCAATAATAATGTTTTTGGATGGGGTACTGATCTTCACAGCCTTTTCTCATCATACGAGTTAAAAAAAAAACATGAGTTGAATCAGAACATACTTTCACTGGACTGACTTTCACTTCCTGGCTGATTGTGCAACTCCATTTTTTTTTATTTATTAATTTTGCAGACCAAGTTAGAAAAACTGTAAAAGTATCTCATGTGCATTGCAAATGGTGATTTGTTTTTTGCACTAGCATTGTCTTCTAAATCATTGCTGATTTATACACAGAAGCATTTTTCCCTTTAGAAAGCTTGTTATAATAAAGTTTAGAACATACTCGTAGATCCTACAGCATTCAAACATTAACGATATTGGTCTATAACTTAATTATTCTATTTCTTTGTCTTTCATACATACAGGAGAGGTCTACACTATTTTCCACTCACTAAGGACTATATGCTCTGTGAGACATTCACAAAAATGTAGCTAAGATAAGGGTCAATGTCACAGAATATTCTGTATAAACTGAACTAGACTTACATAATGAGCCTTATATATTTTCAACTTTTTCAGGTGCTTTTGAACACCAAGGGTGCTTACTTCTTTGCCATCGACTGAAAATTGGTGTGGCAATCAATTAAAGATCTGTACTTGCCAGGTTAGCCAAGAGCGCTAGCGTGCTGCTTCCTGGACTTGGGTAGGTGTGCCTGCCCCAGATCAAATCTGCCTCACAGATTAATGACAAGGACTGGTGTGGTGGCCAGCCTGGATGTGGTTTTTTGGTGGTGTTCCACATCCCACTAGGTGGACACCGGGCCGGTCTTCACATCCCACCTCAGTTGCATGACTCACAGACATTTGAAAACATTTGCACTATTTCACAGTTTATACTAGACGCAGAGAACAGGAGTACACTAATTCTGTCCCAAGGGGTACGGGGTGATGACAGGAAGGGCATCCAACCACCCTCTGACACTAACATCACCAGATCCATAGTAACAAGGCCAACTCCACATTGAAGTGGGACAAAGGCCCAAAGAAAATGATGTGTAAGTCTGCAACATCTTCTTTTGTGAGTTATTATTTTTTGATGGAAAATTTGTGGCTTTGGTTTTCCTTTTCCAGTCTGCTGTTTTCACATCAGATTGCTCATGAGTGAATGAAAAGAGGTTTTTGACTTGCTTCATGTTTTATATTGGACCAAAATTTTCTAGAATTCTTAGAAAAGTCTGCCATGGATGGTTAATTATAGAAATTGTTACATGTGTCACACGCAGCACTTTTTACAGACACACAAATTTCAACTGACTTTTATCTGCTGGCATTCCTGAACTGAGTGTGCAATAATTACTGTTTCCCTGGCAATTTATGGATTTCATTATTAAGCCACAACAGGTATTAGTATTTTTCATTTTTTAAAGTGCATAATTTCACATTTATTGTGAAAAGGATTGATATCTACTCATTATGTGGAAGAGATGCTGAGTCACAGACAGGCACAATAAAAAAAACAGCTATACACTCAAGCTTTTGGTCAATAGGCCTTATGTCAAAGTAGAAAACACTCACACATTCGCACAAGCACAACTCATACACACACACACACACACACACGACCCGTGTCTGTGGCTGTTGAGGCCAGGCTGTGTGCAGCAACTCTGTCTGATGGGAGAAGCAATCAGTGGATGGTGGGGGTAAGGAGGAAGCTGGGACAAGGAAGGAGAGGGATATCAGGGTTGGGGGAGGGGATGTGCAGATGACTTGGCGGGGGCAGGGTAGAGCTGCTAGGTACACTCAGGAGTTTTGGGAGGGGGTGAAGGGGAATTGGAAAAAGAGAAGTAGAGGGGGGAAAAGATTAGTGGGTGCATTGGTGGAATAGAAAGCTTGCAGGGAAAGGGATAGATAGGTGAAGGACAGGGACTAGCAAAGGTTGAGCCAAGGGAAAATTTTACCAGGAGAGTTCCCTCCTTTGCCGTTCAGAAAATCTGGTGTTGGTAGGAAGGATCCATGTGGCACAGGCTGTGAAGCAGTCATTGAAGTAAAGCACATTGTTTTGGTCACCACATTCAACAACAGGGTACTCCATCTGTCTCTTGGCCTCAGTTTTGCAGTGGCCATTCATGTGGACAGACAGCTTGTTGGTTGTCATCCCCATTTAGGAAGCTACAAGTGCACCATATGATCTACATGACTTCTTTCATACGTAGCCATGCCTTTGATGGGATGAGAGGTACTTGTGACCAGACTAGTGTATGTGGTGGTGGTGAGGATGTATGGAGCAGGTCCTGTATCTAGGTCTATAGCAGGGATATGTGCCATGAGGCAAGAGGTTGGGAGCTGGGTGGGGCAGTGATGGACAAGGATATTATGTAGATTTGGTGGATTGTGGAATACCACTGTGAGAGTGGTAGGAAGGATAGTGGGTAGGATATTCCTCAGTTCATGGCATGACAAGAAGTAGTAGAAACACTAGAAGAGAAAGTGGTTCATTGGCTATAGTTGAGGATAGTACTGATTCACAAGGGTAGTTGCCCTTTGTAACTGGAGAGTGTTTATGTGGGAAGTGGAAGGTGACTGGAGACACAGTGCAGAAGAGATCTGTTTCTGTAGAAGGTTGGGAGAATAATTTTAGTCTATGAAGGCATCTGTGAGGTGCTGAGGCCTTCTGCCTGCCAATAAATACTCAACCCATCCACCATTTTTTTATGCTCCATATAATCATACTTTTATTAACAAACTTTGGCATCGTACCTAGTCAGATTCTTTTCGAAAGTCAAGAAATACTGCATCTATCTAATTTCCTTAAATCACGTCTTTCATGATGTCAAATAAACTGCAAGTTGGAATACATATTGTTAGCAATTTTAGTTATTTCTCAATCACCTATAAAATATATCACAATTACTGTGTATACTACAGATTTGCATGAGAAATCAAATTACAGTTATCAGTTTTATGTTTGCCAGTTAAAAATTACATAATGTAAAATTGAGCTTAATCTTACATACTTTTACGTACAGATTTTACAAATTCATTTATGTTTCTTAGATTGGAAATTTGTGGTAAGGTCTATGGAACCAAATTGCTGGGTCATCAGTCCCTAGGCTTACACACTACTTAATCTAACTTAACCTAACTTATGTTAAGGACAACACACACACCCATCCCCGAGGGAGGACTCAAACCTCCAGCAGGGGGAGCCACATGAACTGCAACAAGGCAACTCAGACTGCTTGGCTACCCCATGCGGCATGTTTCTTAGATTAGTGAGATACTTTACATCTGTTGTTGCATACTGCAATGTCAATGAAATTTGGACACAGTAGTCCAATTAAGGTTCCCAAGGCACACAGCTGACAACACAACTGACATGCAGATGGGCCACATTTTATGTCAACATGAAGCACAGAGCTAGTAATGCACTGTCAGTGCAGCATTGTGACAACCAGTACTGCATTTCTTCACTATCTGACACCCAAACAAACAGTTGCTGGTGTATTATTTATATGCTTCATTTGACCCACCATGCAGAGGTATGACCAGATGACCATAACTAGTGACCACTGTGCTGTCAGATAGTTCCAACATTTTTTATGTAGCTGTTGTCATCAGACACCCCTTGTTCACTGAGGTCCTGAGATTGGGTGCTGTGCCTCTACGTCATCCAGAGCCACAGGCCATGCAAATCAGCACCAGCTACTACTGCAGGGACCTGGACTGCCAGGTTCCAACTCTGTTCCTGGTCTACCTGCACTGCTGAGCAGACTGTCACCTGTGGAGTGTGCCACAGTACAGTGTCTTCACTATGGGTTGCAAGGCAGATGTGTGATGACACCTGTGAAACATGGACACCATGGGATTACGCCAAGCTGCACTGCCAGATGAGAGTCCTCTCCTGTAACTGCTGTATCTTGGTAGAGTAATAAATAGTTTAAGTGCATGCCATCTGTCTTACTCCAGCCACTTTCTCAACTTATACCCTCCTGTAACCCTTGCCAACATATTGAACCCACAATAGTGAGCTGGGAGACTCTTACATTTTTTCAGATGTGTAGCAGGTTAGACTTGCAGTGACTGTTTTTGAGGAGAAGAGACATGACTACCACCAAATTATCAATTAGGATGAATAGGCATAGGCAGAGGGTGTATACTGGCTACATGCAATATCCAGTTGCAAAGCATGCTCTGCAATGTGACAGCCATGATCTCTGTGCCTGTTTCACCACATACAGCATGTGGGTTCTTACCCTCTGAGGACTCCACAGGTGGGAACTAGGGTTATAACATGTCCTTAGTTCTTGCCACCCCCATGGCTTTGGTTTACGTTAATTTCTTCCACTGCAGCATTTGTTCACAGTAACTGCTCTTTTCTTCACTCCATTTTAGTTTTCTACATCTTTCACTGCACCCGTCCTATCTCTGTTATGTACAATGCACTTAGCTTTTGTCTCTTATTAACTCATGCATGATGTTTAAACAGTAATCTCTGTCTTGCATATTACCCTGGCTTACACCTTTAAGCTCTGAGGTTTTCAAATCTTGTCCGATGCAGTGCACAACAATCAGTTTTTGCTTCTCATCCCATCCGGTAAGTCTCCCCTGATCTGCGGTTCTGGGTGACTTTCCAAACATCTATCCCTTTTCCTAGGCCTCTCCAGTCCTTTTCCTTCACCACTCTTCCTTCCCCTTTAGACCTTCTGCCTGAAGCAGGAGCTGCAGGCTCTGACAGCTTGCCTAATTATAGCTTTCTTTTATGTGTGTGTTCTGCTGCCGCTTAACGAATAGGTTTTTGAAGTGTCCAGATATTACTATATTTTGTTCAGTTCCTTTTCTCAAGGCTTTTTTAACTTGATCCCTATCATCCAAAATTCCATTGGGTTAGTATTTTCTGCTACTGCTGTTCAATGTCACTTTCTCATAGTATCATGAAAATGAAACAAGAAAAAACTTACTTTCATAACTATATATACAGGGTGTCCTTAAAGTCCCTTTATAACTTCAAAATTGTATTATAATGGCAGTTGTTGAAATATTTTAACAACATTTCTGTTATTGTAATCAGCATTTATAAACTTTTTTTGACAGTGTTTAACAGACCTGTTGCATGAGGCACATCAAGACGGTACTCGATTTTTTGCCATGTTTGCTGTAGCATAGCATCATCAACGGTGGCAATGGCATTACAATTCCTTTGCTTCAAGTCAGCAATGTCCCATATCTGTGTTTGATACATGCTATCTTTTACATACCCCCACAAAAATAAGTCCAAGGGAGTGATATCTGGCGAATGTGGTGGCCAAGGAATTGGCCCATCCCTTCCATCCATCTGCCTGGAAATGTTTAACCGAGGAACCAACGAACATGCAGTCCCCAATGTGATGATGCACCATCTTGCTTGAAAATGATAATTGGCTGTAAGTCAATCAATTGTGGTGCTACATATTCCGTCAGAAGGCTGAGGTAAACATCTGCAGTAATTTTGAATCGTTGAAGAAAAAATGGACCTATTATTCAGTTGCACATGATTCCACACCACACATTCACTTTTGGACTATCGCAGTGAAGCTCCCTAGTAACAAGGGGGTGCTCAGATCCCCAGATTCTCACATTGTATCTGTTTAATGTCCTAGAAACATGAAAAGTTGCCTTGTCACTGAAACAAACTCGTTTGAGGAATCATCCTCCGAAAGGCGATCCAACATGTTGAGTGCAAGCTCTGAACGAGTGAAGATGTTTAAATCACAATCGATGTTTTCCTCAGATGTTCTTGGTAACCCACTCCTCCTTTTGTCAAACACTCTCCCTGTCTCCATAATTTTTTTTGTGCCATGCACAGATTGAAGGGCATGATGGTGGATCCCTTCCATACTTTGTTCTGTTTGTTGAGTCTGAACATCTGATTTTATAAACCAGAACACACATTGTGCCTTCTCTTGAGGACTTGCCATTTTATAGAGATTCAGGTCCTTCCATCAACTGAGTATCTGCAACACTAAATTTTAGTATATATAAAACTTTAGTAAGCAGTGATAACAATAAAAGAAATTTTATTAAAATATTTCAACAACTGCCATTGTAATAAAATTTTGAAGTTGTAAATAGACTTTATGGAAACCCTGTATATTTCAACTATCATGCTTCCCATGTTTTAGGGCATGATAGTTGCACATATTAGCATAAATAATATATAATAAGTAATGAAATGAATGTGTGTGCACGGAATGTCATCCAATTCATCAGTATGAAAATTTGATAAGCAAATGGAAGCTATAACTGTCACGGACTCAGTCTCAAGATCAAAGCAGATCATTAATTTGAAAAATGTCAAATGTTTTTAACATTACTGAAATATGTTGTTAATGTCTGTCAGTTTTCTTTTTATTTCAGATCCATTATGATTGCTTCCACACAAACAGGCTTTCAAAGTAAACTACCACCTAATATAATTAGTGGGAAAACAAGGATAAGTTGACAATACACATGAGCAGGAACTTGAAAATGGAGCATTAATTTTTGGCAAAATTCACATATAAATTTTTGTTTCTTTGTAAATGATCACATGTGCAAATTTAAAAGGTCAATATGCTATGTGCTTGAAGACAAGCCTTAGTGCTTTGAAATTAACTGTTAAAAAAAGTGCATGAACTTGACTAGAATGTTTGCTTTTGCAAAAACTTCGACAGTTTTCTTTTTCTGAAATGGTCTTTCTTTGTTTTCTTCTTGTGGCTCTATTTAAACTTTAAACAAATGATTCTGTTGCGAAGCAGCTGATTTTCCCACCAGCGAACAGAGTGCTTATATGATATGTGATGTTTCTCTACATTATTATTCATTTCTCACCCAGTTTTATAATTAAAAAATACACATAACACTGATTTTGACCTATCATGCACATTCATAGCCTGCTACAGGCAGAATCGACAAGGTACTTAGTGAAGAAGTAAAACCCAGGGCGTGAGTCGTGCTTGGGTAGCTCAGTTGGTAGAGCACTTGCCCGCGAAAGGCAAAGGTCCTGAGTTTGAGTCTCGGTCCAGCACACAGTTTTAATCTGCCAGGAAGTTTCATATCAGCGCACACTCCACTGCAGAATGAAAATCTCATTCTGGAAACATCCCACACGCTGTGGCTAAGCCATGTCTCCGCAATATCCTTTCTTTCAGGAGTTCTAGTTCTGCAAGGCTCGCAGGAGAGCTTCTGCAAAGTTTGGAAGGTAGGAGATGAGGTACTGGCAGTAGTAAAGCTGTGGAGACGGGGCATGAGCCATGCTTTGGTAGCTCAGTTGGTAGAGCACTTGCCCGCGAAAGGCAAAGGTCCCGAGTTTGAGTCTCAGTCTGGCACACAGTTTTAACCTGCCAAGAAGTTCATTTCAGCGCACACTCCACTGCAGAGTTAAATCTCATTCCAGAGTAACTCTGTTCACAATTTAGGGGAAGAAGCATGTTGACAAGTTTTGTTTTTCAGTTGTTATAGTGCAGAGTATAGATACTATAGTCAGTCATGAGCATAACCAGATTAGAACTATGATTACAGGAGGAGAGAGGAGCAATGTGGGGAAATGAGCTCCACTTTCCTCTCATAAGGCAGCTAGCCCACAGCGATTTTCTGTGTTTCTGTGAAAGTAAAAGTGACACATGTTCATAGGGTTCACCAATGTCTTCTGGTGTTGTGGGAGTTGTAATCAAACCTTGTGATCAATGAGACTTAGTCTTTTAACAAGCAACATAACAGAATTCTACTAGTATTTGACACAAACACAGTTCAAACAACCCATCACTTAAATAAAACTGCTGTGTCAAACTGTCCAGCTAACAGACAAACATATGCATTTCTTTGTTCTAAGATACTGGATATCACTTTTCAACCTTACATTGCATTCCTTGTCATGTATCTTAAACAAAACAGTCACCTATAAACAACTGATGTGGCACAAGAGCACTGAATGCATTGATATGTTGTTGCATTCGTGCACTTTTTATTTTGCATGACAGGTTCTTTCACACATTTGCCTTCGCCAGATGTGCAATACCTGTAACCAAAAATTGGTTATGTTTTTGATTTTTATCTACAGAAAATAAAACTGTTTCAAACTGTCTCTGAGGAAATTGTTCATCTGTGCACAGTTTGCTATGAAACAACATTTATTAAGTAATTTTACATCTTGAGGCAGATTTCACATTTATATTTGCATTTATCACAAATGTAAATCCTTCGTGTCTTTACATATGAGATAAGCACAGTAACTTCACATTTCTAGGAATTTTTTTGAGCTGTTCAGTATTTCATTACCTTATACAGGTGTGATTTGTTCATGTGCACCAACATGCACAGCTTTTATTAATACACATTTAAAGTGGTTGGATGTTCACATCCAATGATTGGCAGGGATAGTGAAGGTGTGTTGTCTAGCTGCACCTCAAAAGGTATTACAGGACCATAGTGTCAGACACCTGGACAGTTTGGAAATCCTGTCCTGTAATGTACATCAGTGTTGGCACCAAGAAAGCTCATTGTGGACAAACCAGAAATGGTACTGGGCTGGGGCCATTGCTAGAGGAGGCTGGGCTTTTGCTGGCTCCGTGGAGAGCAGGCGAAGGTGGACCTGATTTGTATACTGCACTGGGCACACCACATTTTACTTTTGATTTAATGTGATGCAGCCTGTGATAACACCTGGAACCTATCCCCAACTCAGCCATATGTGTAGGTCAACATTTTGCTAGTACAAAACTAGATAATATTTATGACAAATATAAAAAAATTGTATCTGTGTTATTGGGCTAGGAACTGTGTGATCAAACATGGCAGATGTGATCAAAATTTTCTGCAATTTCACAGTAAAGGAATCTAGCTCAGGTCAGATTTTGTGAACTTGTTTATGCCAGTGATGTGGCTAAGGGGGAGGTGAGCACCTGTGGCAGATAGTGGCAAAATTGCTGTGCTTGTGACAGTCTGAACAGCATAGGCATTGGTGAAGACACTGCTGTTGGAGGTGAGTGCAGTAACATTGTTATCACACTCACTTCTAACAGCAGTGCCTTTACCAATATCTATGCTGTTCCTTTCAAAGGAACCATCCTGGCATTTGTGTGAAGTGATTTAGTGAAATAATGGGAAACCTTAATCAAGATGGCTGGATATGTGTTTGAACCATCATTCTCCCAAATGTGAGTCTACTGTGCTAACCAGAACACCACCTCTCTCAGTTGGAGTAGTACGGAGTTCATCTGTGTCTCTTCCAATTGCTTTGCACCTTTTCGTATCTATTTTCAATTTACCAAAATAAGTGATCAGTGTCTTTGTCAGTCTGTTGGAGATCAGCCTTTGGATGTGACTATAGAAAACTACTTCATTTCCTGATCATCTCTATAATTTTTTGAATATGTGCACAAAGTTTACTATTTTGACATTTTCTGTGCTGTATTTGCTCATTTACTGGGTCCACCTTTTTCCTTAGCATATTTCTTTCTGTAGTTTGAAGTGCTTCCATTGCTGCCTTTTTTAAGGTTCCATTTCTGCTGTATAAAATGCTTCTGAGAGAATTACTGTAGAGTAGTGACTAAGTTTATCACTGAGAAGTATTGATTTCTCATTACATGCATTCTCAGTGAGGTAAGAAACTGTTTTCATCTTATTAAACCTTGTTTTAATGGCTTCTATCTCTGAAGTGTCTCAATGTAAATTCTCTGGATTCTCTTGATCAGGATTCTTGAATTTGTTACTTCTCAGAATTTGTTTCCAAATTTAGTTTTCCTTATTTTGGGAGCTGTCCTAATGTTTATCATAAATTTGTTTTTTTGAATAAAGTTTGTAAGCCTGCTTTTTCAACTTCTGATTTCAGCAATTATATCTGTCTAGTAGCTATTTCCAATAGTCAGACAAAAAAGCTGGGTCATCTGCAAACACTAGACAGTCTGTGTCTAAGTTGTTCCTTTTTTTTCAAATATTCAAATTCTCTCATTGATTTGAGGTTCTTGTAATGATATTCTCCATTCTCTTGTGTCCATTTTTTAGAAGTAACATTTTTATCGACTCACAATACTAGTTGCACTAAAGTATCTCCACAACCTGTTTCAGTCCATAAGCTAGTTTACAGTGAGTGCAGCTGAGCAACAAGAGCATGAGAAAGAAACCCATGATTCTGTCCAAAGCTCAGAAGTTATTGGATATGCAGCAATTAAATAAAACATTTACATGCAGCAAGTAAATAAAACATACCAATAGCTTTCCTCCTTTTAATCTAATTTTAATTATTACTAAAATACAAAAATGCAGTTACAGCTTACTTTCTAACACTGGTGTTGTCTAAGAATATTGGAGAAAAATTATTTTGTCTTATATCTACAGACAGGATGGTGCTATCACCATCCTGTCTGTAGATATAAGACAAAATAAGAACCAAGAAATGAAAGAATGGGTTCACCTATATGGGAAATCATCATTCACCAGGTAGTGTATTCAGTAAAATGCAGTAACCTCCCCACCTGCTGCTTTGCTACAACTATTCTGACACTCTGCATCCCAGCTTAATCTCTGTTTTGTCAGAATACTGCATTTACTGACATTATTAATGACGTTAATTGCATGTCCTATACTATACATCACTAAATTGTTTAACTCAGTACAGTTTGCAAATGCAATAGTTTTACCTTTATTTATTATTAACAATATTTTCACAATTTCAGTCACTTTGTCACTCTTATCATTTCCTATCTGTGTATGAGTTTCTTGGCATTGTTTACACCAGTTCCTGCTAAGTGTACTTTATATACCTGATTTTTAATTTCAAAAAGTTTTAAATTCCTCCTCCAACTTACATTTTGACACAATGTCTTTAATAATTTTCTTGCTTACAACTTCCTTATACTCTGTTTCTACATACCTTATGTAAGTACCTACTTACTCCATTTGGAAGTTTGAATAATTATTATTATTTTATTATTATTATTATCAAGTCATGTCTGATATATTTCTGATATCTTCTCCAGATAGGAATGGATAAATATTTCCATATGCTTAATACAATTGTTTTCAATTTCGTTTTTCCTGGTTGTACTGTCAATACCAACAAATATCAATTTTTATTCTAAAATTTCCGTTTTATTGTGTAAATTTCTCTCTAAGCAAATTTTCAGCGAATCTATTATATCATGAGGAATATAATTAATTTCATTTATTTCGTGGTATGTTTCAATTTGCAAACAATTAATACTACCATTTACTTCAGTCCCAGTTTTTCTATTGTTATCTTCAATCGCTAACTTCAGGAGGCCCAATTTTGAATACATTATGCCGGTTTTTTAAGGGTTTGCTTTAATTTCACCAACAGTCTTGCCCATTTTTACATCCTTATAGTTCTCCTGTGTCATGACATTAAGCATTTTAGCATAAAGCATTGTTCTTGACAGCAAACACTTTCTGTTCCATTTCTTTCTCTCTTCCACTCACATAAAGTGACAATGGCCAGGAGAGTGGTATGCTGACCTCCCCACCATATCCACATCATGTGATGCCTATCAGTTGAGGATGACATGGCAGTTGGTTGGTACTGTTGGGCCCTATGAAGCCTGTCTGGATGAGTTTTGGTTTCCTACATTAGGACAGTCCCCTACTTGAATACTGATTTCTTCATTTCTAATGTCAAAGTATTCAGTTAGGGAAGTCTTGCCATCTTGGAAACTGCACGACATTCATTCTAATGTACAAGTTTACGTCTATATCTCTTTTTGCACTACTATCATCAAAATGTTCACTTTTTTACCATTGCCCTATCTTCTCCGATTTTTAGTCCTTCCTTTCTACTGCTCAACACACTGCATCCAACTTCTCTGTCATTTATTTTAAAAGTAATTGTTAAGAAGCAACAAAATAAATACATTTGGGTACCTTAATTACAACTACTTCCATTGTTGAGTTGTCTCTTGTTGTCAACAAATTTCTTTACACAAGGTGCCATTCCCACTGACTGGCTCAATCACACATGGTGCCCAGATTTACAGTTTTCCATGGGTTGACCATATCCTGGCATGGTGACCAAGATTGTAAAATTCTTCACATTTGTTTGTGTTTTATTCATACGACAAGTGACAATTCTTCTGTTGGTACTATAGTTGTCCATATTCTTACTTAATGGTTTTAAGTTACTTTTTGGATTTTCTTCTTATTCATTATTCATAGTGTCACTTTGCTAATAATTTGCCACTTTCATAATTACAGTTTCCTTAACATTTTTGTCAGTCTTCTAATATAATATTTTCATTGATACTTATATGCAGAGCTTGCTTCCAAAAGGTACCAAATCCAATTGGGAGATGCTTGAGTATAGCAGAAAAATTCCCTGTAGGCACAAGTTTTTGTTTACAAACCACAGCTGATATACTGGTACAGCTTGTCTGGGACTCATTGGTAAATCTTTTACAGAAATTTAAGGAATTCTTTATTATTATTGTCAGTTATCACAAATTTAATTTTGGATTTTTTGTCATAAAAGTTACCTTAAAAGTGTACAAATTATACTTCATGAGCAAATAACACTCCCCTCACAAAATAAATTCCATGTCTTACATACAGTTAATTCTGGAGGCAATTATTTTTTAATGGTGTGTTTTTCTCCCCTAATGCTGTTCTTTGCATTTAAAAGTCGTTATGTGAGCTATCATTTCAGCATGTAGTTTTTTCGTATCACCAACCTTTGTGCCACTTCTTGTTACAGAAACTGCTGCCCCACTATTCATTTTCTCATCAACTGCATGCCCAGCCTTCCATCTCCCAACATTAAAAATACTTCGGAATATAGATTTACAAAAGGGACCTTCCCCTGAACAGCAGTTTGTATCATGTAGATTATAGTTTTCTCTTTACTTGAACATTTTTTCTTATCTTGTCAGGCCTTCTTCCTTTAGAATAGTTAATGTCAGTACACCCCATCAAGAAGTTCCTTTGACTCACAGCATCTGTAGTATTCCTATATCTTTTTTTCATGTACCACATCAAATTCTGATATGCAAAAAGTATCATGCTTGCATGTGATTTGAGGTTTTGCATTTGCAGGAGCAATATGTTTTTCACATTTCAAAACATTGTGCTTCTACATATTGACAGATCTTTTATGTTTCCTTGGCTTTTCTGTAATTTCAGGCATATTTCATATTCATCACATGTATCAGAATTCATTTTAAATGTTCACCATAAACAAAGACAACAGAAAACACAATATTACGTGAAATAACCCAATAACAAACTGAATTTGTGACGTCATAACACTCAGCCAGAGCACTGCAAGAGGATTTGGTACTTCTTGTTATAAAATTTCAAAGGGATTTGATATGTTTTGGTGTAAAATGCTTGCTTTGACAACGTCTTTTTACTTGAACATTCTTCCTTACCTTGGGCGTATCTGGTACATTCTGGAAGAAAATATTTACTTGTTGGATCCAGCACTGTATTAGATAGAGGCTGCAATCTCTAAGTCATTTTTTTAAAATTTTTTGGATATGGTACCTCTTAATAATAAGTTCCACACATATTTTCACACTTCACACACGATTATCAACTTTTACATAAAACTTCATATTTGCAATTAGTAAACCAAGCACACTTTGGAAGGTCTAACAAAATTTAGCAAGACAACAATCCCACTTGTTGGCCTCCTTCAGATGTGGTGCCCAGATTTACCACTTTCTGTCTGTTGAACATCTCCTGGAATGGTGACAAAAATTATAAAATCCTTCCCAGGTAACTGACTTTATGTAACTTTAATGAACACATTGTACATTTTACTGTACACTTAGAATGCTAAACCAGAACTGACAGCATGAACATTGCTCAGTGATTTCTTAGTGTGGACTGACTGTGGAATTATTCAAAACACCTCTTAAGAAATGTGTATAAGACTTCTTTTACAAATTGAGAAACTATGGAGTTATTACAGTTTCAATATTAACATAAAAGATGGGAAGAGTAGGGAATACATGAGCAGTACTTTGGATGTGCTTCCTTTCTCCCTGGGGTTAAACAAATCATGACAATTTTTTAGAATCTCAAATTTTATGATTCAAATATATCATTAATTAACATGTTTTAGCAGTAAAACTACACTTTACTCAAAGACAAGAAATTAGGTCTTCAAAATAAAGAGTCCAGTTTTTTTGTTTGTAAAGATTGTATTTTAACTGCTCTGGATGTGTTAATGCGCGCCCCTTTGAACCTGCCGCTGTGTGCTCTGAATGTGTTTACAAGCACCCCCAGTGCTTCTACACATTCAGAGTACTACGTAGAAGGACTGATAGAGCACGTGAACATGTTCAGAGCACACAGGGACAGGTACAAAGGTGCACGCATTAACACGTCCAGAGCAGTTAAAGGGTTAATATTTGAACATACACCAACCCTTAAGATACCAATTTTACATAAATATGTGTCTTAGATTACATAACTTTCAGAAAAGACAAGATGATCATTATACAGATGAAAATCCAGGTTTTTAAATAAGATATATTAATTGTAAAACAATTGTCTTTTAGCAAAATCAAAGTTTGCACATGGTTTCCATGAATTATAAATTTTGACTCAGTTCACTCCTCAAGCCAACTGTGATCCACCTCAGCTGTCCGCAGATCACCTCTTGTTAATTTTCCAGAATTTCTTAACCTTGTAGCTTGCCCCATCATCGTTTCCTATTCCCCTCAATGTACAACTAAACTTACATCTGCTGAAAGAACCACAATCTACCACTTAAAAACTGATCCAGACCTTATAATCGTAGCTTCTGACAAAGGATTCACAAATATGTTTTTTTGAACTGCAAGAATTACCTGGCACAAGGACTCCACCAACTGTGAGATTCATCCTCCTACAAATCCTGCCACAGTGATTTTCAGTCTCTCCTCAAATCATTAGGCCCACCCAGGAAGCGCGATTGTGTTCAGTTACTGTGCTGCCACTCAGAGATTCTCTGCTCTCATAGACCAACACCTTCAGCCTATTACCTGCAACCTACCCTCCTATATAAAAGATACAACCATTTCCTCCAACTCTCCACAGTTTCTGTGCCCTTATCAAATGGTGCCCTGCTCATCACTACATTGATATCCCTAATGCTGGTGGTCTTGTTACTATCGAACACTACCTTTCCCAATGCCTGACAGATTCCAAACCTACAGCCTGCTTCCTGGTCACCATGGGCATTGATACATCCTCACCCACAATTACTTCTCCCTTGAAGGGATCACCTAAAACTAAATCCAGGGCATGGTAATGGGCACCTGTATTTATGGGACATCTAGAGGAATCTTTCCTAACCACCAAGAATCCCAAACCCCTCACCATATTCAGATTCACTGATGACATCTTCATGGTATGGATTGAGGATGAGGACACACTTTCCACATTCCTCCAGAACCTCTACACTTTTTCTCCATCCACTTTGACTCAGTTCGCAAAGTAATGTCCTCCTCAACCTAACAAGCTATCTTCCTCAGTGTTGACCTCTACCTCAAAGATGGCTACATCAGTACTTCAGACAGTATCATACCCATGAACCACCAGAAATACATCCACTTCTGAAACTGCCACCCATTTCGTATCGAGAAGTCTTTTCTATGCAGCCTAGGCACCCATGGACATTGCATCTCCCAGTTCTGTACAGAAACAGATGTACCATGCCTTATCTCTCAAGTCACTTGCCACCTTCCAAAGTCACACTGTCCAGTTACAGAAGAGCATTCAGAGGAGAATTTCCCTCATGAACCAATACAAACCAGGACTGGAGCACCTGAATCACCTAACATGCCAGGGATTTGACTACATCTCATCATGCCCTGAAATGAGGAATGTCCCTCCCACTATTCTTCTCACCCCTTCACAGCTACATTCTGTCCCCCACCAGACCTACACTATCCTAGTGCATCCCTACTCAACTCTTGTTCCCAAGGACAAGATTTCCTGGCACCTGGCCATTAAATAATTGTGTGGCAGTGACCATGTACTTATTCACAGCTCAGAAATGCTATCTAATGGGTTTAACAGGGAACTGGGACCAGTCTTGTTATGGTCTGGTATTATGTGTGGATATCAGACAACTCCCACTGCTATCAACAGTACTTTAAAGGCTGAACAATACTAGGACAGGGTCCTCCAACCTATTGCCCATGTATACAGCCACCACTGTGGTGACAGTTCACCTTACAAAAGAGTAATGCACCTACAATGGGCAGGAATCAAGTATGTGGAACGGGCCACAGTATCTGCTGACACAACCATGGGTGAGCATGCTTGGGACATTTGGAAAGTGCAACGTTTTTGCCACAGGAAACCTCTTCATCACAGGATGATCTCAGGAGGATTACTATAAAATACATTATCTAACAATAACAATTGTCATTCTACTGTAAACTGTCACAGTTTAATGATTCTCTCTTCAAACCAGGTGTGTGTGTGTTTTCAGTGCAGTGTTGCAATGTGCAACATTTCCTAACAACCAGGAATACAGACTGAAGTCTATTTATGACATAATTTGTATTGCCTCTCCTCGAAAATAAAGCTTGACAAAACTACATGCAAGCTGTGGCAGTATAACCATTTATAAAAATCATGACATTGCAACCTGCAACAGGCTGTCAATTAGACATGAACAGAAAAAAAAGAAGTAAAACTTTATAACTTTGGGTCATATTATTATGATAAAACAAAAATGTACTCAAAATTTCCAATCATTAGATTGATTTATCAAACTCCAAATGGCTCTTGAAAGAACTTTTACAAACCTGCATCTGAGATACAAAAACAACTTGAATATAAAAAATACCACTAACTTACAACTATTTTGGAACTAACTTGGCAGTCACAGCTGCAATATCTAACAAAGCAAATGTATAGACTGTTTATTAGAAACTCTAAAATAATTAACCCATAATGGAATGTTATCAGTTTACAGATGTTCAGATATGGCAGTATGCTTTAAAAACTACACAAATAAATCTAATATAAACACAGTTTGGGAAAAAGTGATTTTATACATACAAATTAACATGTGTTTAGTAAATAATTAATTTTGAATAATATGTTTGTTTGTGTGGCCATCTTCTTTATAAATAAAAGCTAAACACATCTGGTGTAATTCTTTTTAATCAGATTGCAGTCAGCTCAAGACAGATAACCTATAATAATTTTTGAATAACTTTGAATATCATTTTAATCACTAACATTTTCACATGATCTGATGCAAAGGCTTGTGGTAACATACTGAATCATACATTCTATAGGGGGGTGGGGGGGTGGAGGGTGGGGGGGTACGATCCCTAAAGGATCAATAAAAAGAGGAAAAGTAGAGTCTTCTCAAGCAAGGTGATTATAGTTTACTATAGTGACATGTACTGTATGTTAGTGAGCAAGTCAAGTTATATGTGTACCAAGTAACAATAAAGTAGAGTTCGAGTCTCTTGGTACATAGTTTTAATCTACTAGGAAGTTTCATCAATAAAGTAGTTGATGTGCTATATTATCTAAGTGTTAACTGCCTATTATCAACACTCAGTGACTTGTTAACTACAGTGGTGTCCCCAAAAACAGTGGATTTGTTTTTTCTTTCAAGATGAAGACTGCATTTTACTATAATGAACAATGGCTTACCATGTTTCACCAGAAGCAATCAAGCTCTTCAATACATGAAAAAGAAGCTGACAATGACATTCATTCAGTCATCATATCACCCACAATTGATGGAACAAAACTGTCAGATTTCACCATGACAGGTGCTAGTGTGCTGGTATATAACATTCCCTTTCTGTCAACTGTACCACTTGTCTCTCAGCCATGGGAACTGGTTGTTGTCTATAATGATTTCTGTAACATGCCTGTCTATGGTCCATCTTACATGGCTGCTGCACTTACCACAAATTGTCTGCAGGAGCCGAGTGCTACGTTCAACAAATTTGCTTCCATGCCAGTACATAACCTCTCGACTATGCTGGCTGAGCAAACTGTTATGCGACCTCAGCACATAAATGTCATGTACCTCAATCTTGCAACCACATTGTTTTCCACAGCACATCTGCAGATGACAACAACATCCTACACGCTGACAAGAGGAATCGTCCACGACTTGGTTGGTTTCATTCATGTTTCAGCGATAAATTACGCAAATGCACAGCACTTTGTGATCAGCCAAACAGCAAAAATGAGCAGCAATCAGCCCCCTGGATCATTGAACCACTGCAAGTCTCCTACCTACTAACATGAGAGCCAATCAAGTCATGATTCTTCCTACTGGATCATACTCTCGACCAATATTTCCTTGTCATTATTGGGTCTGAAGTGATTACCAATCAATGTGAGCTACCACAACTGAAAAAATTTTTATCTGTATTCCAAATCCGTGCAGCAAACGAGTCACATATTGCAGTACACAGAACATCTTGAACCTTGGACCTGGGATTAGTGGCATGTTTTCGTGGCAGTTTTTCTTCACCAACATCAAGGAGCCAGTACTGAGGACTGACTTTCAGAGGTATTTTCATGTCTTGTCTCATTTGGTATGTGCAACTCTTCTATATAATAGCAGTAGACGTTCTGCAATTGGGATCATTGGTGCCCCTCCGCTGCCTTCCACAATCTCCAGCTCACAAACTCTTCTTTCTGCCAGCACATACAAACAGGATCAACAAATACTTCGAGACTGTCTGGTATCAGAGGTGAAACTGTAACAGCTCACTCACATCAAACGAGAAACACTTTACGTACACAGAGAGAACCAGTCTTTATGTGAAAAATCTGTATGTCTACGGATGAGCCCATTGTTGAGCATGCACACTTTGAGCAGGCATTAAAGAACAGCCACATCATTCTGACGTTACCACCATGAATGAGTCAGTGAGCTTAGGGCAGCTGGCAACAGCAGACACATACCACCAGAGCAACCTGCACCGTCTATACCAGTACTGACACAAGTCAGCCCAGTGCATCTTTCTGCAGGTACCCGTATTCCCCTCTCCCTCTTCCATATGTGTCCCTCCAGCCCCAACAGAGCCACATGTGCAATTCAGACAAAGTGTTACATGCAACAGAATGGTTCATAAAACCAACACCAAGCCAGCCGCCAATAAGGGATGTAGATTAGCGCTGGATTAACCTCAGACAACCTAGATGACTGTAGAGGAGTTATTACAAAGCCAGTTTCGTCAGGCAGTTCAGTAGTCCTTGGGTCTCGCCCATTCATGTTATACCTAATAAGGATGGTAAATTAGATTGTGCTGTGACTATCGGACTCTCAGTGCCTGCATTATCCTTGCCAGTTATCCAGTTTAGAATATTCAGGACTTTACTTATAATTTATCTGGTACCTCCATGTTCATTGCATCGGACTGCAAATAGGTTTATTTTCAGATTGCTATGAAGAACCAAGAGGGTGTACCAAGGATGGTTATAATCACCACTTTTGGATTTTATGATTTCTTTTTAACGCCATGCAGACTCGGAATTGCAGCACAGACTTGGAAAAGGTTAATGGACAATGCTCTTTTCACATTTTCCTTTTGCTACATCGACTTCGATGGCATGTAAATCTTCTGTACTTCTCAACATGAACATGACGAGCGTCTGGAACTAGTTTTCAATGCCTTACATAAACTTGACATAGTAATCAGTGATGATAAGTGACACTTGGTCATTTATTTAGCATTGAGGCATGTTGCCTGACACCGTTAGTCTACTACTGCTGCCATGGAAATTTGAAGGATTAAGCTGATTCCTTAACATGGTAAATTTTTATTGTAAACACTTACCTGATGAAGCTGCCATCCTGGCACCAACGATGAATGTGTTAGCAAGTACACATAGATTGGTAATAGACACATTCAATGGACTCTGCAGATGCAACAGGCATTTGAGCAAATTAAAGACTGTTTCTCAGGCTGCAGCATTGGCACTCCCACTACCCACTGCAAACCTGTTCGTCACTTCACACGTGAGTGATTCCATGATCAGAACAGTCCTCTAACAGTTCATATAAGGAATACAAGAACCACTACGCTTCTTTTCCAGAAATTTGACTGACTTCCATCATAAGTGGTCGGCTTATGAAAGGGAATTATTGGTGTTGTACGAAACTGTACGGCACTTTAAAGGTGATATGGAGGGCAGACCTTTGACCAGCTAAGCCGATCGTCAGCCTTTTGCAGATTCCATTCACAATCCAGCAAAAGATTGTTGCCCACGAAGTTTTCGCTATTTATAAGGGACGATCAAAAAGTTTCCATTCGAAGGCCATACAGTCCACAATCTGTACGCCGTGAGCATTGAGGTAATTATTCCACTGAAGAACCAGGTTGAAAATACTCGTTTGGTAAAACGAGATGTTCTGCTGCATGAAGAAGTCTAACTGCCTCCTGCACATCATCATCCAACAGGAATCGTCAATCATTGAAGGCCTTTCTTAAGGAACAGAAGGCATGATAATCACATGGCGAGTAATCACATGGCGAGAGATCAGGGGTATAGGGTGGGTGCTCAAGTGTCTCTCACTAGAGTTGCCATAACTTCTGTATTACGACATTTGTGATATGGGGATGAGTGTGATATCATGAAGCAGCAGCACCCTTCGTCTCAGTTTTCACCACCAGGTTGCTTGAAATCAATAAGTAGCGCTCTCTGGTAATCAAAGGAAAGGATGAGCGTCACCCTTCCAGCAAATGGCTGGCTCTAACTTCTTGCGATGAGAGGATGACACCACTGCTTTGTCAATGCTTTCAACTCTGGTTCACAGTGGTGGCACCAGCTTTTGTTTCCTGCAAAAATGCGCTCAAAGAATGTGTTGTCTTCACATTGAAATGCATGTGGCGCTTCAGGCAAACAGTCATCTGATTTGCTGTTTGTTTGGCATTCAGCAACCAGCGTACTCACTGGCTACAGAGTTTATAGTGGCCTAACTCCTGTTGGATAACGTTTTGCATGCTACCGAATCTGATGTCAAGATCGTTTGCTAATGCACGAATGGTCCACCCTAATTGCATCATCAACCGTCTACTTGTTGTTGAATGTGATGGGCGAGACTGACCTCCCAAATCGGCAGGTGTCTTGTGTCGAATCGTGGCCAGTATGGAAGCTGGTGCACCATTCCACAGTGGTGATTTCGACAGTCGTACTGCACCATACACATTCTCCATAGTTTGATGGATGTCTCCCAGAGTTTGTGCTTTGGCAACCACAAAAAGAATAACTGCACGTTGGTCTTGTTTGAATGTATTTGGTAATAACGTTGCCATAGTTCACATTTCTACATTTACTACAAGCTCGTCGGAAAGACATGAATGCCACACTGATCCTTCGCCTACACGCCGATTCTTATATATCCGCATCAGAGTCACGATATGATGCATATATGCTGCAATAACGCCCTCAAATGGATGCTTTTTGATCGATCCTTATACGTTATATTAAACGATTCAGAAAAGACATTCGATATCACCTTGGTGCAGGCAGCTTCATGACAGATTGTCTTTACGGGATCAGTGTATTCTTAGTAGATACCGACTATGATGAACTAGCAGCAACACTGCTACAGAACATTCAATTACAGGAACACATATATTACACCACATCCAGGTTCCCAGTTTCTCAGAACAAATGCAGAACTGTCTTTGACCACTACCTCTCAGCAAGTGGAGACTCTTCTTAAGTATATTGGCTCTCCTATCCAGAGGTCCACCCAACAGCGAAATTCGTGACAGGCCACCTTGTCTGGCCAAATCACAAAAAAGACTATAAACCTTGAATGCAAGCAAGTGATCTAAACTAGGACGGCATGCACAACCAAAACACGGCGTAATTCAATCCCTAAGGACCGCTTTCGGTATACCCACCTAAACTTCGTTGACCTATTCCCCATCGCAAGTGGTTTCCGTTATATCCTTTCAGCAATTGACAAGGTAATCCACTGCATCAAGACTATCATTAAATGAGATGACCATGGCAAAATAATGTGTCACTTTATGGACTTCCATTTTGGTTGTCCCACCTCAGTTACTACTGATCGTGGCAGACCATTTGAATCAGCACTCTTTACCAAACTGCGTCACTTGTTTAGCGTTCAGAGCTTCCAAGCCACAGTTTAGTATCCCCAAAGTTATGGACTAGTGAAGGGGAGTGGACAGAAGACCGCCCATGAGTGATTTTAAGCATGTATTCAGCATATAAGGGAATCCTCCACATTTCTCTAGCGAAAATCCTTTAAAGCACTCCGTCATCAGGCCACAAGTGACCC